>NW_003302550.1:10788118-10789358 GCF_000004255.2 Arabidopsis lyrata subsp. lyrata | reverse complement strand
TGTAAAACCTTATAAAATAGCTTGTAAAATCTTATAATATCTTGATAAATACCTTATAAATACGTTGTAAAACCTTTTAAAATATATTGTAAAACCTTATAAATACCCTGTAAAAAACCTTTAAAATACCTTGTAAATTTTTCCCGCCAAAAATTTAACGCCAAAAAAATTGCGGAATCACTTTTCCCGCAAAAAAACAAATTTTGGCGGGAAAAATTTTTACGGGAAAATTTTACAAGGTATTTTAAAGGTTTTACAAGTTTTTACAAAATCAAATTTGTAATTTTGATGTGTGCACATTCTCATGTTTTTCTTATATATTTGTGATATCTTTTATTAAAAGAAGGGTAATTTAGTCATTTTGTACATAAAAAGGGGTATTTTTAAAAATCGACAGCCACATGGGGCATTTTTTAAAAGGGGTATTGAAAAAGGTATTTTTTTGTGAGTCTCCCTTATTTTATTTTCGTTTTCTGAATTTTTAGTTATTAATTAAGGACGAAAATGTCATTTTGGAAAAAGAATAAGATACATCTCAAATTTTAAAAAATTATAGTATACATTTCAAATTTCTAATAAAATTTAGGGCATACAATCCAATTATTCCTTTAATTTACTCTCACTTTCTCTTATCTCCACTAATCACATCCTAAGCGGGAAAAGGGGATTTTCATACCCGTATTATCTGCACCGTGGATTTTCATACCTGGACAATTTCGTAGGGTATTTTACAACCTAAACTTCAATAAAATTTGAATCTCATACCTATACTTGATACAACAGGCAAAAATCATAGTCAATCTAACGGGTGTTAGTCAACTCCGTTACGGTGCTGAGTCATGTACACGTGTACGCTGACGTGTATCAAAACGATGTCGTTTTCATACCCGTACTGTATGCGCCGTGGATTTTCATACCTGAACAATTTTGTAGGGTATTTTACAACCTAAACTTTAATAAAATTTGAATCTCATACCCTATACTTGATACAACGTGCAAAAATCGGAGTCATTCTAACGGCTGTTAGTCAACTCCGTTACGGTGCGTATCGAAACGACGTCGTTTTGATATGTGTTCTCAAAGTTTTAAATTTTTTTGCAAAATTGGAGACTCGTACCCGCGAGCCGTAGTCACATGAGTAGCACCGTATACCAACTGATCCCACAACGTTCATTGAACCCGCGAGTCATATTTTATCGTTTTACATTGACATGAAATTACGATTACTAGAGTTACAAAA
>NW_003302550.1:10734477-10788018 GCF_000004255.2 Arabidopsis lyrata subsp. lyrata | reverse complement strand
TTTTGTAAAAATTAGGAACTCAACAATCTTATACCATAAAAACAAGCTTCCCGGACGCTTTTTCGAATTGATAAGTGAAAAAGATTGAGGAATACTCGATGAATCTTGTGGGATCAGTTGGTATTCGGTGCTTCCCATGTGAGTACGGCTCGCGGGTTCGAGTCCCCAGTTTTGCAAAAAAAATTAAAACTTTGAGAACACATATCAAAACGACGTCGTTTCGATACGCACCGTAACGGAGTTGACTAACACCCGTTAGATTGACTCCGATTTTTGCACGTTGTATCAAGTATAGGGTATGAGATTCAAATTTTATTAAAGTTTAGGTTGTAAAATACCCTACAAAATTGTTCAGGTATGAAAATCCACAGCGCAGACAGTACGGGTATGAAAACGACATCGTTTTGATACACGTCAGCGTACACGTGTACGATGACTCAGCACCGTAACGGAGTTGACTAACACCCGTTAGATTGACTCCGATTTTTGCCCGTTGTATCAAGTATAGGTATGAGATTCAAATTTTATTGAAGTTTAGGTTGTAAAATACCCTACGAAATTGTACAGGTATGAAAATCCACGGTGCAGATAATACGGGTATGAAAATCCCCTTTTTCCCATCCTAAGCGAGTATAGGATATAACGCTCAAAGAAAGTGTGCGGGAAAATCTTGACTTCTTGACAACATGTGTGATCAGGGCCGGCCCGCAGGACAGGCCACCCAAGCGGTGGCTTGGGGCACCACAATTTTTTTTTTTTAAAGGTTTTTTTTTTCTTTCTTTTTGGTAAAAAGGCCATAAAATGAAAATATTTGGTAGAAACTAAAGTCTTTTTCGAAAAAATAAATAAAATAGGGCCCAAACAATTAAATTTGAATGTAATAATATTCAAAATATCATTATTTTTGTATAATTTACTAAAAATAGGTAAAAAAAAAATTTTTAGCCCTAAAACTTATAAATATATTGGGCCTCATTTTATTTTTCGTATAGGGTCTCACAAATGCTCGGACCGGCACTGTGTGTGATAGTAGTCAAACAAAACAAAACTACACTATTTAGAACTTTTACAAAACACAATATTTTTAATAATATTCAAATTTTAAAATCTTTGTTCAAAATCCTTTAGAACTAGAAGAGACTTGAATAATTTTTTTATATATAATAATTTTCAATTACCGATATATATATTCTCAAATTTTAGGTTTATAAATATCCATGTATGAATTTTATGAACTTGAAATGATAAAATCTAAGAAAATGGGATTAGGGTTTTATTGAAAGAGATCGTCTTGTTAAATATTATTTTTCTGAAAAAAACCTTTTTAACATCCCTATCAGTAAAGAATTTAAAATGTTTTCTCAGTTGGAGAAGAACCAGTTAAACCTAAATATGCAATGTCTCAATTGCAAGTCATAACAAAATTCAAGATGACGGCAAGTTTGACCCAAAATTGAGGAACTTTATTCAAAGAAAATCCAAAGTCGGACTCTTGTCCTGATTTTCCAAAAACTGTCGAAATGGAAACGAAAACAAAAATTGGGTAGGGCTAGGTCGTCATCAGATACTTAGTAATCTAAAACTTTGTAATTTTGTTGACTACAAAATTTGGATCAGATAGAACAGAGCGACTCAATCGGTTCCACATGTTTTGTAGTTATAACTTATAAGCTATGTTTAAGACGAATTCAAATGTTCAGTACATTTAAAACCTTTTTCCGTTTAAAAGATTTTTATTGAATTTCATATAAAAAAAACTAAAAAAGCCGATGGATTTAAAATCTCTGGAAATTAAGGTCTTGATCGTTTGTAAATTCTACAAAAAAAAAAACACTAATTTATCATCCATTGAATATTTTGCACAAATGGTTTTCTTAAGACATATGGAACATAGAATTTTATAATTTCTACCAATTATTAAAACCGAAGCCAAAAACTACATTCTACTGATTTTTTGGGAAAATGATGTGTTTTATTTCAATTTTTTTTTCTTTGTTTAAAGCTAAAAACTAAAATCTACATCAATTACCATTCAAATTTTCCAAACAGCTAAATCAAAACTAAACCAAAAACCATTATAAAAAGTCAAAATTACAAATATTCATGACCTAAAGCGGGGAAAAAAAAATGGTTCACTTGGGTTCTCATTTGTTGGGCTTAAACAACAAACTCTATTAGAGTATTAGTAAAGATGGGCTGGCCACTTGTGTAATTATTTTCTAACCAAACCCATTGGCTCTTCTTTTTAGCGTCCTTCATGAACTGTTGTTCGGACGTATGTTGCATGGAAACGAAAACGGAAACGCAGAAGCGAAATGTGTAGAAACGTAGAAACGGATTTTTATGAAAACTTATATATATATATATATATATATATATATATATATATATATATATATTTATATGAAACACTAAACATCAAAATAATATTAAAATATATTTTAAATAACATAATAAAAATATTAAATAGTCTAACTAAACTAATGATAACAACACTCAAAATCAAAAATTAAGACCATATATCATGATCACAAATAATAAAATAAGTGTTTCATATTCCTCATACTAATTAAGTTTTTAAAGAAAAAAATATCAAATATATACTGATATTTCTAAAATTAATTAATTTTTAAGTTTCAAAAAAAAAAATTAAGTTTCCGATGTGTTTCCAAAATTGAAAACGTACATTTTCATCACGTTTCCAAATTAACTTTCTAAGAAAACGAGTGAAATTTTTAAGGAAACGCGTTTCCACGCATTTTCAAAAGTTTCCGATTCCTAAACGTTTTCGAAATGAAAAACGCATATCGGATGGAGTTATGCAACATATGCTGTGAATGGAGACGTAAAAAAAAGCGGATTTCAGTTTGGTTTTTCGAAAACCACATAAAGTCACCAATCACATATCTTTCTCTATTATGTGCGGTTTTCAAAAAATATAGAAAAAGGTGTTTGCGTTTTTGCATATCAGATATTAACCAGTGGACCGCACCTATTTTTCCAAACGATCAATTACCTAGCGGATTTACCAATTCCGCACAGGTTAAAACAGTTCTCTCTTTTTTTCTTTTTTATTTTTCTTTTTTCTTTCAACAGCTAACCTTTTTTTTTTTTTTTTAGGCTGAAAGCTAACCTTCCTTTTTTCATTTAATTTATGATTAATAAAAAAAGCTAAAATTGCCTCCACACATTTTAACAAATAACAATATACTAAATATGTTTTTTTTTAAAAATTAACTTGTTAACAATTCTCATAAATATTTTACTTTGAAAATGTGTTCTTTTAGAAAAAAATTAACTTACTTCACTATTTCTTCATAAATTAGAAAATAACTAATTTTAGTAAAAAAAACAGATCTATAGAAGAAAAAAAGTTATAGTAAGATTTTATTAAACTATGGTTAAATTATTTCATATAAATTGTAGTAGTTATTAATAAATGAATATGAAATCCGCACCGCAAATAGTTTTTCACCAATCAAATTTTATTGTGTACCGCTTATTTTGTATAAACCGCACTTGTCCCGCAAACCGCATGTACCGCAGTTGATCCGTACCGCACTCTAAAACCGCTTTCCCCGCACAACCAAATACGCGGTCACCATTCGGACCCATAGTATCAGACAGCCTCGATTGAAATCACGCGTTTCTAAAAGTTTCCGAAACGTTTCTAAAACTGAAAACGCATATCTGATGGAGTTATGCAACATAGTATCAGACCGCCTCGATTGAAATCACTGACACTTGTCTTTCTGTATAATAAATGACTCCGTACAACTTCCACGAAGCTTCCTTAATAACATCCACGTGTCAATATATGATTCGCTAGCTGACGACATCTCTCGTTCAGACATCCTCACTTTACTCATGTACCCTTGTTTCCGTTTCTATTTTACTCCTCTCCTTTAGGGGTAAAAAAGGTATTCCAAGTTTTTTGCCTTTACGCGTAACGAACGTGGTTTTGTGTTTATGACTTTCTGGGAAGCAGTGGGTACGTGTATACACGCGCCGCTTTTTCATATCTTTGATGATAAACTCTCTTTTGTCTGACCAAATCGTGTCACATCTCCTTCTTCACCACTTTACCAAATCGTGTCCAATTTTTTCGTATTTGATCAAATTCTAGAATCTGAGGTCTTCTCGATACCTTTGAATCACATCTTTGATCCAAATCGAATTTTGTGTTTTGCTTCTCCTCTCGAATTCTCAAAGTCTCACACCACCTATGAAAGAAGACATGGAAGTATTATCGCTCGCTTCACTACCGGTAGGGTTCAGATTTAGTCCAACAGACGAAGAGTTAGTTCGTTACTATCTCCGACTCAAGATCAACGGTCACGATGACGACGTCAGAGTAATCCGTGAGATCGATATCTGCAAATGGGAGCCTTGGGATTTACCTGGTACATATATTCACTTTATCCTTTCTTCATCAACACGATTTGTGATTTAGCCCTTTAGTCTCGGTTTAGCAATTCCCACGCTTCAATTCCGGTTTATGCAAGTTTGGTTTCGTATGAATTTGGAACAATATGATCAATAACTTTTTAGTTTAGGTACTGGAATTAGTGAATTTGAGTGAAAAGATTTATACTGTAGAATTGTGATGATGTTGAATTAGTGAATTTGAGTAAAGATTTATAATTTAGTATTGTGTTGTAGATTTTTCTGTTGTGAAGACAACAGACGCAGAGTGGCTCTTCTTTTGTCCATTAGACCGCAAGTATCCGAGTGGAAGTAGGATGAATCGAGCTACTGTGGCTGGTTACTGGAAGGCGACGGGAAAAGATCGTAAGATCAAATCAGGAAAGACTAAGATTATAGGTGTTAAGAGGACTCTAGTCTTCTATACAGGTCGTGCTCCTAAAGGGACACGAACTTGTTGGATTATGCATGAGTACCGCGCTACCGAGAAGGATCTTGATGGAACAAAGTCTGGCCAGGTAACAAACAAACTTGGCTAATGACGGTAATTATTACTTGTGTGTTTTGATCTTTTGTGTTTCTGATTGTGTTTGTTGGATTGTTATGGTTGCAGAATCCATTTGTTGTTTGTAAGTTGTTTAAGAAGCAAGATATTGTGAATGGAGCTGCGTTAGAAGAGTCGAAGTCATGTGAAGTTGAACCAGCGGTCTCGTCTCCAACTGTTGTGGATGAGATGAAATCTGAGGTTGAAATGTCTGAGGTATCTCCGGTTATAGAAGACACAAAGCCTTGTGACGTCGCTGAATCTTCTCTTGTAGTCTCCAGTGAATGTCGTAGCGAAAACTCTGCCCCTGAGGTTACAACCACCGGGGTAAGGATGAACAGAATACCGTCTTTTTTATTACGGGAGGTGGTTTGTAAACTTACAAATTTTGTTTTACTCAACAGCTTGACGATATCGATTGGCTCTCATTTATGGAGTTTGATTCCGTGAATCAGAATCTGTTCTCTCCGTTGCCCTCTCAGGTGCAATCTGAGCTTTGTTCCTCTTTCAATGGTTTTCAATCTGGAACAAGCCAACTGTTCAATGAGGATCACATTCAGACTCAGTATGGTACAAATGATGCCGATGAATATATGTCCAAGTTCTTGGATTCTCTTCTTGAGATACCCTATGAGCTCCCAGGGAGGAAAGAGTTCGTGCAACAGACGCCAGAACAGATCCCATACGAGCCACAGAATCTTACCACATGCAACAAGATCAATGATGTAACTGAGACAGGAATTAAGATTAGAGCTCGACGAGCACAAGCATCGGGTTGTGCTGAGCAGTTTGTAATGCAGGGCGATGCCTCAAGAAGGTTGCGTCTTCAGGTTAACCGTAACAGCCACAAGTCAGAAACCGACAGTACACAACTCCTATGTATCAAGAAAGAGGTGAGAAAATAGTTTGTTTTCATATGTTCAAATGAGAACACCTTCTCATGCATTACGATTTCTGATCCTTATTTTTACGCGATACAGGTTAAGGACACAACAACGGAAACTATAGCGAAAGGATGTGGAAATTTCACCAGATCAAAGAGCAGGACTAGTGTCATATTCAGGAAAATTGCAGCTATGGGATGTTCATACAGAGGGCTTTTCAGAGCAGGCGTGGTAGCGGCTGTGTTTGTGATGTCGGTTTGCAGTCTGGTCGCATAAATCCGCTGGATGTGATGTTTGTTCGACCCTTGGTATGGTGAGGATAAAGAAAGTGGTTTTCACTTGGATTTGTGTGTATAATAGGGGTCTTGGCCTGGTTCTGCGTCTGTTGTTGTTTTTGTTGGCTTAGCTTAATTAAGGCCGGTTTAGGAGTGTAGTAGACTTGTAGTTATTAACATGTAACGATTACAGAGGGTAATGTTTAGAATTTTATGCCTGACCACATGTATCTTGAGATTGCATTGTGGCCAGTACCGAATTTTAATGTGAATCGTTTTCGACGTTTTCTGCTCTCGGATGCTAGTAGTAGCCTTGTACGATTGGGAAATACTGAATTCGGATCAGGATACTTGACGATTATTGATTATGCTGGATAAAATTGTGGCATTACTCTTGATTTGGTGCCAGTACTATATTCTAGAAATTTAGGGGTTTATTGGTTCATGGATTTTAGTTGATTTAGATACCCAAAGTAAAATCATGTGTTATTGGATCTTTGATTTTAAAATCTTTATCGAAATCAAGTCTTTATTCGATGATTTCTAAATACTAGTGAAAATCATGTGTTATTTTGTTTAGTAATTTTTAATTTCCAAATCCACATTAGATTTTAAATGGAATTGAAAGTGAAAAATAAACGAATTCAGGGTAAACCATGTTATTTCAAAATCCATATGTATGATTTCAAAATTAATGAAGATTTCTAAATCCAACATGGATTTATAAATCAATGAACCAAAAAAGGCCCTAATAGGTCAGTTAACTATTAATTTGGTGGTTTAAAGTGTTAGTATAATTAGTTTGAAGGTTTATAGTGCTAGTGAAATTATATTGAGGTTTAAAGTGCTACCCAGTGCCACTTTGAAGGTTAAAAATGTGATTTTCCCATTAATCTATTGAGTTAACTTATTTATTAAATAGGTTGGTAAATGCTAAACTCATTCTTATGATGATTTGAATCAGGGTGGATCGATCCATCAACACCCGATTTCTTTTAAGAATTCTTCTACATATTGTTGAATTTGATATAGTAGCATAAATCAATTGCGAAAAAAAAAAAGAGTAGCATAAATCAATTAAAAACAAACTAAAGGTTCAAATGGTAACAACATAATGAAAAGTGAAAACGGTGTCAAACAAGCATAACACATGTAATTAGTAGGAAGTGGGTAGGAATTAAGAGGTTTTCATTTCGTATATTTGGATAGGATGGTTTGATTGCGGGTATGGACTGAAAACATGTCATTTGGGTAATAATACCCAATATATCACTACTCGAAGTATACCCAATAATATATGAGATAGGAAATTTTGGATAACAATGCATATTTGAATAGTTCAAAACACCTAAAATCAATTCTTTCACACACCTAAAATCAAAAATACAAACTCTCACTATTAATCTAAGGTAAATGGTTAAATCTAAGGTAAGATATTTCGAATAACTAAAAAGTAAAGAATTTTTTGGATGTGCTAGAATATTTTCTAATCATGTATATGAAAGTTGGCTAACAATGTCTAGTTGTCTACTATTACAAATTGTATTTACATTTCTAATAGTATATTTGAATATTTCTAGTATTTGAACTTATTTAAACGAATAATTGGGGCATCATTATATGTAGATTTTAGCCAATAAATAGTGCGTTACCAAAACAATTAGACTTTTGTAATATGGTAGTTGATATCAGTACTATCGATGTTGTGTCATACTTTGAATAAAACCCAAAAAGTATATGAGTAGGAAAAAGACATACAATTCTTTCCAATATATTAAACATCGTAAATGCGTAAAATATGTGCATTCGAATCTTAACGCCATTGCAGTTGGACTCATGTCTCCACATGCGATGCACCGAACACCAACTAACTTATCTCAACTATTTTTAGAATTCACGTATTATGTTATTTAATCAATTTTTTCTTTTTTGGGCAAAATGTTATTTAATCAATTCAATATTCCAATTAGAGTGGCCAAACAAAGGTGACGCTTTTAAAGCGTAAATATATAATTGTGGATATGAATGACTGGGATGCTAGAAACCATAAACATGGCACATTACATAAAACAAAAGTCTATTTATTCAAGCATTAAAAACTAATTCGGTTGTGACATAGAGTAAATTAGTAGTCAATATGGCTTTTTGTTTTTTTTTTTACTTTTTGGATATACTTTTGAATCAGATTAAAGTCGCAAATTGCCGGTTGGTATAATAGGGAACTTCATGCTAATTCCAGAACGATGTACAATATATTTCAAAAATCACCTTTAAATATGTGTATCATCACCGATGGGTCTGCGTACCCTCGTAATGTCCGTGTGTAATTGTGTTTAAGTTTTTCTTTCAATAAAATGGGGAGGCTTTTGTCTCCCCTCCTCATACCAAAAAAAAATATGTGTATCATCAACAAATACAAAAACGATCTGTAAAGTAAACCAATAGAAAGCCAGAGATTCTTGTCTTGATTTTTGATTCGTGATAACATCTGATGAGGTTAACAAATCACTCAACAATGAGAAGTTTTTCCAGTCCATTCAGCTAAAACAATACTTAAAACCCGAACAATATCTCGCGTCGAACTCAAATTTAATTAAGACTCAAAATGTGAAAACGATAGGATACAAACTATGTCAATTATTCCTTCAAGTTCATTTATAGGTATACCAAAAAGCTAAGTCCAAATTCACAGTTTTAAAGGAAATTCTTACTACAATTAAGTGATATATCAACAGTTTTACCAAAAGGTTGAGACAAATTTTAGTTTACAGAATAATATAGAAAGTAAAAATTAATTTAGAGATGGACACAAGGTAAAATACAAGTGATTAATATTTTTTGGCTATTATATGTTTTCAGCCGTTCTGTATGAATTTGTTCGAAACGGATGTTCACATTTTAAGTAAAATTTAGTTGCGGGTTATTTTATCTGATAATTGCTACTTGTTAAATTATTTTCGACTTATATGTAAATTTAATTTTCCTATCCTTCATCTTACTAAGTTCAATTTTAAATGTAAATTAAGTTTAATTATTTTTGCTAAAGCAAGATGTATGATAAAAAAAGAAGAGTAATTACACTAAATAACAAAATTTGAGAGGACAAGTAAGTAAAGGAAAAGCATTATTTTCCCACTAAACAAGAGTGATTTTTGAGTCTTTTAGACAGTGTTATCTCTTTTATATAACAGTATAATGGATTTAAAATTTTGTAACTCTAAAAACTTACTAAAAATTCTTGCCAAACTCACCAAGAAATATGGAAATAAACGTACTTTTGTTAAATCATATTTGGATAAAAGATGGACACATAGATACGCACAAAAATGTATACATTCAGCATGTTGTAAGCTGAGTCAGCTCCAGGTGTTTGGGCACATGTAAACATGGACCTGAACTTTTTACCTTTTTTTTTCTGTATACTTTTAGAAAATAAAATTAGATTACTTCACAAAGACTATCTTTTTGATGTTCACTAAAAAAAGGATTCCAAAAACAATACAAAATTATAAAAGTAAATAAGAAATAGTTATTAGAAAATAACCAAACGAGGATTATAAACCGGTCAACTACATACATTAAGAATCTGAGTGAATTCTCTGAACACTTTGATCTATCATTTTCTTATAGCTAACTTTGTCTTAGTGGTTAACCGCAATTGCCTCTAAAGGATCACTTTAATTTCTAATTAGTTCTTCCAACTATGTAGCTTATTTGTTATATACTTGATATAATATGTATAATATGTCACAATGTCTAAGTTGCGATATATCAAATAGGGCAAAACTGATAGAACACACATTGATAGTGATATCGACCAGAAGATATAACACGCCCCTAATTTATTCATTAACTTCACATAATCACGTAAATTAACATTAGTCGCATAATTGAGTAACAAAACAGCTATTGGTCTACAAGAGTTGTCTTAAGTCTCAATTGCCAAACAAGAATAAGTTATTCTCTCATTTGTCCAAATTTAACCTAAAGCATCCCACGTGATTTCTACTTTCCACTATGCCAAAGGTTCTTACAAAATTTGAATCCACAAATAATTTTTAATAGTTTTCATTTTATTGGGCACCCCACGTTGCATCCATCCCCAAAAATTGCTTTTGAAGAAATGGGAATGCTATTTTTCTAGTTTTATGAAATATATAACACATTGTTTAGTGACTTTACTGATTATAGATTGTTCTTAGTATCGAGAATACGGTTAAAGGATTTTGATGTTTCTTCTAAAAGGCGATAAATCATCAACCAAACCCGCTTTAACGAACGAAGAAAAACTATTTAATAGTTTCGTACAATGTATACAACTATAGTTGATTTGTCTTTTCTAACCACTTTGAACTGTAGAAATTACTTGGACGATTGAGAAATAAATAAATATTTTCTGAACTATTCTTATTATTATGATACATATTACAAATATCACATGGAGCTTTTAGAATTAACATATTATTTGTAATTTAGTTTGCTTGGGATTTAGCTTTCAACTTTGTAATGTAAGTAAATAAGTATAAGTATTTTCTTAATAAATAAAAACTAGATTTTAACCCGCGGTACACCGCGGGGCTATATTTTCTTAAAAAAATCAAATTGTAATTTGTTTGATAGATTATTTTGATTGTTAATTTTAGGATTTCACCCGTGGTATACTATCTTTTATAAATATCAACCCAAACCCGTCCCATCATATTACCCGTCCCATCATATTACCCGTCCCGTGAAATTAAACATCATTTAGTTATTTTTCTTTTTAATAATACTTTTATTTAAAAGCTATATAATTCAAGTCAATTTAAAAATTTCTTTTAAATGGTTCCCATAAGATATATATACATATATATTAAATTTGTATAGAGTTGAAATAATATTAATATTACAAACCTTTTATATAATTTAAATATTATAAATATTTTTAAAAATATGCAATATATATTTTTTGTTATTGAATAAGAGGATATTATGTGTAAGAAATGTAGAAAATAAGAGTTTAATATTTTTATTATGGAGTCGCAAGAAAAATCTTTTATTTCTATACATGTTATTCGTTTATTAATAATAAAAGAAAACAAATCCTTTAAATTAGATATTAACTAAAATAAACGCACCATAATTACTTATTAAGTAACAACCAATAAATTTCACCAAAAAATAGGTAACAACCAATAAATTCTAAACGCAGTAATTAAAGAATGAGATATTAAAAAAAAATATCAAATAAGATATAAGAATCTTAAAATAATTGAATATCTAAATAATTTAATTGTTAGTGTCGATTTTAATGCCTTCATTAATGTGGATTTTTTTTTAGAGAGAAATATTTCCTAAAGATTATCACATTAATGACTCAGAAAATTAAGGAAGATATGAATTTATGATTCTCAAAATCGTGTTGGTAATATCTTTAATTAATATTTTTCAAATTTAAATAATTAATGCCAATGGCATTCATCCGTAAATACATTCCAACTCCAGGATTTATTTGCTAAAAGTCATCCAAAAATGTATATATAGATTAGCTGACAACAAAATGTTGGGTAGAGATGATGACGTCATCTAATCATCTTTTTCTCTAACTAACATTGGGTTATATAACTTTTAGTATAGATTAAGAATAGGAAATATTGGAAGATATTTACTGTAGAAAATAAAGGATGAACAATATATCTGTAATCAATAAAGTCGGTGAGTATGATGCAAAGTATTGTCATTTTCGATGCCTAAAATTATTTTCTCATATGGTCCCATTCCTCGTTATCAAAAAAATATACGTTTCTCCCATGAAAATATAAATAAAAAATATACTCCTACTACATATCAAGAGAAGGGAGAAGTAATTAAGCCAAAACCTCTGTACCAATTTGAATTCCATAACATGAAAAGAAAAGGAACAAGTGGAAGGAATTTACAAAGAATCTATTGTTGGTTAGAATATTATACATATGTGGTTCGTTTGTTTGAGCAGATGGTGTTCGTTATATCAAGCTTAGAATTTGAATTTTGATGTTGAGTCATAAAAACTAGATTTTGATATATCTTTGCTGAGATTATACTTTAATATAAATGACATGCCACATTTTTAGGTGCAGAACCTTAAATTTGTGTCGAAGTGCATATTCTTTTGGCCATCTTGTTATTAATTTCATATAATACAGTATTAAATTTTATTATATTTCGGAAGCCTAACTAAAAAAACTGACTCAACAAAACGAACAACTTCCGGGATTAAATTCTAAATTTGAATTTCATCAGGGCTCACCAATATATACGTAGAAACAAACGGAATATATAATTCAATAACTAATACAATGACATGTCTTTTTTGTAATGTACATTACAAAACCATTCAAGGTACATGTTCAAGAACACTCACATTTTATGCCTATAAAACCTACCGACCTCGGACCATTTTGTTGCCGGTCCTTTTTTAAAAAAATAGTATAAGAAATTTTTTTCGAAAAAGTTGTTTGTAAAATAATTACAAAACATAATTAGTGGTGAGAATAAATCTATATATAAGGTAACAAAGGTGAAGGGGTGTGTCTATATATGTTGGATGATTAGTTTCTGCCATGTGCTATGGAATCAACCTCTTATGCTTTATGTTCTGTTTAGCTCCTACCTTATACTATAGCTTTAATTATTCATCAATAATTCCATTCCTCCTTCATCTTTTTATATACTAGTGTTTCATATAAATACTCGCTCTCTCTACCCATTCCCTCCATAACATATCTCTTTTCTTCGTTTCATTTGTAACCATATCGTCGTATAACCACAGATTCTAAAACATGGGTGAAGAAGTAAAACCAGTGAGATCTAAAGTTCCTTCAATATATATTTTTAAACCGCAGCAAATTAAATGCCTATTTGTGATTTTGTGATTGATGTTTTCAGTATAAGGAGGCAAAGGAGGCAGTCTCTGCTCCAGAGGCCGTCCCCGCGGAGGAGAAGGAGAAGAAGAAAGATGTGGCGGAGGAGAAAAAAGTGGCGGCTGAGGAGGAGAAACCAACCGAGGAGGAGGAGCCGCAACCACCACCACCGCCTCCACCCTTCATACTCTACGTCGACTTGCATTGTGTTGGATGCGCTAAGAAGATTGAAAGATCTATTCTAAAAATTAGAGGTAAACAAATATATAAATGGATAGAGAATTAGATTCATCTAAGAATAATCACTTTAAATTAACAAAAAGAAATTCTCTTTTTAAATAATAAAAACCAATAGCTTCATTCTCAAAATCCCAACTACCAAAATATTATTTTATAAAGCTCCAAAAGTGAAATAAATAATTACATTTTTTTTGTATATAATAAATGTTGTAGGTGTGGAAGAAGTGGTGATGGATATGAATGAGAACCAAGTGACGATAAAAGGAGTGTTGGATCCGCAAGCAGTGTGCAACAAAATCAAGAAGAAGACTAAAAGAATGGCCAAAGTCCTCTCTCCGCTTCCGGCAGCCGAGGGAGAGCCTCTGCCACCGATCATAACCTCTCAGGTCTCCGGCGGTCTCACCACCGTCGAGCTCAACGTCAACATGCACTGCGAAGCTTGTGCTGACCAGCTCAAGAAGAAGATTCTCAAAATGAGAGGTACATATACATTTCTGGATCTCGTCAATACCAAATACTCCTTTTAAATGTAAATTTTAGAATAATGATTTTAAGTTTTTGGTTATATTTAAAAATGGTATTTTCTTTTATAATTTGTTGTTTTGAACGAATCACAATACTCGTTAAATAAAAAATCTAATATATATATATATATATATATATATATATATATATATATATATATATTTCCCACTGTTTAAACATACGTATCCATATTAAAATAATATATCATTCTCTATAGATGTCACCTTCAGATTCATTATATATCATGTCAAAAAAAAAGAAGTTACTAGATATCTCGTTATGCATCACGTCACATGCATGTTTAAGCTAAAATTTGTGATGACATGAGGTTTTGTACTTTTAGAAGCGTTTTGGTTTCTAAGATATTTTAATCTGGTCATTCATAAAACATTAAATTAGACAGTTTTTGCGACAAACTAAGTTTCTTTTTTTTTTCATTTAAAAAATTGTAATATTGAATTACATGAGGTTGGCTCTATTTGGACTAACTAATATTGTTGGTTAGGGGTCCAAACAACTGTGACGGAGCACACCACTGGAAAAGTAATAGTGACTGGAACAATGGACGCCGAGAAGCTTGTGGATTACGTCTACCGTCGGACCAAAAAGCAAGCCCGAATTGTACCCCAACCTGACCCGGAACCTGAAAACCCGGCCGCGGAGGAAGAGAAGAAGGAGGAGAATGGTGATGGCGATGAAAAACCGCCAGAAACCGGAGAGGATAAGGAAGAAGAGAAGAAGAAGGAGGGAGAGGAAAATAGAGAGGAAGGTGGTGGAGAAGACGCGGCGGATACGGAGGAAGAGAGAAGAGACGATGAAATGGCGGCGATGGCGGAAGTGGAAGGGATGAAGAGGATGATGTATTACTATCAGCCTTCATACGTCATAGAGAGGATTCCTCCGCCGCAGCTTTTTAGCGACGAGAACCCTAATGCATGTTGCATTTCTTAATTAATTTGGTTTTCGTATATGTCTTTGGAAAATATATAATTAGGGGAATTAATTAGGTAAGAAAATGAAGAAAAAGAAAAGAAAGAAAATAGGTAAAGAACTTGTAAACTATTTATTTTTTATATAAATTGTGTGTTTGGTATTTATTGATGGATACGTTACGCTTTGGTATATACGTAATGGCAACTATAACAACGATCGATACGGAATCTACTAAAATTCATGTAAGAATACAATGTGTGTCACGAATTTGTTTTGTATATTCTAGAGGAAACTTTTTATTTCATAATGAAAAAGGATTTAAAAAGACAAAGAGATTCTAGTGGATTAATGGGAGATCTACGTGGGTCTGCACATGGTATGCTTCTTTTTTCTTTAGCTACGTCAATCTCCATTTTTCGGACGTGGCAGGCTTTCCCAGCCTACCTTGTCTATTTCTTCTCAACCTCTCAAATTTTTTGAATGTCTTTTCCTTTTAATAAAAGATCAAAATAAACCGGGCCTTGTGGCCTAATGGTAAAGGGGTCACGGCTGTGACTTCCGCCACAGGGTTCGAGGCACGGCTACTGGCGGATTTACATGAGGGAATCGCTAGCTCCCCGGGATGTGGGGTACCCTAGAGCAGATGACGCATGTGGGTCCCACGCTAGTCGGTTCCACCTCGGTGGGGCCGGACACCCGAGTTATCAAAAAAAAAAAAAAAAAAGATGGAACTGAATTGTGCTAAAAAGGTTGAAGTCTCTCGTTAAAGTGGAAGCTCTCACTTGAAAGAGGTTTAAGTCGACACCATGTGAGAAGCACGCGTGAGTTGTTTGTTGTTCTTAGCTTGCTTGCTTTATAACGAGTGTGTTATGTGAGAAAAAGATAGTTAGGTCGAGTTAGATAGTGAAGTAAGTTGAACGATTCAAGTAGGGAGAAAAATAGAATTTTCAACAAGTGTGTGGAATTTTTTGGGAAGAGAGTCTTTGGTGAGATGTTAGGGATTTCGGTTTGAATCCCGAATTCGAATTCTCGTTTTATGTTGATAGATACAGAAGGGTACACAATAGTTAATTGACACAATCTGGAAAGCGGCGAATCAAACGCTTGTCTTTGTTTTATTGATAGTTCAATCTTTTACAATAGCTTGTAACTATCTAGGTGAAACTTGTGCTATTCTACTCTAATAGACTTTTTCTCCCAAGAAACAAAAACCAAGCTACTCACTCTCTACCTTTCTTGTCTTACTTGAAAGATCTAGGAGTTTATCACATTCTTACCTTCTTACATGTTTTCTTTTTGCCTTGAAGATTTTTGAACTCGTATTTTTCCCGTGAGTGCTAAGCCCTCGCCACACTCACCAATCCCCTTATATATCCCGTTTTAAAGCCCCCCAAAAACCCTAACCCTCAGCGACCCCAGAGAATATTCATCTTGCTTGTCAAGGTCAACTTACTTTCCTTAGTTACTTCTAAGAATATTTAACCTATCTCCACAGTTTCTACTTTCCTAAATTCTTCATGTCGAATTGTTCCACTTTCCATCCATGTTTTGTAACTCCAGCAGTATGATAAAAAATAAAAGAATTCAGGGTAAACCATGTTATTTCAAAATCCATATGTATGATTTCAAAATTAATGAAGATTTCTAAATCCAACATACATTTATAAATCAATGAACCAAAAAAGGCCCTAATAGGTCAGTTAACTATTAATCTATTGAGTTAACTTATTTATTAAATAGGTTGGTAAATGCTAAACTCATTCTTATGATGATTTGAATCAGGGTGGATCGATCCATTAACACCCGATTTCTTTTAAGAATTCTTCTACATATTGTTGAATTTGATATAGTAGCATAAATCAATTGCGAAAAAAAAGAGTAGCATAAATCAATTAAAAACAAACTAAAGGTTCAAATGGTAACAACATAATGAAAAGTGAAAACGGTGTCAAACAAGCAGAACACATGTAATTAGTAGGAAGTGGGTAGGAATTCAGAGGTTTTCATTTCGTATATTTGGATATGATGGTTTGATTGCGGGTATGGACTGAAAACATGTCATTTGGGTAATAATACCCAATATATCACTACTCGAAGTATACCCAATAATATATGAGATAGGAAATTTTGGATAACAATGCATATTTGAATAGTTCAAAACACCTAAAATCAATTCTTTCACACACCTAAAATCAAAAAAATACAAACTCTCACTATTAATCTTCAATTCGGAATTCTGCATCTTCAATCTCCCTTTTTTTTACTTAGTTTGCTACTCAAGCATCCAACAGGACATCCGTCTTAAGCAATAACCAACCTACTCGACAAAAACACAATCCTGGCTCCCCCATACTCTTATTCCTCCATATGAGCAGAAACACAAAACTTAACAAACCATGGATATCTCCCCCTGCTTGAGTGCATAACTGAGTCAAAAATATGCGCCGAATATGGTCATCTGGATAAGGCATTCAGTCGGTTGACAAAGTACTGAAAAACACTCAACAAACCATCAAATCATATCTTGTATATTACAGTTAAGCAAAAACTTCATCACTCTGCTATCATAACAACATAGACCGTGATATATGAGTGACCCAGATAATAGTAAACATGTGGGTAGTATAAGTTAAGAAATGAACAGCACCCCTGTCGAAGTTAACCCAATGAGTCAAACTAATTGAAACACCAAAAATTATCATAGAAACTACCATAACCACTTGGGTCTTTGATTGTCAGGCTCGAGACATAGTGGATAGTCTTTCACACTGTCATAACTTTAATTTCTGTAGTCAAGACCAACACATAACAGGCAGCTAGAATTCCTTTCTTTGGAGACACTGAACAAGAACAGTACTGGATGATGTGGTGTCATAGTACCTATAAACATAGACAGCTGACTTTTTTTTTTCTTTTTTTTTCTTTTTTTTTTGACATGACCACATATTAGTACTGAAACCCGTAGTATTACTTGACTTCTCAACTACTCTATGCGTTCTCCACAGCTCTTTGACCTCCTATTACATGACAACATTTTACAGTAGACTACAAAAACCGTATGACATGTAGCTATTTTCCACAGTTCCCTTTAGGACAAGAGCACTGATTATCTATCCACCCTTGGATTTACATGATCTGTTCAGACACACTGTTTTGCTTTTTGTTGTGCCAAAACACTAGATTGTTTCCCATAAAGAAACATCCACCGCTCGTGTTCCTCCTGTCATCTAACGATCCAGCCCAGTCTGCATCACAATATCCTACAAGATACTGGTTTGTAACTTTTGAATAGTACAGCCCCAGATTATGTGTCTCTTTGACATACTTGACAATCCTTTCAACTGCCAGTAAATGAGACATCTTGGGATTTGCTTGATACCTTGCACACACTCCCACTGCTTGACAGATGTCTGGGCGACTTGCTGTTAAATACAGAAGACTGCCAATCATTCCTCTGTACAGTTTCACATCTACACATTCACCCGATTCATCTTTGGATAATTTTTCGTTTACTCTCATTGGGGTTCTTGCCTTTTTGCTATCAGCCATCCCAAACTTCTTCACCAAATTTAATGCATAAGTGCTCTGTGAAACGAAAATACCATCATCAGTCTGTTTGACTTGTAGTCCTAGAAATTACGTTAGCTCTCCTACCATGCTCATCTCAAACTCTTGAGTAATATTCCGAACAAATTGATCAACAAGTTTCTGACAATGTCATCAACATAGATCTGAACTATGAACAAACCACTATTCTTTTTTAAAATAAATAAGGTTTTATCAACACTTCCTCGTTCATAATCCTTACCTAGAAGATATGTTGTTAGCCTTTCATACCAAGCTCTTGGTGCTTGTTTTAGACCGTAGAGAGCCTTCTTCAATTTGTAGACATGATCTGGATGGTCCGGATCTTCAAACCCTTTTGGTTGCTAAACATAAACTTCCTCCTGTAGAATTCCATTTAGGAATGCACTTTTGACATCCATTTGATGCAGTTTAAAGTTTAACACACAAGCCATTCCTAACAGAAATCTGATGGATTCCAATCGAGCAACTGGAGCAAAAGTCTATTCAAAATCCACTCCTTCCACTTGAGAATATCTTTGAGCCACCAGTCTTGCTTTGTTTCTTACCATATTTCCACCTTCATCTGTTTTATTCTTGAAGATCCACTTTGTCCCCACAACATTCACGTTTGGAGGTCGAGATGTCAAATCCCATACGTCACTTCTTTTAAATTGCCCTAATTCTTCTTGCATTGCAGTTATCCATAACTCATCAACAAGAGCTTGCTTATGATTTTTTGGTTCTATCACTGACATAAAATAAGCAAACTGAACAACCTCTGTTTCATGAGGTATTACAGTGTTCTAACATTACTGTCTTTTCCAGCGAGTTTTTTTGTAATCCTGAGTCTTTCCTCTTGTGACTCTTCCACATTGTACCTCTTCAATGACATCATATGAGGAATGATTCTTATGCACTTTGTTGTTAGACGTTATTTCTTCACTGCTCTGATCTTCTTTCTTTTCAGATACATCAGATTCAGTATATGTTTCAACTATTTTTGACACATCAGTATTAGGTTTGGGTGACTCTTGAAGTGGTATTTGAGTCGACATGTGAACAAATGCTTCATCAAAGACTACATTCATGAACTCTTGTACTACTCGAGCTTGTTTGTTTTATACTCTAAAAGCTGTGCTGTGACCTGAGTAACCTAGGAACAGTCCTTCCTCACTCTTAGCATCAAACTTTCCAAGATTGTCTTTATCATTAAATATGTAGCAGATACATCCAAAGACATGAAAGTAACCAACAGCCGGTGAGTTCCCCTTCCATAGTTCTTAATTAAGGAGTCTTATCAGTCCCCTTTCGAACATACACTCTATTTATAATGTAGCATGTTGTGCTCACAGCTTCATCCCATAAATGTTTGGGAACCTGACTCCTGTGCATCATAACCCTGCCCATCTCCTACAGAGTTCTGTTCTTTCTTTCTACTACCCCATTCTGTTCCGGTGTTCTAGGTGCTGAATACTGGTGAAAAATCCCCTGTTCACTACAGAATTTATCAAACAATTCATTCTGAAATTCTCTTCCATGATTACTCCTTATGGTTTTTATGCCTCATTTTTCATTCTTTAGTTGCAAGGCCAAGGTTCTGAAGCTCTCCAGGGCCTTAGATTTTTCTCTGAGAAATCTGACCCATGTATAGCGAGTGTAGTCATCAACTATTACCATAATGTACTTCTTACTTGAGATGCTCTGAATTTGAATTGGTCTCATCAGATCCATATGAAGCAGTTCCAAAGGACGCTTTGACCTTACATCCTGAATACACTTGTGATGTACTATTACTTGCTTTCCCTTGGCACAAGCACCACACACAAAGTTAGGTACGAGCTTCAGTATTAGTAATCCTCTAACAATCTCATGATAAGCTAGCTTAAGCATGGTACGCATGTTCATGTGCCCTAACTTTTGGTGCCACAATTCTGCTTCAGTTGGTGCGTTATTAGCAGTAGTTGTTAAGCACTTCTTCCCTGATTTCTACATACTACAGTTGTTGTCCGATCTTTTACCTTTCAGTTTGATGGTTCCTCGTTGATCAACTTCCTTGCACCCGCTTTGAGTGAAAGTTACATCCAATCCATTGTCACACAGCTGACTGATATTGATCAAGTTACCCTTGAGTCCTTCAACCAGATACACATTGTCCAAGCTTGGCTGAGATTCTCCCGTTGTTCTACCTTTACCTTTGATCTTTCCTTTACCTCCATCACCAAATGTTACTCTTCCAGCTCGTGAATCTTCAAATGATGTTAGATTGATTGGTTCACCAGTCATGTGTCTTGAACAACCACTGTCAAAATACCACTGTTGTTGTTGTGACTTAGTTTCATCCGTAGTATATGCCACATGATACCTGTTATTCTCTTCTTGAATGTGCAGATTTTTTTTCACCACTTTTGAAGCACTAAGTTGATTCTGACCTAACACATCCTTTTTGACCGACCCCTTCTCAACCCTTTTCTGTACTTCAAGTCTTTGATGTCGTCTGTCTCTGTTTTTGATAAACCTTTCAATGATTATCTCCACCTTTTCTTCAGTAACACTTGGCTGATCTTTCAATATCATTTGTCCACACCTTGGACCAAAGATCTGTCTCTTCTCTCGAATATCTGCATCTTGAGAAGTAGAATTCACGTCACTGTCAACCTTTTTCATTGGATAATATTTCCTTACTG
The DNA here is from genome assembly GCF_000004255.2 of Arabidopsis lyrata subsp. lyrata. Taxonomy (NCBI): domain Eukaryota; kingdom Viridiplantae; phylum Streptophyta; class Magnoliopsida; order Brassicales; family Brassicaceae; genus Arabidopsis; species Arabidopsis lyrata. The sequence goes on along the minus strand of NW_003302550.1, from coordinate 10,767,060 downwards.
TTAAATATTCCAATTCCACTAAAAGATTACTCAAACTAGTGCCTCTGATATGACATATATCCTTGAATGATACTTTAAGTATATCCCATGCTTCTTTAGCATACGTACATTATATTCATGAACCCTAGCGAACAGATTCATTGGCAGAGATCTGATAATGCTTGTGAGTTATGCTTAGCTTCTGTCTTTTCCTGTGAAGCCACTCATTTCTTGGTTTCAACACTGTCTTTCCTAACATATCTTTTACCATCGGTTGAACCCAACATTCTTCTACAGCAATCCAAGCATTCATATCAATGGTTTGTATCAACTGTCTTATAGATACTTTCCAATACTCAAACTGTTCCCCATCCAGTTTTGCCTTCCTACATGATTTACTTAGATGTTGTACCTTCTCCATACCTCGTTGCAGGATCTCACCTGGATAAAAGATGATAACGCTCTTTCAGCTTAATCGTTTAATATATTAATCTCAACTGTTCGTGAGTATAGCTTCATTCGTAGCTGGAATCGAGGATTAAAACTTCGAAAAATAATTTTTTTTACATTTTATAATCTCAAATATTTTAATCTCAAACATAAAATATCTACACTCTTCCCAAACATGATTCGAACTAGGAAGCCTAGGTAACACATTCTTTGGATAAATATATGTTTGTTACTAGACTATCACACACTTAGTATCAAAAATAAATTTAAAAGTATAGAAAAGATTTAGTTCCATTTTATAAACAAACTGTGAACTTATTTATTTTTCACCATTTCTACATTTTTTTTCTTTTCCAATAAATCCGAAATTAAAATATATTTTTGAGGAAGGTCTTTTTTTGGTGTGCACTTTTTCAAAAATGTTCTCCATCTGTTCATTTTTAAAAAGTGTCCCACAATCTAAGAACTTAATAAAGTTTATAAAGTTTATAAGCTACTTCTGGATGGTAACTCCTATTCGGAGACTCGATCAAATTAGTTATTTATAATGTATTTAGAATATATTTCTAAGGTATTTATAAGGTTTTACACATTATTAAAGATAGTTTGTGTATACTTTTATAATGTTACACACAAATTTGGGTAGATCTGATATTTATTAGAGTATTTTTGATAAGGATTTAAGGATATATATTTTTGATAAGTGATATTGGAAAATAGGCAATTTTTAAATTCCCTAAAATTAAAATAGCTTCTTAAATTTTTGCCTATGCTACAACATAGAATTCTAGAGGTTTTTTAATCTGCTTTTCCTAGATTTTTTTCTTCATTTCCCGTCATTTGTCTTTGTATTAAATACATGGGTTATGTGTTTTCATTGATTACTCTATTTTTTCTACTTATACATTGAAAAAAAAAAAATTGAGTTCCAAAATAGTGTCCTTAAACAAATATCTCCAAAGTTAAGGACGAACATTGGTATCCTAATTTAATTTTTGTTTTTTTCATAAGCAAAATTTGCAAGGTTTGTCTAGATTATGGAAATTACTTCTGTTGCAAGGTCTACATGGATGGGAACAACGAAGTGTTGGTCTTCGCCCGTTATTTAGAAGTTAAATTAGTTTTGACTTAGTTGATGTTCCTAAACCAACGATGGTTAATGTATTCGGACAAGCTATCAAACAAATTTCCATATATATTTAAACTAAATGTTCCTAAAATAGTTCATGTGCATAAAAAGAACAAGGCTACTACCAAAGCATCAAAGTTGCACAAAACTAAAATTCTTGTAGAAGTTAATCTTGTCACATTGGCATGCTTATTCTGGTTGTTAAAATTTATACCAATCACATGCCTCATATGATTAATCAGTCGTTTCATTTCTTATAGACTTGTCAAAAAAATTTTTGTGGATTTAACTGTCTCTTTTTAGATTCTTTAGTCTTATCTTAAAATTATAAAACTATTCAAATTCCATAATAAATAGATTTGGAAGATGTGCAAAAAAAAAAAAAAAAATCTCTATGTTTCATATTAACCTAAATTTTAGGAAAAAAATTTGTTGCTAAAAGATACAAAGTCTATGTTTTCTATGCTTTTTTAATAATGAATTATATACTTCAAAAAAAAAAAAAAATTGAATACTACTATTGATTTAAAGCTGTGAAAAATTGTTTATCACAAAAGGTGATATATTTTCCAATTAAATTTTAACGTTAGTAATAAAAATCCAAAATTGTGAAATTGATTTTTGCTATGGCAAAGGTTTAGAGTTACACTTGACAATTGGTTTTGCAGTGAAACGGAAGGCAAGGTATCGAGTGAGGTGATGATTCCAGAAGATGGGCCGTGCGTCAAGTTTTTTAAGCCCATGAGAGATTTAAGAGTGTTCAGTGACAATTCCTTAATTTGTAGAAACCGTCACAAGAAGATTCATACGTGATATCTTCTCAGTTTAGGTTAAGAATTTGTTTTTATGTTTCAACTTTCAACAAAGTGCTTATAAATATAATTATTTCCGTTATTAAAGTCTTATAGTTGATATACAACTAGGGGTGTGATTGGTTGGGATGTATCTTTATGGTACAGCTCAAAAAAATATTAAAGCTTTAATATTGAACCAATCAAGGTTTAGCTTTTCTAAAAAATCTCACAGCCCAAAACAACTTTTTTTTTTAGTTTTTTTTTGTTGTAACTCTTAAAATTTCTACAACATATTTTTGTGTGTTTTAAGAGCTGTAGACATTTTTTTCTCCTATATTTAATGATTTTTTTTTACTGCATATTAGTACATGATACTCTAAGAATAAGAAAAAATAATCTATTTACAATATTTTTATTAAAGTGACAGAAAATTATATAAATTATATATATATACATATTTCATTTCATTATTATAAATTATATATTATAATATATATTTTCACCAAAAATTGTATAATGTATTATTTATATATGAAACTTACTATTTATTATATGTTCATCTGTTATATATCATATGTAATATATTGCAAATTTTTTAAATTCATATACTTCAAATTTCAATCTATAATATTGAATTAACTTTACCAATCATGCTTTAGCTTTACTATTATAATACCTACAGATAAAAAAACTACAGCTAGAGCCAACACAGATATAGCAGAAACTCTACAGCAAAAATTCTAAAGCTACAGCTCAACCAATCACCCACTAGATATGTTAAGTTTCTTGTAGCATAACGTCTATATATATTTAACAACATATGGGCATTGGCCGAGATATATTATATATACACAAACAATTAATGCCGTTATATTCAGACAGATAATTAGCATGAATTTGTAATAGATTGGTTGTTTTTGCTAGAAACTTAAAAAAAAAAACCAAAACCCTTAACCAAACTCGATCAAATTACTAGAATCAATGTACCAATAGAAACATATGTTCAAGTCTTCACAAAACATTTCATTTGTTAAGTCTATCAAAGCCCCCATGATGTCCTATTAATATCCTGTTGAAGGAAGTAGTTGTACTCGATCGAATCTGGCAGATTACAAACATTACAAAGCAAAAAGGCTTAACTTAGTAATTCTTTGCTAGATCCAACTACCCACACATTGAAAGTTAGCTTTCCAAAAAAAAATTCGACGAATCAAGTACCAAGAGACCCATAAAGAACCGCTGCCTACAAAGAGCAACCAGTTTGGCTTCAGACCAAACACTTTGTTCCAATCCACACTTTGTTCCAATCCAATAACCTTATAAGTCCTAAATGGTCAGCTATTTTAGGGGCACAAAGCCCACTCCACGCCACTTTAGCTATTGTAGCCGAATTAGGTGTTCCACTCCACAAGAAAGCGCAAAATTACTCTCTTTAGAATTGATAAATACTTGTTCGGCAAAGGGAAGACAACAAATTAAAAATTAATGGTGTTGTGAATAATGATAGACTGAAACAACTGAAAATGTCCAATGAACAAGAGATGACGCACAGTCCAAGACGAGATTCTTTTTGGTGATTCTGTCAATAAGAGGTTGCTAGTCGCTAGGTCAGAGTTTATTGAGTTATTCTGAAAATATATGTTCATCAAGAACTTTTGAAGATATATGTTCAATTTTACGTTAGCTGTTGCTGGAAACTTGTTTTTCAATTACAAATTCTTAAACTCGGATTGTTACAAATACTACTAATTAAAACAAGTTTCTGATATTTTCATGACACACACACAAATGGGAAAAGTGTGTCATGAAAATATGCTACTTACCCGCTTCTTCATGCATTTAATCGGTAGTTTTATTTCAGTTGGGGGATGAAAACATAGAAATGGGAGATGTATTATGAATGTGATTATTTTAGGAACATATTAAATGTGTTACAGCTGTGTGTGATAACTCCCCAAACCTTCCATGTATTCTTGTTATAACATAAAGTCTAAGTTTTTATATATATATAATTATTAAATTACTTTTAATACGTTTTTATTATTAAACTAAAATTACTTGGCCCAAAAGAAACTAATTTACGATATATTTTCCCCATACCATATTTAAAGCGCTACATAATTTAGATTAAATTTTAAATTGGCTAAAATATCATCTAATATTCCTTTTCAATTTTTTTTTTTGTCAACTCTTTTTCAACTTGAGAGTACTACAATTTAAAGAATATGTACTCCCTCCGTTTTTTAATAGTTGTTGTTTTAACTATATGCACACAAATTAAGAAACTATTAATGTTGTTATTTTTCAATATAAAAATATCATTAATTATCTACCTAAACATAATTTAACCAATAATAAATCAAGTTGCATAGTAAAAATAAATATAAAAAATAAAAAAGTAATAAATTTTGCATCGAAAACTGAAAACGACAATTAATTAAAAATAAAAAAATTTCTCTAAAACGACAACTACTCGAAAACAGAGAGAGTATTAAATAACCAAATTTTAATATTTTTATTGGTAAAAACTACGGATAGTAATATCGTAACTCAAGTGGTTCTTTTATCACATGTGTTTTCTAAAATCGATTTCACACAACTTATAAACAATATTATATTGATTTTGGTAACACCTTATTTTTATATGATGTCGAACTATTAGTTTAAATTATACTATTTATTATCGGTTTTGTTATCACATTTTTTTAGCCAAACTTTTGTAAGGCTATAATTTTTTTTTTTTGGTTAAAGGGTTATAATGCTATAATTTGAACCTGACGGATTGCGAAAGAGGATTTTTCATAAACCCTTATCTATCCACCAACACAAACATTGAAAACAAAATATAAGTAAGATTATCAAATGTAATATATATATATATATATATATATATATCAATTTGAGCACAAATACTACGTTCATGGTCTCCCAACTACTTAGAAACCCATCATTCAAACTAAAAGAAATCGTTGTCAGAAAAGAAAAGAAAAAAAGAAAAAAAAACTAAAAGAAATCACTCACATGTACACCAAAAAATTCCAATAATTCGATGATAACAATTCTCAACGAAAAAATGTAAGCGAATAAGCCGACACAAAATGTAAGCAAATACCAAGCCTTTTGGATAGATTTGGGAATTGATAAATTAAGGGATAGTCTGGAGTTTTTTCTTTAACAACTGGAAATTTTGTCCTTTGATCAAAAATCTTTCTAAGTTTGGAACTAGCTTTTTGATAATATTTATGACGGATCAACAAACATAAATCATACGTCTTCAGATATAGTTTACAGGATTCTATCTTAAATTTAATAGCACTGTAACAACAATTTTTTTAACTGTTTGGACCAACCGTACGTACGCGTTTGGGTAGATAATATGTAGATGTTAATCGGCTTCTTCGCCAACAATTAGAACTAAACAACGAGTCTCTGTTTGCTAATTTGACAACAACTTATTATTTTATTTTTTTTGCTAAAGAATTTGACAAAAACTTGACTCTTTTTCATTTTATTATTGTTATTTACTTATTTTAGTGAAGAGTTTGAATATGAATGGTACACGTTTTACTTTTACCAAAAGAAGTAAAAAACAATAAAACAAAGAACATTTGTTATTTTTCTTCAAAACAAATAACATTATGAGCATTAAGAGCACCTCCAATGGGAGGTTCTCTCATTAAATTAGTGGGTTTCTCTGGATTTAAGTACAATTAAAATAAATCAATAATGCTAAATAATGAAAGAATCATCTCTCTCTAGAGAGATTTGAGAATCAGAGAGAGACGCATACGTGTCAATTTGGGTAACGATTTTAACAATAAAAAAGAAAAAAAAAAAGCCCTTGTTTTGTCTCTCTCTTCCGAAATTCTTTCTCGACTCTTTCTTTCTCGGCTCCGCCTGTTGCGATGCACTGGAGATTTCATTGATCCGTTGATTGCTCTTCGCGATGGCTCTTATCCTGATTCACCAAGCGTCTCTTCAAATCCCCGATAGCCATGGATCTTCTCCTCACACGATTATTCCGACTCCGTCTAAGGGAGCTGATCAATTTTTGTGCTCGGCGTTGTTTGAAAGGAAGCTGAGAATTGCAACTGCTTACAAGTTAAGACTCACTCACTCTCCATTTCCATATTTCTTCATCAATCGAGCTTAATTCAACTTTGTCGCCTTTTAATTTTGTCACTTTGAAGTGTTTAGAGTTGTGGATTTGATGTTCTTGTTATTGATTCATTGATTCAAACGTTTGAACAAATTATGTTTGGTAGTGTATGATGAGAAACATACAGATCTATTGATTATGGGACTGTGACATTGAGATTATTAGATTTTCGATTGTCAATGGGAATACTAAATTGTATCTTTCATAAACATCGTTGGCTCTTATGTTAGTTCCACTAATCTCTTTCACCTCATTGCCACCAATTCTCATCATCTCATCATCCCTTTCGTCTCCATTAGAGGTCAATCTTTTAAACTCAAAGATTCCACTTTTGTTTTACTCTGTTTTTGCTTATATGTGTCAATGATAAGTGAGAGTCAAAGTGATGATCTTTGTTGTGTTGAGTAATAATAGAGAGATTGAATGAGAAGATAGAGGAAACGTTTGGGTGAGAGTTTGTGCTTTTTATTGAATTCAGCAGTCCATCGATGGAAAAAGTGACGTTTGGTGCTTCTACATTTTATGCATTCTCTTACTGATCAGTATATTGGTTCTATATAAGTTAACAGATTCATTCGATACTGATATGTCACCTTGTTATGCGCAGTTTGTCTCAATGAAAAGTCATATCCTGTTCTTAGTTCCATACTCTTGTGAACAAGATCTCTGGATACATGCTATCCAAAATCGAGTCAAAGTCTAAGAGACACTGAACCAGATGATGGAATTTATACGGCTTATTATTTTAGGGGTAGATTTGATTGGCCCAACAATGTACTTTGGTCTCATGGGTGATGGTCAGCCTATTGGTAGCTACGATGACATGTGGGCTGGTTGGTGCATCAAGGTAATTTCTTCTTATTCTGATTCCCTTTTAAGACTCATGATTGAGTGGACCATTTGAAATTTACGGATATGAATAGCATAGCTAAATATGAAGCATATGCTCCGTACTTAGTTGTTTGGGATTGAAGACCACTTGAGCTTGGGAGTGAAGACAAGCTTGGGATGAGCTTAACCCACCAGCAGCCAATGGCAAAGCTTGAGCAGTAAATGTTTTGGAATTCACATAAGTTGAAGCAAACCGAGCTTCTCAAGTTGATTTAGCGTATTATACATAGATGCCTATAAATCTCGGAAATATGACGGGCATTCGAAATCAAGTTCGTGATCGTGATATGCGTCAACAATTGAAAACTGATTTGGTTGAGCATACATGTATACGACAAAAATTTCGCAACAACCAACAGTATAACTAATCGTTATTCCGGTTTTGTTTTTGTACATTTTTTAAAAATGTTGAAATAATTTATGTTTAATATTTTTATGAATTGCAATAATTATTAAGTTTTATGAAATAATATATTTAATATTTTTTTTTCTAAGAGAACCTCACTAGAGAACCTACCATTGGACTATCAAAAATTTTTTTAAAAAAAACAAAAGTTCTCATCTCACATTTTCAAAAAAATTATAATAAAAAAATGAAGAGAGTCTTATAGAGAGAACTCCCCATTGGAGATGCTCTAAGTTATATAATACTTGAACATCACGCAGGATGTCTTTATTTTCTAGGGTCTACAATACAATCATACAAGTCGTTGGACTAATTATTGGCAAATATTTATTCAAATAGACTATTTTCAATTATTATTTTTTTTGTACGAATGTAAAATTTATTCACTAAAAAAGACGGTTTTACAATAAATGCAACATCAAGCTGAAAAATCTGAGTTTTCGAGACGGATTATAAAGTAGAGAACACTAGCGAATATGAGTTTGGAAACCAATATCGCAGCCCGCCTTCATAAGTGGGTGAGCCCGTCATAATTTGTTACTATACGCAACTATTTCATCAATTATTTGTTTACCGGTAACGATTAATGCCGCAAGATATTTTCTTACTATACGCAACTATTTCATCATTTTTACCACTTCAGTTTCTATTAAACATAACTAACTAGTAGATAGATATTTTGTCTTGTAATCAGCACAACAATTACCTTCCCTTGGTTGAAATATAAATGCCACAAGCTCCTTAATCTTTGCTCCAAAGTTCTGACTGCCGTGATGTAAATGCGCAACTTCAAATGTTCTTAGTCATCATCATGTAGCTCTGTATCCACATTATTGATTGCATTGCCCAAATCAACGCGTCGCAGTCAGACTCTTCTGCAGTTAGTCTCCCCTGCTTCTTGCCCATTCAGCTCTAATAAAATCACCATTCAAAATCTTGCCCATCCCACCCTCTTTGTCACCTATTTAATGAACAACATTATATATAGTTTTAATATATTATAACTAGCATTTGTTATCTGAGACTGATAGGCTTATCATTTTTGAAATATATCTTATTCATCCATTTCTTATATTTAGTTTACAATTAAAAATCAAAATAAATAGATATAATTGTCTGTTATTAAACATTTAATTAAATTTTCTGTTACTTTTTACTGCTACTACTTTATGTTTTTATCAGGATTGAACACGATCATCTATGTTCTACCGTATGCTTTTCATTTTAATTATCCAACAAAAAAAATTGTTATCTCGCTTAAGTCCAAATTTGTTACTAATATGTATAAATTTTATGCATGGATTACTTAGTTACACTTAATTAGGCTTAGGTTCAAATGTTTTATATGTGGTGGGTTTGTCATTTCAAGAAAACTTCTTATAAAAAAACTTGTTCATTTCTGTGATTAGTCCGAAACTATACGTACAAAACTACAAAACTACAATATGGGCAATGCTAAATGAAGAAAGAAAAAAAGAATTCGTATGATCTTTTTCTAGCGAAAAGAATCCGAGATAAAAAAAAAACTGCATAAAAAGTACTAGAAATAAAATTAAAATCAATAAAGTCGGTAGATCTGACGGCTACAATAATTTATGACCAGAACCTACCAAAATTTATGGCCACTAGCTTCAAGAGCCCGGGCTCTATAAATACGATGCCGTCTCACAAAAGGTAACCACATTGTCCTGTCTTGCAAGCAAATTAAGATCATAAAAAGGTTTAGAGATTTTCTAACAAACGTCAAAGCAAAGCATCATTAGAGCAAGCTTCAAATCGTCATGATAACAGTAGCCATCGCCGCTGAGTTGCTTGAAGAATACACGGCAGCGCTTACACGCATCACCGCCACACTCCTCCCTCCACCACCAACAAGTCGCCGTCGAAGTGTCCGAGCTGACTCTTCTCTTCCTCGTAACGATAACTCATCATCTCGCGCTCCAAATTACACCGCTTTTCTTTTAAATTTCTGAGTATTTTTTGAATAGACGAAGTGGTTTTCGAATTTACTTCGTCTCGACTGTAATAATGTTATTAAATTGGAATTTTCTATTTATTTTCGAGTTGATTTTATTGATGTTTTTTTTCTACAGTAATCATTGGAACACGAAAGCATAAAAATTTATTTCGTTCAAAATTAATACTATAATATAAGAGAGTTCAAAAATTCATATATCATTCATGATATAAATAAAACATTGTGGATAAATATGAAGATATATTTAATGGGCGTATAAAACATAATTAATAAATCATTTCCGGACGTTAAAAATAAAACAAAAATATGGATATTTCATTTCTTTTTGTAGTTTTGTACATTTTCAGTCATTTTGTTTATTTTTCTTTTGTTAGATAATTGATATTATACGGCATCATATGAAAAAGGTAATTTAAAATAAATAAAAAAGTGTATCCATACGATGTTCAATGGAAGTCGTCGTCACGCAAACTCAAAATGATAATTTCGGTTTTGAGAGATTAACTGAATAAAAAATAAATAGTGTCTTGGAGGGACCCTAAACTAAAGATGCCCCATTTTGTTTTTCATGAAAAGGGATATTATTGCGATTAGTTTTCTGATAAAAGAGCTTTTTTTTATTACATGATTGATTACTGAAAATAATTTTGGGGTTTTGTATCTTGTGAAAAAGGGAACCGACATGATGTAAAGGGGACCGAATCACATGACAGTTTATTTAAAAACAAATGATACAACAGACGTAGAAACAAGGGAAGATTACTGTGACGAACCGAAGAATAAATGGAAAAATGTCATTAAAATCCCCAACTTATTCAAAACGTTGATTTAAATCTTTAACTCATAACGAAACGAAATAAATATCAAACTTATGTTGACTTTCCAAATAAATATTAAATTTATTTTGACTTTTCAAATAAACACCAAAATTTCATTGACTTTCCAAATAAATATCAAATTTCCGTTGACCTGACCATATTAGGTACGACGTTAAGTGGGTTAATAAATCCTCAACTCATGACAAAACGAAATAAATATCAAACTTATGTTGACTTTCCAAATAAATATCAAACTTATGTTGACTTTCCAAATAAATATCAAACTTCCGTTGACCTGGCCATATTAGGTATGACGTTAAGTGGGTTAATAGATCTCGTTAACGGAGGTAATTTTCTGTTAACATATATGTTAATTGATAACGACATTGTTTCATATAACAACAAAACGACGTCGTTTTGTCGTAACGATTGAACTAAATCCCTAAAGACAATCTTAGATCCCCAAATCGAGCAAAATCCCTAACCCTAAATAGAGTATGATTTGAAACTCGGGATTTTATTGAACAGTTACGACAAAACAACGTCGTTTTATGTTTAGAAGGAATACTTGTTAGTGTTTTGATCAACTAACGAACTCTGTTTTAACAGAGTATGAAGAACAAAACCAAAATGAAAAATAGAGTATAAAGAAACTTGATCTTTATTGATAAGATAAAATGTATTACACACAATGATGTTATTGAGTTTGACTCGATCTATTTATACAATACGAAACAACGTGTACGTACATGTGTTAATCGAAAAGACATAACTTTACGAACAGACACAATTATACGTACGTACATTCGTGACTCTTACGTAAATAACTAATTTATATGAAATACGAATTTAGGTTATATGACTTAGATGAGATTTGATTATAGTTCAACAATACTGTCATTTTTAATTAGCGGGTCTGTTAACAGAGAATTAATCCCTTTAACATTGTCTGTTAACTCACTTAACGTCATGCCTAATATGGCCAAGTCAATGAAAGTTTGATGTTTATTTGGAAAGTCAACATAAGTTTAATATTTATTTGGAAAGTCAACATAAGTTTGATATTTATTTTGTTTAGTCGTGAGTTGAGGATTTAAATCAACGTTTTGAATAAATTGGGGATTTTAACGACATTTTTCCCGAAGAATAAATACGTTTTCTTTTGGTGCGACGAATCGAAAGAAAAAATTATTTTGCTTTTGTTTCATTTTGTTTGTATAAATTAAAATATACATAAAATATTATTACACCGATTATAATTCATCCGTGATTGTTTTCTTATAACTTATTTCATTACATATAATGGATTTTGACTGATAAAACAATCCATAATTTTTAATAGATAGACAAAATAATTAACAGTAATTAAATGATTAAAAACAATATTCTATTTGTTTCACAAAGAGTATCATTCTACCCATTTTCACACAAATTAAAAAAGTAAACAAATTTTATTTTTACTCCTTATTAATACATTAGATAAATATCATTCTTTCTAATTAATCAGCTGAAATAATAGGGATAAAAAGAGAATTAGTCTTAAAAACTGCATTGAAAACATAAAACGATTCTCTGTGTGAAACAAGATTAAAATCTTAAAACGACACTTTTTGTGAAACGGAATGAGTATAAAGAAGCTGATAGATGGTAACATCGCAAAAAGGCTTAAAATACTTTATTTATTTTCGTAGGAGGAAGAAGAATAGTTTGTTTTTGTAATCGTTTTTAATATCGTTTTTCTAGTTAATTACTTTGTATCGTAGCGATATAGAATTATATATCAGTCACATTCAATAAGAGTTCAACAAGTATAATTTCTTTGATTGACCAGGAAAAAAAAAATCAAGTATAATTAACCCGTGAACGATCGTCACGTGGGTGAGAAGTTTGCTGTTGGGCTGACTCTGTCTGGTTATTTGAAACCTTATTGAATTTCACGAAGAACATATATTTATTGACATTGTTGTATTTGTGTAAAATTAGATACTCCATAACATTAAAATGTCTATCAGTTGTTGAAAATCTCTTTCCATTATAAACAGATTGACGGTCACGTTCACCTATTCACAATTTAATAATTATGCTTTTTTGTTACAAAAAATAATTGTGTTGACTGGTGTGACACCTCGTACACAAATATGAGGTTTATGCAGATGATGTGACTTGTTTATTGATTGTACACACACAGATTTATGGGATCATTACTCTTTCTTTTACTTCACGTAATTTTCCTGGATGCATTAGTGAACATAATTCATCAATTTCTATTCAGACACATGCGGATGCATTGATAGAGATCTGTTTTTCATTTGCATCTTTTCATATAAACAATTCAATTTCACTTTAATTAATGTTTTAAGATTTACGCACACCTATGAAAAACTATTTAAACTATCATTTTTTCTTATCTTTTTATATTAAAAGTATATGTTAACTAAAATTATTGAACCAATAAGAAAACACTTTGGAAAATACAAATGGTCATCAAATAAAAGTTCAAGATCAACACTCTAGGTAATAATATACACAATCCAATATCATGCATCATCTATGCAGGATTGTTACAATGATATGAGAAAGCGAATGCAGATGTCCATACATTGCATAGACTTAATTCCTATTTTCTACATTACACAAAAAACTAGAAATCACTTGGAAAAGGAGTTACGTAATCATAACACTTCTTTTGGCCTAATCTAGATCCCTTGCACAATGATTCCGCCTTTCCAACCGCCTTCTCTCGTCTCCAAGATGCTCATTTCAATCTCCTCATCATCGGAACCAACATAATATTCACCAAGTTCAATCTCCAACCACCCATCTTCTCTACACCCTTGCGTTCCTTGCAAAAGAAATACTCTTCTATCATTATAAACCTCAGTTCTTGTAGAACAAAAGCTCATCTCCAAAGGCAGAGACTCAAATCCAAAGGATCCCATTTCTTGTTCTTTGAAAACAATGTAAGCTCCATACATGGTGGCTTTGGAGAGAAGGGATGTGCTTATTTTTCCTCGAATTTTGAGCGGGTTTAAAAAGTAATCACTATATTACTACTATAAAATTAAAATTCCCAAATCTTTTGAAAAAGTTCATATTTTTTCACAAATTTATATAGATATAATGTAAATATATTATATGCATATTGCATTTGTAATTACAGTATAAAGATATAAATGTGGCTCTTTTACGGCCTCATTCATTTTACTTAATAATCTTTTCTTAAAAAAAAAATCTTAATTGATTTGTAATTAAAAATAAAATATCTAATCCTATACCAGAATAAAAAAATGAAGATTAATGATTTTAACAAACCAAAAAAAAAACAATATGTTCAATGATCGCACGAAGTTAATAATTTCATGTTTTGGTACGTTTTTGTATTAGAAAGGTAGTAAGGTACCAACTATTGATGATATGGCTCAAATTGCTCATGCGTCACAATTTGTGGATGGGATAACAAACACTCTGAATACATCCATGGGTCTCTTCGCTAATGAGTCTATCATGACTTTGCCGTATGCTATTCACATCGGGGAGCGTTTGGTTGCATATCACCCTTTGGTTCAACAAACAATCAATGAGTTCCTTTAGGGTTCGTTCTCTAGCTAGAATTACAATGAACATTAGATTTTAATCCGCGGTACACCGCTGGATGATTTAGTTTTTAAAATTAGTATAAAATATTTTGTAAATTGTATTTCCTTATAAAATATTTATTTATATTATAGTTTACAATTGTTATTAAGTAACGGTATACCACGAGTCCACGAGAAAATTGTTAATAAACTGAGGATTTAACCCGTATTAAAGCGGCATGTTAATGATATTTATAAATATTGATTCAAATTAGTCCATTATATAAACCCATTCCGAAATATAACCCGTTCCGTGATTTATTTTTATTGTAAAATTTAATGATTATTTATTATATATAAAAGTTTACAAATCAAATCATTCTCTAAGTCATTTATAGTTTAGTAAACTGAAGATTTAATCTGTATTAAAGCGGCATATAAATGATATTTTAAAATTTTATAAATATTGATTCAAACTCGTCCACCATATAACTTCGTTCCGAAATATAATCCGTCATGTAACTTTTTAACCCGTCCTTTTTGTTTTCTAAAAGTAGTAATTTTTAAAATTTAACGATTATTTATTATATATATATAAGTTTGCAAATTGTATTATTTCCTAAGATATTTATATTTTATAGTTTATAATTGTTATTAAGTAACATTATACCACGGGAAAATTTTTGGTTTTATACAATCCTTTCTAAATGAGATTTATTTAATATGTCTAATATTAGTGGTATTAAAAAAATTAAGAATTTAATCTGTATTGAAGCGGCGGATTAATGATATTTTAATCTTTTTATTATTGTTGATTCAAAAACCCGTCCCGCCAAACCCATCTGGCCCAAAAACTCATTTATTATGTTGATCTTATTTATGATATGATTCTGAATCATTGTCTAAATATTTAATAGATGTAGAACGTTGAACACACATTTTCGTCAATTAGATAATATATGTCCGTTTTTAAATTTTCGAATAACAATATATGCAGAATTTATTTTATTTTATTTACTTTATATATTATATGATGATTCAAAACAGTTAAAAACAAAACAAAATAGGAGAATCATAATTCTAAATTTTAATCAAATCTTCTAAATATCTAAATTATTAAATATGGAATATCCAGTGTATGAGTTGGGTTAAATATAACCCGACCCAACAAACTTTTTATGATCAAAATTTGTAAACGGATCAGGTATCCAAAGTATCCGAAAACAATTTTATCCACCCGACTCAAAAGTGATTGCAAAAATACTAGTATAGATTATTGTCTTTCCTTTAATAAGCTATGGGAATAAAATTGGTGTTTCGTAGAACAATAACCACAGATTCCAAATAAGTCAGCATACTAAGAATAAAATTGGTGTTTCGCAGAACAATAACCAAGAATCTCAAACCAAAGGGCATATCCACCTTTCTAAACATTCATACTCTAGTCCAGATAAGAAACAAAACGCATCTACAATAAGAGCATAACAATTTAGTGTTTAAACAAGAGAGATTCTCAAAGTTTACCAGTGGATCTCAATCTGAGCTATAGACGTAACTAAAAATGGTTGTGAAGTTGGAGTCATTGATCAAGCTGCACCAACCTTGCCAAATAGCGACTTTGGATCTACACACATTTCAAGAAAAGATCATTTAGAACAAAAGCTAAAATGCTTTAGGACAGGACAAATGAGATTTCAAGAGTTTTGAAACCAGTAAGAAGATATTAGCTTAGGATGTGGTACAACAAAATTAAGAGAACAAATGGGGATTTTTTATTAAACTTCGGGAAGTTTATTGCGGAACGCAACTTCCAACCTGGTTTAAGTGCTAACAGAAGAAGGCGGAATCATCATCTATGCATGGTTGGTACAATGATATGAGAAAGAGAATGCAGATGTCCATACATTGCATAGACTTAATTCCTATTTTCTATATTACACAAAAAAAAAAAACTAGAAATCACTTGGAAAAGGTGTTACCTAATCCCAACACTTCTTTTGGCCTAATCTCGATCCCTTGCACGATGATTCCGCCTTTCCAACCACCTTCTATTGTCTCCAAGACGCTCATTTCAAGCTCCTCATCATCGGAACCAACATAATATTCACCAACTCCAATCTCCAACCACCCATCTTCTCTACACCTTTGCATTCCTTGCTTAAGAAACACTCTTCTATCATTATAAACCTCAGTTCTTGTAGAAAAAAAGCTCACCTCCAAAAGAAGAGACTAAAATCCAAAGGATCCCATTTCTTGTTCTTTAAATACAAGGTAAGCTCCATACATGGTTGCTTTGGAGAGAAGGGATGTGCTTATTTTTCCTCGGATTTCGAACCAACATACCATTAGAAGCCCTGCAACTTCCTCGAACCTGTTACAAACTAATTAAAATCAACACTAAGAGCTTTTGATTAAAAGAAGTAAAACAATTGAGATGAAATTAATTGATCTCGAGTCCGGAATCGAAATCCATATCCAGAATTCAAGACTATCAACCCAAATGATATCTAGTTTCCTTGCAGATAACATCCAACATTTCTTCGCGCTTCTCTTGTCCATCCAAAAGCTCTACATTCATAATTTTAGGAATTTGTTCAAAAAAATTGAGTACATCGTCCACATTACATTCATCTCAAACAATAAATTTCTAGAATCTATACCTAAAAAACATGGTAGCTTAATACTTTCTGAGCTGCGTCACCATTCAAATTCAAACCCGCATAATACATATTGTTAAATTACCGTTCTTCCATTGTCGATGAGAAGAGGAGATTCGCAGAAACAGAGGAACAACTGGTTATTGGAAAATCTAGATAAAGATTTATCGATATACATACGAGAATCTGAGGAAAGAAATCTCTCCCAAACGGTATTAGAATCCACGGCGACGCGGAGCAATTTGGAGACAGCAGAGATACGGCAGGCGTCGTAGGACTGGTGAAAGAAATCACTGCGGAGATGCATTCTTCCGCTAAATCAAGAAAATTCATCTCCATAGTAATAAAGTAAAAACTTTTTTTTTTTTTCTTTTATTTTATTTTATTAATATAAGGTAAAAACTTAGATGGTGGTGATGCGTATTGTATAATCGTTTAGAAACTTATAGACTACTATTATTTATTGACGCCTCTTGCTCACCTGAAAAGGAGGTAAAAACGGTCATTTTTTTGTTAAGTATCGAACTGAATGTTTTTTTTAACAACTTTCGCTTAACGTTAATATTTTTATCAGTAGATATATAGTCTTTGAAGATGCAATTATTTTGGTATTCTGTACTAGCCGTCGAAGTAGTACATGAAGTAGTACAAGAAGTGATTTAAGAAGATGAGAAGCATAGTTGCTGATGAGGAGTTCGAGTACTTGGATGTTGGAGCGTTTGTTAAGTCAAGGAAAAGGAAAATATCTTTGTTTGAAGACAAAAGGAATCATGTAAGCAAAGAGGAAGTTTGCTTGAAGTGAAAAGGAAATTGGCAAAAAGGAAAATCTTTTCCTTATGAGATTAAGAAACTTTCTCTTATGTATGATTGGAAGAACTTGAGGTGCAAGTTTCTGTTTATTATATAAGGAGAACGTGACCTTATGAGAAAGTGGATTGACAAGAGTAAAAATCCCAAAGAGATTCGATGTGAGAGATTGTGTGTGTGATCGTGTGCGACGTAGTTTCGCGGGTTAAGTGCTTGTGTGATCAAGCTTATTTGTGTGTTGGTGTTGACGGTTCATGTTGGAGAATCTTGGTGATCGTTGGGTTCGTTGGCGTGACGGTTCGTGTGTGGTGGTTGTTCCAGAGACTTGGAGAATTGAAGTCTAGATTCAGGGGGAGTTTAGCTCAGGGTTAGGTTATCCTGATTAAATCTAGGCGCATGAGAGTTTAGTTAAGGGTAGAGATTTATCCTTAAGATTTTATGTTAATAGAACGGAGCGGTGAATCAAGAGGGTTGTGCTTGATTTTCGCGTTTGCGAATAGGTTGTATTTGCTTTCTTGTTCTAGTGGAATCGAAATCTGGACGTGGTCCCGGGGAGTAGGAAAAACCGAACCTCGTTAACAAATTTCTTGTCTCGTTTACTTCCGCAATTATTTGACCTCTCCGCACTTACAGATATAACTATGTTTTCCTAAATGAGTTGCTTTTAATTTTCAAGAGCTTAATTTCAACACAAAAAAAAAAGGATTGGTTCGTATTATATATTAATCTATCAAAAAGGATTTGAACGCAAAAGATAACATTTTGATTTATGGTATTTTTGATACAGATTTCACAAGATGCTAAGATAGGCATAGTGACATTGATTCGCCTTATTGGTTTGAGCCTTATGACATTGATTCCGAATCTGATAAAGAAGCAGTTGAACGAGCTCTTGTTTTCAATATTGGTTGGTAAGTTGTGTTATATGTGATCCATTTCGTGTTATTAAATCCGTATCTAAAGTCAGAAAAAAAAAATGATTATCTAATCTTCTTTATCTTACAACTATATCTAGGCATCTCATCTCAGCCCTTTAGTCTTTAGAGACTACCCTGAGACGATTAAGACAATACCTGGAAATAGATTGCCTTCTTTCACCAAAGAGCAATCTATGATTGTAAAAAATTCATTTGATTTTATCGGAATAAATTACTACATGGCACGGATTGTCGCTCACGATCTTCACGTCGATCTTTTCCGGCCTCGCTTCACAACCGACCAACATCTCCAATACAGATGTAAGCAGGCCCGGCCCGCCACCAATTTTTAAGAAACAAAGATATTAGGCCTTAATAATTTTTAAATTTTTTAGTATCAAAATGAGGCCTCAAAAATATTTGTTATTGTAAAGTATAGGCCTCATTTTTCTAAAATTTTCAGATTTAGTCTCAATTTTAAAATTTTATCTATTTGTTATTGCAAAATGTGCCCCAATTTTTCTGAAATTTTAAGATTTGATCTCAAATTTTAAATTTCTTCTACAAAATCCATTAAAAAAAAAAATTTGTATTGGGTCCAAAATTTGACAGGCCGGCACTGGATGTAAGTACCCATAACCGAGTTATGTAACTTTTATTGGCTGTCTAGTTTCCTTATTAAGAAAATAGTAATGAACCTACAACTAATGACATTACATTTATCACTTTTTTATTAGTGACAAATCGTAGCGGCGACCACATCTCATCAGAATCGGTATGAACTTTAATTCCTCACAAATTATTCCTCCTACTTTGTTTTGAATTTTAGTATGTTAAAAATGCTTATCCATATATAACCATTTTTTCATTCGATTTCAGGATGGAACCAAAATTCTCTGGTCATATACGGAAGGCTTACGAAAGCTTCTTAATTATATTAAAACTAAATATAACAATCCAACTATTTACATAACTGAAACTGGTAAGAACGATAGAAACATAATCTTAAACATTTCAATCATGTATAACTAATCATCAATAAACATAATCTTCAACATTTAGTTTAATAAAAGTAACCACGTAAAAATGTATAGGTTTCGATGACTACGAAGATGGAACAGTGACACGTGAAGAGATAATAGAAGACACAAAGAGAATAGAGTACCACCAAAAACATCTTCGACAACTCCAGAAAGCGATCATGAAAGAGAACTTCACTATAAATGAATAAAAACAAATTAGTATTTGATTAACTAATAAAATTCGAGAATAATTAACTAATTTGTTTTGTGTATAAATATGCAGGGATGATGGGTGTGACGTGAAAGGCTACTTCACATGGTCGTTGTAAGATAATTTTGAATGGGAACATGGATATGCAGTGAGATTTGGTCTATACTACGTTGATTATTCAGATGGTCTAAAAAGACATGCTAAAAACTCAGCCAAGTGGTTCAAACATTTTCTTGAGATGATCCGGAAAACCAATGCCGATGGGCGATGGATCTGTTTAACAGTGTCAAGAATTGGTGGTCTGCATTACAGATGATTTAAGGTCATTTGGTGGGGAAATTAAATTCAATTATGAGAAGTAACGGATTCGTTATTTTTTTGATAAATTTTATCGGGATTAGATTAAGAATATGTTAATATTTAAATATACCATATACAGTCATGTATTGTTAAATGTCCTTTTTTCTTAAGGTTATTTTGACCTAATTTATTAGAGTACATAGACCCGGTTTAATGTCGGTTTATAGGATCTTGTTTGGTTTAGTTGGTTATTAGTTAATCTTTATTATCTTCACTTGTATAGTTGTATTTAAGCTTTCTCTTGTACACATTTATCGTTGAATGGAGTAAAATCATAATTGAGAAGTAAAGTTTGTTAAATCTGAAATGGTATCAGAGCAATTATATATATGTATTTTTAGTCAAAATAATTTTGTATTATCTATATATAGTTTGTCGTTTTCATGAATAAAAAAGATCATGATTCCATTTGAAATTGTTTTAGCATTTATCCAGTGCACATTTTGGCTTGCAATTGTTGAGAATAGACTATGTAACACTTATCACAACTAGAACAACAATTACAGAACACCATAGCCTTTATTATGGTTTATTATTTGAGGATTTTACTTACTCAGTTGTCTCAGGTGAGAGCTAAAAATATTTTTGTAGTTTCTTGTCATATGAAATATATTAAAAAGGGATTAAATTATATGAGTTTCCAAAAGGGATTAAATTATATGAGTTTCCTTGTCCGGTAGAAGACAATTTCTTTGTTGCTTCTTTTTTCTTGTCCGGGTCGTCCCACTGGCCGAGAGTTTCATTTTTTTAGGGTGATTTATATTGTGGTCCCATCCATGCATGTACATAAGTTATGATTTTCATGGAAATAATTTTAAGTGAATACTGTAGTCGTGCAACAGTTCGAGATTATAAAAATTCCTAATTATAAGTATATATACATATAAGCAAATCTAATTTTGTTTTTATCATATATCAAAAATGGAAGATGTAAACTTTTGTTAGGTTTTATAAGTTAATTACTGTTAATTAACGTGTTTATTGATGCAAATAACACCATGATAATACAAAATGTTGGAAAAATTGCTTAGACCGAGAAACGGTCAATAAAACTAGTTTGAAAATGGACCAAGAAAACCTATGTATATTTGGTAGTTTTGATATACCTAAGTTCAAGTAGAATTTAGGTGTGAATGGGTAATTCATTCAAAGGGAGAAAAAAAGGAGAGACTGGAAAATTTTAACATTAGAGCCCCCAGGAAAATAGATTTATTTTTAATCAAAAAATTTTTTTTGGGAGATAAACATCTTTGACCCAAGAAAAATGATTAAAAAAAAATCATATTTGGAGAATCAGAATGGTAAGAGATGAGTCTTACCTTTGGAGAATTTTCTCCAAGAAAAATCAGAATGGTAGGCGACCGCCTAGACCGCTTTTTAGAACACTGGTTTTGGGTCTTAGCTAAGTCACTTTTCTTAGTTTTGGGTCTTAGCTAAGCCACATTTCTTACTTAAGAACTCTTTAAGATATCCTTGTTAATGGTGGTCTAATGTATCGATTGGCATCGATATTTACCCATGGAAACAATAAACAAAAATGACATAATGTTTGCTTAATTTAGATTTTAAGTCTCCAAGTCTTTCGAAAATACTAGATCATTTCGGCAAGAAAATTAATAGAAATTTAATACTCCCTCCGTTTTCGAATAGTTGTCGTTTTAGAGAAATTTTTTGTTTTTAATTAGTTGTCGTTTTCAGTTTTCTATGTAAAATTTATTACTTTTTTTTTATATTTATTTTTATTATGCAACTTGATTTATTATTGGTTAAATTATGTTTAGGTAGATAATTAATGATATTTTTATATTGAAAAACTAACAATATTAATAGTTTATTAATTTGTGTGCATATAGTTAAAACGACAACTATTCGAAAACGGAAGGAGTATATGGTAGTTTGAAAAAATATTCTTAGCTAGTGACCAATCATATATTAAAATAAAATAATGTCGACAATTTTATCAATATAATTGAAACGCTCAATTCCATGTTAGTTCCACTTTACTATTTAACATATATAAAAAAAATCGCGTCTTTAATTTAGTCCTATTTCTTTTTCTTTTTTTTTGTTTTTTAGCTATCTTTCATTTGCTAACAGAAACTTACCAAATTCCCATTTAATCATAACAAACTACAGTTGACCCAGTAACCATGTAATGCATAGATGGTCACGGGAAATGAGTATAATAGACTTAAGAGTTAAGACTGACGTCCTCTTTTACACATCATCTTTACGTTTTCTTTCTCTTTTCTTTTTTCGTTTTTCCTCTATGTTTAAAACGTTTTTCCTTTATTTTATCCTGAACGTCAAATAAAATATTTTAGCTTTGATCTTTTATATAAATTGAATTATTTCCACGATTCTACTAAATAACATATTTATATTTTTGCATATACATATATTTTGGTTTATCTTTTCGAATATATTTTGGTTTATTTATTAAAACGAAC
Source organism: Arabidopsis lyrata subsp. lyrata (assembly GCF_000004255.2). Taxonomy (NCBI): domain Eukaryota; kingdom Viridiplantae; phylum Streptophyta; class Magnoliopsida; order Brassicales; family Brassicaceae; genus Arabidopsis; species Arabidopsis lyrata. Next base: position 10,744,457 of record NW_003302550.1, on the reverse strand, counting down.
AAAAAATAATTTTGATTGATTTTGAGTGAGAATGGGTCCTTCTATTTATAAATTTATAAAATTGAATGGTATGTATTTTAACTATAACATATATAACATGTTAGTCTATTAAGAAACATTAATAATATATTTTTCAACTTACCCACATAACATTCTATTTAAATAACAAATAATAAATGATATTTTTTGTTAGTGGTAATTAGAACAAATAACATTCCATCACATGTATATATTGAATGGATGTGTTCTCAGTTAAGATTGCAAATTTATTTTTGATGAATGTTTTGACCAGTGACTTTGAAACTTAATTAACTCTATTTATGATTCATTATATTGATCTCTTAACAAGTGAACTATTTATATGATATTATTAGTTTTTTTATACAATATTTTAGTTTCTGATCTTATGTTATTATTTAATTTTCATTCTATTATTACTTTAATTTTCTTTAACTTTTTCAACCAGTAAAACTTCAAGAATATTGTTTTGTTGACAAATCTCGTACACGTTTTCTAATATGGGTGACCGAGACATTTTGAAACACACCACCTTGGTAAGTCTTCTAAAATAAGATTTTCCTCTTATTGATGTTGAGTAATAAAATATTTCAAAATACTTGTTCTGTGTTTACGTACTTGGCGCGATATGTTGCAATAGTGTTTTCTCAAGAAGCACCAACTAACACAAAATGGAAATAACCGTTTGAATCATTCCACTTGAACTTCATTTAGTCGTTAAAAGGCAACCTGTTCAGTCAAGAAATGCTTATTTAATTAGCTATTTTAAAGATTCAATGGTACGCGTGTGCCCTAGCTACCTCTCTCTCTATATAAGAGGAAATGGATGCATTAACATTTCTCACAAACAATTCTACATATCTTCAGTCTCAAATAAAAGCAAAAACCTAAGAATTTGTTATAACTAATTAACATCCAAGGAAATGGCAATTAAGCTAATTGCACTAGTAATCACACTATGTGTAGCATCATGGGATACTGCAGAAGGAAGATCTTTAAGATTTTCTACAACTCCTCTAAATCGTTATAGCTTTCCTCCTCATTTTGATTTTGGTGTTGCCTCTTCCGCTTATCAGGTTCGTTAGTTATATTTTATGTAATGTACAAATATTGCTTCTTGTAACATTATATCGGGTTACACAAGTGCAACGTATATACTATATTTCGGACTGGTCTTAATTAGGGTCATGTCTCAGATAACCTTTTTTGTTTTTCGTCTCACTAACCCTTTTTAATAAATTTTATTAATTTTAAAAATAGTATTATGTTTATAGATTACATTTTTCTTTTTCTTTTTTTGCATCATAAATTACATAGTTTAGAAATATGTAAAATCTTATCTAATTATATTTATGTACGTAAATGGAATGCAGTATGAAGGTGCAGTAGAAGAAGGAGGGAGGAGTCTAAGCATATGGGACAATTTCACACATGCATTTCCAGGTTTACTCTCTAGTACTTCCTCATGTTGTTAAATTTTTCTTATAATTTTTTCTATCCAAAAGTTATATATATATATACGAGATCGATTAAAAATAGTAAGTAATATTTTTGCAGAAAGGACGAACATGGACAATGGAGATGTTGCCGTTGATTTTTACCATCGTTATAAGGTTCGTGCATGCTTATATAAGTGGGGAAAAAAATTGCATACTTTTTAGCATTTTTGCTATTTGTAACGTGATTTAATTGTGAAATATCTTCTCAGGAGTATAATGTGTGGGGCATATCTGAATAATCAAGCTTTACATTTGTTTTTATTATTTTCTAATTAATGCAACAACTTATATTAATGTAAATGGACGAAATGAGCAGGAAGACATCAAATTAATAAAGGAAATGAATATGGATAGTTTCAGATTTTCCCTGTCCTGGTCAAGAATATTACCGAGTAAGTACAATTTTATATTTATGTCAACCTTTTAGAATGGACTAATAATTTTATAAGAATTTATAATTTACCTTTTCGAATTTTTAATTTTCAGGTGGAAAAGTAAGTGATGGGGTCAATCAAGACGGTGTTCAATTCTACAAGAATCTTATTGATGAACTTATCAAGAACGGTCAGAATCATATGCTTAATTAGTTTACACAACAACTCTTAAGTTTTGTGTTTGGAATGTTTCTAATCACACCATATTTAAACATACATGCAGGTATCAAACCTTTTGTGACAGTTTATCATTGGGATATCCCTCAAGCTCTTGATGATGAGTATGGTAGCTTTTTAAGTCCTCGAATCATGTAAGTTAGAAGCTTAGAACCATCCATGATATGTATACCATGTATACGTTTAAAAAGTTGTTCTTTTGACATTTTTTGTTGTTGTGTGGTTTCATACAGAGATGATTTTCGAAACTACGCCAGATTTTGTTTTCAAGAGTTTGGGGACAAGGTCAGTATGTGGACAACGTTCAACGAACCATATGTTTATAGCGTTTCTGGTTATGATGCGGGAAATAAGGCAATGGGTCGATGTTCCAAATGGGTAAACAGTTTGTGCATAGCCGGTGATTCGGGCACGGAGCCTTATTTAGTCTCTCACCACCTTCTTCTTGCTCACGCTGCTGCTGTTGAAGAGTTCAGGAAATGTGATAAGGTACTAAAACATAACCGTGTTTTTCTAAAATAGTAGTTTTTAAAATTTTGACTATAAAAAAAAATATTAATTTCCAACGAAAAAAATGAGTTGATTGGTTCATATCACTTAATCTTTGAAAGGGGATTTAAATGCAAAATACAGACATTTTAATTGATTGTATATTTGTGAAACAGATTTCAAAAAATTCCAAAATAGGCATAGTGTTGTCCCCTTATTGGTTCGAGCCGTATGACATTGCTTCTAATGCTGATAAAGAAGCAGTTGAAAGAGCTCTTGCTTTCAATATTGGTTGGTAAGTTGTCATCTATATAACTCATTCTGTTATTAATTCATTATCTAAGGCAAAACAAAAACAAAAGAAAATGATTATCTAATCTTTTTTATCTTGCAATTTCTTCTAGGCATCTCAGCCCTCTGATTTTCGGAGACTATCCCGAGATAATAAAGACAAGCGCTGGAAATAGACTGCCATCTTTCACCAAAGAGCAATCTATGATGATTAAAAATTCATTTGATTTTATTGGTGTAAATTACTACACTGCACGGTTTGTCGCTCACGATCTTAATGTCGATATTTCAAGGCCTCGCTTCATGACCGACCAACACCTCCAATACAAATGTAAAGTACCCCATAACATATTTATGCAACATTATTTGGCTTTCGAATTTCTTATCAAGAAAATACTAATGAATTTACAACTAATGACATTACATTTATCACTTTTTTTTTAGTGACAAATCGTAGCGGCGACACCATCTCATTAGAATCGGTACGAATTTTATAGTGTCGCACAAATTATTTCGCCAACTTTATTTTTAGTTTTAGTATGTTTAACAATTAATGCTTAATAATAACCATCATTTCTTTTCTTTTTTTTCATTTTTTTTAAATTTCAGGATGGGACCAAAATTCTCTGGTCATATCCGGAAGGGCTACGAAAGATTCTTAATTACATCAAAAATAAATACAATAATCCAACTATTTACATAACAGAAAATGGTAAGAACATTAAAAAACAGTTCGATAATGTCTTACTAATCATCAATAATTCTATATTTATTTCTTTGTTTAATATTAGTAACCACATGAAAATGTATAGGTTTTGATGACTACGAAAATGGAACAGTGACACGTGAAGAGATAATAGAAGACACAAAGAGAATAGAATACCACCAAAAACATCTTCAACAACTCCAGAAAGCGATCATGTAAGAGAATTTCACTATATATAAATAAAAACTGATTAATTAATATTAAGTTCGAAGAAAAGTAATTAACTCTATCTATTCAAATATGTAGTGAGGATGGGTGTAACGTGAAAGGCTATTTCACATGGTCGTTGTTGGATAATTTTGAGTGGGAACATGGATATGCAGTGAGATTTGGTCTGTACTACGTTGACTATAAAAATGGTCTAAAAAGACATGCTAAAAACTCATCCATATGGTTCAAGCATTTTCTTCTGAGATCTGGAAAACCAATGCCGATGGATCTGTTTAAAAGTGTCAAGAGATGGTGGTATGGATTACAGATGATTTAGGCTCGTTCAAAGAAGATCACAATTTAATTATGAAAAGTAACTGATTAATTCTTTGGATGCCTTAATTCTTTATCTCGTTGTTGGTAACTTATGGGATAAAAGTTTGTTAATATTGAAATATACCATATATAAATTTGTATACTGTAAAATTTTCTAATTTCTTTCTTTTGACATAATTCTTGTATCTATAGTTTGGTCTTTTTATGAATAAATGAATAAAGATCATCTTTTAGATTCTTGCTTTTCCGAGAGTTCTCGTCTTATCCATAAGGGAAATATTATCAAGAAGAATAAGAAAAAAACTAGTTTTCTTTTCAACAATTCTTGGGTTCACTCTTACGGGTGAACTTTTTTATTCACTCTCTCTCTTTTTTTAACTAATCAGAATTTGCTATCTAATAAAAAAAATTAAACGCATTTAATTGTATAATCAATCCTTAATCACTTTTTTTATAAAACTTAAACAATCATTTAACCACATTTAATTACAAAATCTAAATTCTAATCACTTTTTTTTATAAACCCAAACCGACATATAATCTCGTTTAATTGTAAAATCTAAACCCTACTCCTCTTTTATATAAACTCAAAGCGACACATATTCTCGTTTAATTGTAAAATATAAACTCTAACCGTTACTTATAAATTCAAACTGACATATAATCTCGTTTAGTTGTAAAATCTAAACTTGAACACTTTTTTATAAATCCAAACCGACATTTAACATCATTTAGTTGTAAAACCTAAACCCAAACTTTCCCTTATAAACCTAAACCAATATATAATTTTGTTATAATTGTAAAATTAAATCTTAACATTTCATGTATAAATTCTAATAGATATATAAATTCTAACACAAATGATATATTGTTACATAATTTATTTTAATGACTTAAGTTAACTTTTTTTATATGAATAAATTATTATTTTCTTTATTTTTATTAGGTGGTAAATTATGATTAGTTAGAAAAAGAGTAAGTGAATCATCCATGTATCAACAAATATTTCTTTTTATTCACTAACCGATTTTATGTATATTACAATAATATAATAAATGGATACATGTGCAGTCAAAAGAGAGGCCTTACAAGAATTTAATATTGAAGAGAAGTAGAATTCGAACAAAACCAAGAAACCAAATTGAAAAAAAATACTAATTGATAGAGTATATTAGGGACGCCATACATGAAAACGAACAAGCTAGTTCTTCTGTTGTCGGACGAGAATCTAAGGTTTTGGAATAAATTTATTTTAAGAATAATTCATAAAATTGTTTGATCATTAGTTGTCAACAATTTTTAAAATACAGTCAAAATCGAACAACACATTAATTTGTTTCTCAAGAGTGCTTTGCAAACCGTGTACATTTTCTTTCTTTGTTAAATTTTGTCGTGGACTGTTTAAAATATGGAAACAAAAATTTGAGTAGTAATTTTCATATGCAGTGAGATTTGGTTTCTACTACGTTGACTATTCAGATGGTGTAAAAAGACATGCTAAAAAGTTCAACCAAATGGTCAAGCATTTTCTTGAGAGATCCTAAAAGCCAATGCCGTTGGATTTGTTTAAGAGTATCAAGAATTGGTGGTCTATGCTACAAATGATTTATGCTTGTTTTGTGGGGAAATTAAATTCAGATAAAAAGACGACAGACATAAAATTTAGCTGAATTGGTTGAATTTTTCTCCTTGATGCAACGATGGTTCTGGTCCTGATCTGTATCTCATTTTATTTTGTTATCGCTATTCCAAGACATCTAGTTCTTCAGTTTTGGTTTAAGTTTGCTTCATTTTCATTATTTGTTATTAGGTTTAACTTCTTAAAAACTGACTGCATTCAATATATCTACATATAATATCAAGAAAAAGAAAAAGAAAAACTGTTATTGCTAATTTCTCCTCCAGTAATTACATAATGACTTCAAAATTTGTTCAGTGTAATAATCAGAATCGGAGCCTGTTTGAGTGTATTCAATTTGCAATTTTCCTCTAAAATTAGAGGAAAGCTATTTGTATATGAATCCATCAATTATATATAGATGATAGTCTCATTTTGGACTATGATATTTTGTTGGGCCTAAAAGTACTCTAACCATAACTACTGGCCTGTTTTGGAACCGAGTTGGTTATATATTCTCGCCATCTAAGAAGAACGAAGCATTTTCTAAAGTTCAGGTTATGGACCACGAAGCATATATATATTAAAGTAAAAAAATTATTTACACAAACAAATGTCCCCATGGTTTCGGAGAGATTGGCTCTAAAAAATTATTAACACAAACAAAATTATTGTCGTTGAATTCGTCGTCGTCGCGTCCGAAAGCGTTTATGTGGTTCAATATATTGTTTTGCTTGTCGGGTTATGAAGTCTTGGTTCTTGGTTTCGGAGAGATTGGCTCTCATTGTGATAGGAGAAGGTGGTTGTTATCATTAGGTTGGCCGCGGGCATCTTTGGTAAATAACATTCATTGGTTCTTCTTTTGAAGAGGTCGTTGCTTTCTCGGGTTATTGTTTCCTTTCGATTTTAAGACTAATTGCTTTTGTTCTTTGTGTAAGGGTGCGAGTGCGATCTCTTTCGAGTTCAACCTCAAAAGTTCTGATTTGCATTTTTTATTTTTATCGCTTTCTTTGTTTTGAGGCTTAGTTTCCGGGGAAATCATCTCTTTGATTCCGAGAACATCAATTCGTCCGTCGGCATAGTGTATCTTGTTTTGGCTTTCTGTGCTTGTATGTTTTTATTTGTACTTCATCAAATTTCACTAATAAAAATAGTTGACAAAAAAAAAAAAAAAATCCCATGGTAGTTACTAGTTATGATCAAGACATTTATCAGTCTAGCTAAGACTTGAAGGTTAAAGTTTATAACTATTAAATTATTAATATTATTATTATACGTCTAGAACAAAATGTTGATAGAAGTATGCAAACAAAGGATAATACAATCAAACATCAATGCTGCTACATAGATTTGTATCCATATAGCCTACTAGACAAACATAAAGGCCAGAGACATATATGTATCTTAGTTGTTTCGAAAATACTCGAGGCAATGTTCTTGGTCCAGATTCCTACTCCAAAACTTCTTGTAGTACTCTGCATAAGTGAAGTCTCTGTAAACTGGTTTTGTTTCGTTGTCCTCGGCTTCCCACAAGGGCTTGGCCGGGCTCATGACAGCACAGTCAGCTGGGCATAGGAACGACGCAACTGATAGTCTCGGATTTTCGGTGTTTGTTACAGCTCGATGCCAAACACTTTTGTATACTCCATTACTTAATGCCTGAAAACACACAATTAATTAAGATCTTATTCTCAGATGAATGGATGATGCTCTAACCCTTTATTAACCAAAAAGAGAATCTCTAATCCTTTCACCAATATGTTAATTGTACTAAAATTTAAATAATGATTTTTCTTAAAGTATTTATATCTTATAAGAATAAAAAAATCGTATTTTAAATCAATTTAAAACTTTCTGTATAACTTTCAATAAATAAAAGTACCGAAAACACTTTTTAAAGGAAATATTCAGAAAAGTTTACACACTCTTCCTTCCTAAATTCTTTTGTGGTATTTTTTGAACTGTCCCTATAATTAGTTCTCTATAATTGGTTTAAGTATCTCAATTTATGTGGGAGTATTTGAGTGGAGAAACTATTACATTGCTTGGTATGTTTTTTTTCAATAATTTTGAACTTTTCCCGTATATTTTATATGGATCCGGAACTAGACGGTTGATACGGCATAAATTACTCATTCTAAAGTTGAACTAGCGTTACAAACTTAAACAATAGAACCAACTATAAATGATAAATCACTAACCCACCACACTTTTGGTAAATGATTGGTATCTTTTTCGTGCAAACTATATAAATTATAATATCACAAGTCACATGGAGGATTAAAGGGAATCGATAAGTACCTGTAACTGGTCACCAATGTTGATGACAAAAGCATCAGGATGTGGATTAACGGCGAACCATTGGCCGTCGATCAAAATCTGGAGACCACAAACGGTAGTGTCTTGGAGAAGAATGGTTAGGGCATTTGGATCAGTGTGAGCAGGTAAACCATAAGTGAGCTCAGGTTCAGGACATGGAGGATAATAGTTGACTGCCATGTGTTGACCTTGTTCACCAAGCACTTTCTTCATGTAATCTTTTTCTAAACCTAAGCTCTCTGATATCAATTCCTCTATTTTAAATCCCACTTCTCGTACTTCTCTACTGTATTTACTTACAATTTCCCTGCAATAACAAATCAACAATACATAAAGAGTTATTAGAACATCACCATTGTTTAGAAAGTCTCTTCATATATTATTTAAATACAATTTAGTTATTTATTTCAATTCTATTTCTTTTTAAAAAATAAATCAATCAGATAAGTACATGTGTAGAGTGGATATCTTAATTAGAGACGAGAATTTCTCAAACAATAACATTTTCTTTTTTCACTCTCCTCTTTTTTATTTCTTTTAATATTATTTTAATACAATTTAGATACTCTCATGAAAATCTTATACGATTAGTAACACAAAACGGTATAAAACTTTTAGCGGATAGTTAGTGCTATGTTATAAACGATACAAAATATCGAATATAAAAACAATACAAAAAGATTTTTTTTTAAAAAATTGATATTGTTTTTATGATTTGTTACATATCTGGATATTGGCTCATTTAAATATTGTGCCTTGTACTAAAATAATTTTAAAAGTCATAAATTATTTTTAAATAAATTGCAAAACTATTTTGGATCCTGTACATATGCTTCTCTAGAACACCCCAAGAACTGGTCCTGTCTGGACAGATCTGCATTATTGTACTTATATATATATATATGTTTTAAATGAACAGTGGAGCACATATTATTGTACTTACCCATTCAACCAGAAATTGTGGCAAAAAATTATTAAAAGTATACAGAAATAGTAATTAAAAAGAGCATCGACGAAATCGAAGACCGAGTCAATGAAACTGAAAATTAAAAAAAATAATACCGAAAAACTAAAAAATAATTTAAAAACTATTGAAAGAGATTGGCATGATATCATGACGCTGACGCCAACGCGGTTAACACTGACGTCTCTTCCCGTAACCACACAAATATTTATATTCTATAAGAGTTATGATTTAACCATTTTACATATAAAATTATTTTAACGCGTAGTGATATTTAGCCATGTCCACCTTCTTAAAATATTGAAGAATCAGTCGTTCCATTCAAATACTGTCTTTAAGCTGAAAGCAAATATCGAAATTACCCTCGTGTGATATAAAATAGTATAAATTATGATTGATGACGATTTAATATTATTTCTATTTTATTATATGAGAAATTGTTAAAAATGCTCCTTTTTCAATACACCTTTTCAAAAATATCCCTTTTGAGAGTCCATTTTTAAGTTTGTCCTCTTTTAATTTTTAATGACCATTTTACCCTTATTTGAAACAAAATTAGGTCTACAAAATACAAAATATTTTTTGGCGGGAAAAGTGATCCCGCAATTTTCCCGCCAAAACACTTGTAAAAACCTTTAAAATACCTTGTAAAATTTTCCCGTAAAAATTTTTCCCGCCAAAAATTTTTCCCGCCAAAAATTTTTTTTTGCGGGAAAAGTGATTCCGCAATTTTTTTGCCGAAATTTTTTTGGCGGGAAAAATTTACAAGGTATTTTAAAGGTTTTACGGAGTATTTACAAGTGTTTTGTAAGGTTTTACAATGTATTTTAAAAGGTTTTACAAGGTACTTATAAGGTTTATAAGGTATTTATAACTTGTAAAACCTTTTTAAATAGCTTGTTAAATCTTATAATATCTA
>NW_003302550.1:10728919-10734377 GCF_000004255.2 Arabidopsis lyrata subsp. lyrata | reverse complement strand
AAATCTCTTCCCGCCAAAAATTTAACGCCAAAAAATTTGCGGAATCACTTTTCCCGCAAAAAAAAATTTCTGCCGCAGAAATTTTTTTGGCGGGAAAAAATTTTACGGAAAAATAAAAACAAGGTATTTTAAAGGTTTTACAAATTTTTACAAGTGTTTTGGCGGGAAAAATTGGGGGATCACTTTTCCCGCCAAAAAATATTTTGTATTTTGTGGACCTAATTTTGTTATATTTCCTTATATATTTATGATATCTTTTATTAAAAAAAGGGTAATTTAGTCATTTTGTACATAAAAGGGGTATTTTTAAAAATAGACATCCAAAGAGGGCATTTTTGAAAAAGGGTATTGAAAAATGGGCATTTTTGTGAGTCTTTATTATATAAGATGTTATAAAGATTTTTTTTGTTTAATTACAAGATGTTTTATAAATTTATGTAGCCTAAATATATTTTATGATTATTTGTATTCTACAGTATTTATTATTATTTATTTTATTTAATTAAATTTTAATAATAAATTTTTTAAAAATAGATTTTTAAACCGTGTATTTTAATTAAAATATCTTATATTTTGAAACATAAATAATATAAAAATAATTATATTTAAGTGCTAGTTAGTTAAAAAGCAACATCTTTAACATAAATTGGAAAAAAACAATTGTGGCAACAAAATAATTTTTGAACAATTTCATATTTTTTATCCATCATTGAAGTATCATAAACGTGGTTTATCTCTCTAATGTATATTCTTATTTTATATGGGATGTTTTGTAAAATGTATTCTTTTTGTTCATAAAATAATGATGTTTTAATTTCTTACAAAAATTAAGAAAAGTAATTTTTCAATTTTTCATTATTTTTTGTTAGTTCAATAATATTAATACTATTTTTCTCTTTTCTCTTTTCTCTATTAATAACAAATAAAAGTAATAAGGATTTTTATACAAAATATTAATCGTTATACAACAAAAAATTCTTAAACATCAATCTATTAGTTTTCAAAAAAAAAAAAAAATCAATCTATTAAGAATGAAAATAGATATTCTTATTTTTATATGGGAAGTTTAGTAAAATGTATTCTTTTTGTTCATAAAATAATGATGTTTTAGTTTCTTACAAAAATTAAGAAAAGTAATTTTTGCATTTTTATTATTTTTTGTTAGTTCAATAATACTAATATCATTTTTCTCTTTTCTCTTTTCTCTATTAATAACAAATAAAAGTAATAATGATTTTTATACAAAATATTAATCGTTATACAACAAAAAAAATCTTAAACATCAATCTATATTAAGAATAAAAATAGTACTTATTTTAAATAATGCAAATAATTTATAGGTTATAATTATATAGATCTCCTCATTGAAAAATACTATGATTCACATGAAAAAATTACACGTTCTGCAACAATTAAACGACAAAATTAATCTAATTAGATGTGTAATAATTAAGAAAACAAAAATCATTTATGATAAATTGTTGTCACGTCATTATTATTGTACTAATTTATGTTAATTGTCGTCTAGCTAACAAACCCTTGAATTAAAATATTACAAGAATGATGCCGGGTTTTGGCCGGTGTTGACTCTTTGTTTTGTAATAGTTCAGATGGAGATTTGTCGGAATGACAGAGTTTAAAGAGTTTGGAAGTTTTCATCATACTTTTTTGATCGTGTGGTTCTGCTTTAAATCGCTGCTTATCCTTTTTCACCAACACATCTTTATCGAATCTTTCTTTGTCGAAATGTAATTGTGTAATAAAATACATGCACTATATAACACAAACACGTTGCCCTTCATAATCAGTTCTATTGTCCACCGAACAAGTCGGTTGAAGTAGTTCACACGGTTGTGTAAAAGAGAAAAATATCGTGAACATTTCATTCCCAATACGCGTATTATTTATATGTCCAACAGCCTACAAGTACATGTATACTAGTACTCTAGTTGTGAATGTATATCAGTATATGCATGTAAAGATTTTATAAATCTTAGCAACCATGTGATCACATGGCGAACCAAATCAGAAAACATAAACCAAATGGGACCACAAGTGAACTTATCTTTTAACATTTTTTTCTCTTTTTTAAAGAGTCAGTTCCAAAAAAAAGAAAAAAAAAAAACAGTTGACTCAAAAGAAAGTGGAATTTTCTTTAAAACAAATCCGAATCGAACATATTCATATGAATATTCCAATATTCTAGTTATTAGATAAAAAAAAACTTGAACACAATAAATAGTTTAGTGATGATTTATGTTAGTACCGTATTGAAACTTAAATTTCCATAGATATGTTGTTGATAAAAAATAGAAATAAAAATATCCCGGTGCATCATATATATGTTTGTATGTTTTATAATGTTATATATAAGAGAATAGATATGAGAAAAATGCATCATATTCAAGTTTTTTCCTTACATCTAAAGAGAAAGGCAATGCTTGCTCTAGTTTAGTTTTGTTGTGTTTTTAGGAATTATAACAAACATAAAATGTTACTCCTTCTGTTTTAAAATATAAAATGTTTTAGTATTTTTATTTTGTTTCAAAATATATGATGTTTTACCATTGCGATTAAGTAGGCTTGGAAGTGGCGGTGTGGAAATGTTTTTGGTGAGCAGAGGAAATGTAGGGATCGAGTACGCTTCTTGAAGGATCTAGCGGAGGAGACAACACGTTCTCACCTTCTGGTCCGGGGTGATACACGGTCCGGAGCTAGGAGTGAACAGATAATATATTAACATGGAAAGAGCCGAGAGATGGGTGGATTAAGCTGTCGACGGACGGTGCCTCTCACGTGAACCCAGGTCCGGTGACGGCAGGTGGCGTGTTGCGCGGAGAGAAGGGAGAATGGCTAGGTGGGTTTGCTTTGAAAATAGGGATATGCTCAGCCCCGTTAGCGAAATTATGGGGAGTGTATTATAGACTAGTCATTGCATGGGAAAAAAGATTTAGACGTGTGAAGGTAAAAGTTGATTCTAAGTTGGTGGTGAGATTTTTACAAGCAGGGATAAGTGACATTCATCCGCTGTTTTTCCTAGTACGCATATGCCATGGCTTCATTTCGAGAGACTGGTTAGTCTGGGTTACTCACGTGTATAGGGAAGCTAATCATTTTGCAGATGGATTAGCGAACTATGCGTTCTCTTTGGATCTAAGATTTCTTAGTCTTGATTCTTGTCCTAAGTGTGTATTTTCGATTATGTTGGAGAATGTTAACGGGATAGGAGTCCCACGTTCTGTTCGCTTGCTTGTAATTTCTTTTTTTATGTTTGAATAAATTCAGGGGAATCAATTGACTCTCTGTGGCATACCAAAAAAAAATATATATGATGCTTTATAATTTTCTGTGCAACTTTTAATATAATTGATACTATATAACTATTTGTATTCTGCAGTTTTTTTTTTAATTGGTTGAATTTTTAAATCAAATATTGTATGATAGCTTGACAAAAAAAAAAATCTTAAGATGTGTGTTTTTATCTTTTAAACCAAAAATCATATATATTGAAAGAGAATAAGAAGACAAACCTCATCCATTATATTCGTTTTTATATAGGTAGTCTAAATGCTTTAAAAGCATTTAGTTTCATTAATAATTTAGGGTATAATATGTGATTATATATACATGGTTTACGATAGAATCTAAATCTATTCAGGTAAAGATAGTCTAAAATAGCTAATAGAAGCCTATTTTTGGCAATTCTGACACATCAAAAATCAACAATTATATTAAATAAAGACATAAGATATATCATAAATCCTGATAGATCGTTTTACCTATTTAAGCACATGCAAATTTATGTTTTCTTCACTATGGAACAATATTAACTCAATAGAATAGTTACTAGAAAATAGTATCGAAAGAACATGCAAAGTAGAATTTATCAAAAAGAAACTAGAAGTAAGTTTAAGTGGCTTACTTGAAAGAAGGAGGGTTTGAAGGCCACTCGTGGACATACTTGTGGATAGGATAACAATGGAGTCTAAGATAGTCTCTCCAATTGTTGACCTCTTCTTTCTTCACATTGAAGCTCGTTGATAATCTTGTCGTCTTCGTTGGATCGTCTGAATATAGCTTCATTTTTTCTTCCATAGACATGCTAAAGAACTCATGCGCAACACTCACCATCTCGTCTATTAATTGTTTACTTACTCCGTGATTTATGACCTCGAAAAAATAGCCGCCAAAAAAAAGAAAATTAACCAAAAAGTTTTTGTATATAAGTTCCAAATGATAATAGTCAGCATAGAACAAGTCAAATATCAAGAAACACTTTTTTCTTCATTTTTTTTTGTCACATATAATCTATTTGATTATAGGAGCTCCAAGCTAATTATATACCACTATATTTGATTAACAAAAATATCAAAAAAAAAGAATACTAACATATTTTCTTTAGTTGATGCAAAAAGCTTATACGTGATCTAAAATTATGTATAATTATAATTAGGTACCTGAAAAAAACCGAATCGAGCACAAGCTTGGTGGATTTGTTGGACGAGAACAGATCGATCAGTGGAAGAAATATCGATAAGAGGGAAATCTTCGAGTTGAGAGACTTCAGAGAGACGTGGACGGTCGGAGATTGGCCGGACATAGTTTTCCGGCAAAGTAGTGTGACGGAGACCGGTGGATATCAGCGTTGCTGCCATTTGATGTCAGAAAATTGAAGAAGAAGCAAAAAGGTGTAAGAGATAAAATGAAGGCTTGACTTTGAGTAATGCGATGTGCATCGATCGTATATATAAAACAATTCAGTAAACTCGGTCCTACTCAATTGATTATGTTTTTTAAGTGGAAAATTTTGTTATATCAGTATGTATATATATTATTCGAATGATTTTTTTATTAATTCTTAATCCACCGAATATAGTGGATTTAAGTGATTTTCAAAAAGGACAGCTATGGGGTTTTATAAGATTTATGATCGAAAAATTATTATATGTTTGAATATTTTTTAGTAGTTTTACTCTCTCCGTTTCCTTATAAAAAATATTTTATTTGTTCATTTTTATTTAGATGTTTTGTAGGTTTTTTTTGTAAAATTAAAAGTGCATTTAAAATTTTTAATTTATTTAATATTCATATATGCAGTAATTTTTGTGAGTTATTGAGTTATTTTAATATAAATATCAAATCATAATTTTTATTTAAAAAATAAGATTTTAAAATACATGTTTTTACCTAAAACATATTACAAAAAGAAACGTAGAGAATACACAATAAAACTTTTATAAATTAATAATATTGGAACTGAAATTTTTTATTAATTTATAGATATATTGATTTATCGATAAATTAATATTCTATAAAATATTTTACTAATTTCGTAATATTTTTTAAAAAATTATATGAAAAGCATTTTTTTATTTATAATCAATATCTTTCTAAAACCAATTACATGTAGAAAAGTAATTTTTAAGTTTTAAAACAACACAAAAAATGTTTGATGTAG
>NW_003302550.1:10631496-10728819 GCF_000004255.2 Arabidopsis lyrata subsp. lyrata | reverse complement strand
AAAATGTTATAATTGAACTCTACCAATTAATACAAATTTTAGGACTTTTCTACATATAAGATTTATAAATGACATAATAAATTGCTATCATAATATATAAATATTAAGATATATATATATATATATATGTTTATACAATTAGTAATTCTGTAATATAGATGGGACCATATGTTTACATAGAATTTTCAAAAAAAAATCTTATCTTATTAATTTATCGATTAATATCATTTTTTATACTGATCCCAACTTGAAACAGAAAATTTTTATTAATTTAAATAAATTATTAATTTATCAAAATTTAATTTATAGAGGTTTTACTGTACTATAGAAGTTATAGACTTACGTTGTATATTTTCTTACGCCGTAAACCAGGATAGCATTACTCCATATGTTTCATTTTAACTTTTAAGTTTTAAGTGATGTTCAAGGTTTTCTGCACACATATTAAAAATCACCAAAATCTCAATTAATTTACCTCTTTACATAAAAAATCATTAACTACAACTATTCAACCAATTAAAAAATGGGAAATTGTTATAAATACCCCTTTTGGTTGCCTCTTTTCAAATATGCCCCTTTTAGATGTCCATTTTCAAAAATGCTCCTTTTTAAATCTGAAATTTTTATAAAATTTTATTAGGTTTATAAGGTACTTATGGATTGTAACTACTACTTGAAGACTCGATCCAAGTATTTATAAGGTTTTATAAGGTGTTTTTAAAGGTTTTACAAGTTATTTTAAAGGACTTTTAAGGTTTTTCAAAGGTTTTACAAGATATTTTAAAGGTTTTTAAAGGTATTTAAAATGCATTTATAAGGTATTTATAAAGTATTTATAAGATTTTAGATACATAGAAATGTAGTTTGTGTATGTTTTAATAATATTACATACATATTTTGGTAAATCTTATATTTTTTTGAGCATTTTTTATAAGGTTTTTAAAAAAGGGTATTTTTGAAAAGTGGCATTTTTGCAAAAGCCCCTTAAAAAATAGACTATAAAATATAATTAGTCAAAAAATATTAAAAATATTTAATTTTTATATAGAAAATTGAAAACCGTACTTAAAATGAAAGAATTTGTTTTGTATAAAACACCATTTAAAATGATACAGAGGAAATATGGTTTTTTCTCAGTGTTACTCGAACCAACATGAACTAAATTTTGCCTAAACTACTTTACCAATTGTACTATTCATTTTAAATTTTTTGAACAAAAGTCAGATTAATCTCCAAAATCTACAAAAATTTAATTTTTTTAGTATTAAAATGTAAGAATTAAAAAGTTATAAAGCACAATAAATTTCTTAAAAACCTGGAAAAAAATTAATATCTACTCTAGATACATAAAGAAACTCCATACTTACCTCAAACATAAACAACTAACCTATCGAAATTAACTCTTCAATTTTCTTATAAGCAAACTTGAAAATAATCTAAACATCTCATTTATCAAAAGGAAAACCTTCTAACCAACTATCAGTGTTAAAATATTTTACAATATAACTTAACAAAAGTATTATATTAGAAACTCAGTTTAGAGTTATTAAAATACAGATTAATTCACGGCTGAGGATTCGAATGCATGTAGTTTACATTAAAAATAAATTCAAATAACCAATCTATAATTTTAATACTTTTTTAGAAAAAGATAATAGGCTAACATACAATGTATATTATAATATATGACCAAACATTCCAAATATAAAATATATAACATTTATATAAACTAAATGTATTATATGCCCATATGTATCAACTATATATCGATATTTGGTCAACATCATAATTATCTTAATCCGGTATATTTTTCGTCGAAATCTGGTGTTGATCGCATTTATTAGAAAATATGAACAAGAATAAATAACACATAAATTATGATATTAGACATGGTTTAGTCCGAATTAAACAACAAATTGTTATTATTATAAAACATGGAAATTTCTAATATTAATTAAACATGGAAGAATAGTGAAATAAATTTTAAATATTTTTTCGTCCAATATCGATCAACGCCGAACTCTAACAAACGATATACTAGATTAATATAGTTGTGATACTGATCACATCTTATCATATAAATAGTATATAAGGTATGCTATGCATTTAATTTGTGTCGTTGGCAATAAATTTCTATAACTAGAATGTATGCATATACTCCTTCCGTTTCAAAATATAAGACGTTTTAGTTAAAAGCACGCAGATTAAAAAATATTCACTTTTAAAAAGTTCAACCAATCATGAATGAAACTGCATAATATAAATAAGGGAAATTGTTAAAAATACCCTTTTTGGTGTGCCCTTTTTAAAAAATGCTCCTTTTAGATGTCTATTTTCAAAAATGCCCCTTTTAAAATCTGAAATTTTTATAAAGTTTTATTAGGTTTATAAGGTACTTATGGATTGTAACTACTACTTGAAGACTCGATCCAAGTATTTATAAGGTTTTATAAGGTGTTTTAAAAGATTTTACAAGTTATTTTAAAGGATTTTTAAGGTTTTTCAAAGGTTTTACAAGATATTTTAAAGGTTTTTAAATGTATTTAAAATGCATTTATAAGGTATTTATAAAGTATTTATAAGATTTTAGATACATAGAAATGTAGTTTGTGTATGTTTAATAATATTACATACATATTTGGGTAAGTCTTATATTTTTAAGAGCATTTTTTATAAGGTTTTTAAAAAGGGGTATTTTTGAAAAGTGGCATTGAAAAAGTAGCATTTTTGCAAAAGCCCCTATAAATAATCAGAAAATATTAAATTAATATATAATTTGCATAGAAACTTAAAAACGTCTTACATTTTGAAACAAAAATAATACCTCAAAACGTCTTACATTTCGAAACGGAGGGAATATTATGTTAGACACTTATTTTTTTCTATTTTTTGTCATAACAAAACTCTATATATCTAAAGTATATATTTATATTAAAAAATAAAATTGATATAATATGTCATCATCCCAGCGTCACAGCAATGACGTCATGAATGATTGTTGTCGAAGGCGTACGACTATGTCATTTTTTATGAATGATACGACTATGTCATATCAGCACTAATTAGTACGTCGAATGAGATTGTTTTTCTTTTTTGTTCGTCGGTCGACTTCGGAAGAGAAAAATATGAGATTTAAAAACACACCGGCATCAATTACAATAAGATTACGATGACAAAGTAATTAAAATAAAATTCTTTTTGACAATAAGGATTTAATTAACCATCTTTCCTCTTTTTTTGACCTTTTCAAATTTTATTTACGAACAAACATTATGATAAGTGACAACTAACGAATCCCAATAGTTCAATATTGATTTTTTAAGTATATAATATAAAATATAAGCAGGGTCGTGTCTAATCGATATAATTAAAATACTAAGGTTTTTTTCCAGTGCTAACATCTCAATATAATATAATAAAAACATTAAGTGTTTTGGATATGACACATCATTAAAATTATCATCCAATGAAAATATTTGGATTTTTTAAATATCAAAGTTTTGATAATTCTCTTAATCATTCTTGTCATATTATTGGTTAAACTACCAGATGACAGTAAAATATATACATAATCTTTCTTTTATTATCATGTTAATTGAAATTAATTTTTCAATAATGTTTTAAAAATTTTTTTATTAATTATTTACATATTTTTAATAGTTCAATAATTAAATATGATAAAATAATTCAATTTTGCTAACCAATATATTATTTATATTAGTATTGGTTTTAGATAATTTTAGTATTTACTTATTGATATAAGAGTTACTTAGATAAATAAGATAATTTTATGGGAGACTCACAAAAATGCTCCTTTTTCAATATCCCTTTTCAAAAATGCCCCCTTTGGATATCCATTTTTAAAAATACCCCTTTATGTATAAAATGACTAAATTACCCTTCTTTTAATAAAAGATATCATAAATATATAAGAAAATATAACAAAATTAGGTCCACAAAATACAAAATATTTTTTGGCGGGAAAAGTGATCCCTCAATTTATACCGCCATGAATCATGTAAAAATTTGTAAAACCTTTAAAATACCTTGTAAAATTTTCCCGTAAAATTTTTTCCCGCCAAAAAATATTTTTTGCGGGAAAAGTGATTCCGCTAATTTTTTGGCGTTTAATTTTTGGCGGGAAAAATTTACAAGGTATTTTAAGGGGTTTTTACGGGGTATTTATAAGGGTTTAAAATGTATTTTAAAAGGTTTTATAAAGTATTTATCCTGTATTTATTAGATATTGTAAGATTTTGCGGGCAGGTTGATGCGGGGGTACAAGTGTTGAGGTATTACTGTCTTTTTATAAGATTTTGCAATTTATGAATTCCTATAAAAACCTCGTAAGTAGCGGGCTTATCTTTTTACCATGCATTATAAAACCTTACAAAACACTTGTAAATACTCTCTAAAACCTTTAAAATACCTTGTAAATTTTTCCCGCCAAAAATTTTCCCGCCAAAAAAATTTCGGCAAAAAAATTGCGGAATCACTTTTCCCGCAAAAAAATTTTTTTGGCGGAAAAATTTTTGGCGGGAAAATTTTACAAGGTATTTTAAAGGTTTTTACAAGTGTTTTGGCGGGAAAATTGCGGGATCACTTTTCCCGCCAAAAAATATTTTGTATTTTGTGGACCTAATTTTGTTTCAAATAAGAGTAAAATGGTCATTAAAAATTAAAAGAGGGCAAACTTAAAAATGGACTCTCAAAAGGGGCATTTTTGAAAAGGGGTATTGAAAAAGAGGCATTTTTAACAATTTCTCTAATTTTATCTATTTTATTTAGATATTTTTTAGTTATTCTATTAATTAAGATTCATAATTATTTGACGATATTTTTTAGATAAAGTCTTAATTATTTTGATAGATTCTACCAAAAATAAGAAAAAAAATATTTTGCTAAATTTCGGAATTACAATTTAGAAATGTAAAAATTCAGTTAAATTCAACTAAAAATTACTAAAAAATTAGCCAAATTCCGTAATTCAGTCGGATTTATCTAAATTTTTCGGTTACCATTTAGATTCTTTGGAGATAAAGTCTAATGGGGCACAAATAATGAGGTTGGGGATAAAGCAGAATACGTGTGGTTGAGATAAAGGTATGCGTGTATTTTTTTTTTGGTAGAAAGAGATAAACCACATAACACGTGTCCAAATGAAAGCCACTGTCCGTATTCTATCCAAAATACGGACACGACCTTATATGGAAGTGGTGCCATCATGGTTGGGACTTCAGACTTCAGAGTCAATCTTGATAAGTACGTATTCGCTCATGTGACGTGTGCCGTGTAAAACACTTCTAAACTTCATTTTTTTTTCTATTAGTTATTATTGATCGGAGTTTTTACCGTCTCATAGTTTATACACCGATTTCTCTACCGAATCTTTTGATAAATCTAAAGTATGACGCTATTTCGAATGATTAAATAGAGTGATTTTAATATATTTTATATTTGAGGATAATTAATTTCGGATATAGATCTATGTGATAACTTCTCTTCAAATAAAAAATATTAAAACCACTACCATTTGGTTAATAAATTACTTTTAAACTAGATTTTAACCTCCGTTATACTGCGGAATGATTTATTTTTGAAGTTAGAATATATAAAATTTTATAAATTGTATTTTCTTATAAAATAAATATTTTATAGTTTACAAATGTTATGAAGTAATGGTATACCACGAATCTACGGGACAATTGTTAGTAAACTAAAGATTTAACCCGTATTAAAACGGCATGTTAATGATATTTTAAAATTTTATAAATATTGATTCAAACCCGTCTGCCATATAAACCCGTTCCGAAATATACCCTGTCCCATAATTTCTTAACACGTCCTATGATTTGTTTTCTAAAAATAGTGATTTTAAAATTTAATGATTATTTATTATATATAAAAATTTACAAATTGTATCATTCTCTAAGAAATTTATATTTTAATAAATTGAGGATTTAATCTGTATTAAAGCGGCATGTTAATGACATTTTAAAATTTTATAAATATTGATTCAAACTCGTCCACCAGATAACTCTGTTCCGAAATATAACTCATTATGTAATTTCGTAATCTGCTCCGTGATTTGTTTTATAAAAGTAGTAATTTTAAACATTTAACGATTATTTATTATATATAAAAGTTTCATATTGTATCATTCTCTAAGATATTTATATTTTATAGTTTACAACTGTTATTAAGTAAAATTATACTACGGGACAATTTTTGGTTTTATACAATTTTTTCTAAATGGGACTGATTTGATATGTCTGATATTGGTGGTATTAAAAAAAGTTAAGGATTTAATTCGTATTGAAGCGGCAGATTAGTGATATTTAATTTTTTATTATTATTGTTGATTCAAAAACCTGTCCCGCCAAAAAATTATTTATTTTATTAATGTTCATTTATATTTATGATATAATTCTGAATCATTCTCTAAATATTTTAGTCGATGTGGAACGTTGAACACACATTTTTCTTCAACTAGATAATATATGTCCGTTTTTTAAATTTCGAATCACAGTATATGCAAAAAAAAAAATTGATTTTTTTCTACTTTATGTATTATATGATGATTCAAAACAGTTAAAAACAAATCAAGCAAAGATGATAGGAGAATTATAATTCCAAAGCTTAATCAAATCTTCTAAATATCTAAATTATTAAATATGTAAAATCCGGTGTATGAGTTGGATTATATATAATCCGATCTAACAAACTTTTTATGACCAAAATTTGTAAACAGATCTGATATCCATTATATCGAAATGCATTTTGCCTACCCACTAAAAATGTATTTCAAAAATACTAATATATAGGGGTCTGGACGTTGATATTTAGATCGAGTTCGGATAGAATTTTTTGGATTTAGGTATTTTGGGTTTAGAAATTTAAGATCCGCTCGGATATTTTAAAACTTCGGATTTGAATTCGGATTCGAGTTTATCATAAGTATCTAAAAATAAAAAAAAAATTGTATTCAAATCTATCCAAACTACTCGAAAATACCAACATATCTAAAAAACCATGAATATATTACACCTGAATCTATCTAAAAGTAGCTAAAATATTCAGAAATAACAAATATCTTAAAATCCAAATATTTTAGATACTTAAGTGATTACAAATATAAATATTACTAATATATTATTACTATGTACTTATATAAGGTATGTTTGGATATTTGTTCTCGTTCTGGTCGGATTCGGATTTTCATGTTCTGAAATTTAAAACACATTCGAGTTTTTTAAATTTTGGATTCGAATTCATGTCTACTTCTAATTAATAGTATGTTAGAATATCTCCAATTTTACTCTAAAATAGAGTAACATTTTCTTTAACTCTATACTTTACTCTATTTTCTACACTAACTTTATTTTAGAGTAAGATATAATATCATATATTGGAGAAAAATCATACTCTATTTTAGAATTACATTATTTTAAAATAAAAAATAGAAATTTACATTAGAGATGGTCTTATAACGTAATAGCATGCTATGACGTTTAAAGGCAATATCTTTTGTTTTCAAACACTAGTCAAAGATAACTACCAAATTAATTAGAAACTTATAAAATTAAATATAGTATTCTAAAAAATATTTTTAGTATATGTTGCTTTATCTTCATACTAATGTAAATATGAACTGATTAAGATATTAAATGTCATTGAAACTTACTGTTATAAAAAGTAATTTTTAAATTAAAACTCTACCTTCGATCATTTTTAAATGTTAAATACTCTCTCTGTTTTAAATTATAAGTCGTTTTAGCTAAAAGCGCGCTAATTAATAAAATCTATTTTTAAAAAATTCAACCAATTATAAAAGTGACTGCATAATAAAAATAATCATAAAATATTAAAGTAATATATAATTTGCATAAAAATTTAAAAATGATTTATATTTTAAAACAAAAAAGTTTCTCCAAAACTTCTTATATTTGAAACGGAGGCCGCATAAAATATTTATTACTATTTCTCCAAATGATCGGTTTATCACCTTTAGTCGGTCTGTCGACAACGAATACCGTGTTTTTCATAATTAAGAATTAGCCGAAACTGATGCATGAATGTCTGGTGAGGAAACCGTGTTTTCTGAATTGTACATGATTCATGTGTTAAACCGATATACTATATTTTGGTATAACCTTAATTATAATTATATTGCACAATCCATATCCAAAACACACAAAATTGTGCTCCACTATTGAAACTACATTTAATCAAATAATATAATTTCTTTCATATGGTTTACCAATATTAAGTTTTCAACTGCAACGTGGATTAATTTATCATTTCGATCTAAAGCTTGTGATTTTAAAACTTTTTTTAATTTTGGGTGGTCACTTAGTACACTAGTTGAATTACAACCATTAGATCAAAATAATATACAATCAATGATTCAATGAGCTCATTATTAATTACAGTAATCTCAATACAGATGCAAGAAAAAATGGGTAAAAAAACTATCACCTTTCCTAAAAACATGTAAAAAATCTTCCACTTTTTTTGTGAGATTTTAAACCCTCACTTTTTCATAAGTGGTAAAATAAACCCTAATATTAATAAACTCAACTTAATTTTTTTAATCGTTATACTAAAACAGTAAGAAACAAAAAAAAAATAATATATAATTTTCTTTCCAAATTTGTTTGCAATTTATTTTTTAAAATTTAAGGTTTTTACGCTATAAAAATTTATTCACAGTTTAGTTGAGATTAGACAAATAACTTTTGTTACCGTTAGATGTTAAGTTATATAAACTACAAAAATTTATAGGATAGCACACATTTGATTATTTTTTTTTCGAATTTTCAGTTTTTGGATAATATATAGTTAAATAACGATTAACTAAATGTAATTTATATTATAGTTTTGATATAGTTATATATATATATATATATAGAAATAATAACTGTTAGTAAATCTTACTTAGTTCGTCTACAAAAATATTTTGATGTGGAAATTCATGTACTTTCGTAGTATTATAATATTTGGTTTGGTCTCACATTAGTATTTTGTGTGATAGAACCGAATACACCTTTATTAAAATAAACTCATATTCTGTTCAGTATAAGAATTTATATATCATTCGTCACAAAATCTGTTTGGTTTCACGTTAATGAATTTTCGTAACACAACCGAATACAACTTCATTAATTAACTTTTCTACATCATACTTAAAAGTTTTCAATTTAGCAAACGATTGTAAACAAGAATTTTAGAAGAAAATTCTTAAATCAAATTGTTTATATTTATTTATATTTTAATGTAACTATTTGTTTGAATCTAAATTGAGTTTATTAATAATAGAGTTTATTTTACTATTTATGAAAGGGTTTAAAAATCCATAAAAAAAAAAAGTTGAGAATTTTTAATGTTTTTAAGAAAGGTGATGA
Source organism: Arabidopsis lyrata subsp. lyrata (assembly GCF_000004255.2). Lineage (NCBI taxonomy): Eukaryota > Viridiplantae > Streptophyta > Magnoliopsida > Brassicales > Brassicaceae > Arabidopsis > Arabidopsis lyrata. The sequence continues at coordinate 10,719,415 of NW_003302550.1, read as the reverse complement.
TTTTTTTTACCCATTTTTCCTTGCTACAAACAGTATGAAACTATTGACTATTATCTGAATATCACGAGTCACGAAAATGTTCGAATTATTGGATGTATCTATTTGTGTTTCTGATGTATATACCAACTAGTATTAAGGCCTGCATGGGCTAAAATTTTGATTAAAATTGTATTCTTAACAATTAATATATATATATATATATATGATGAATAAATTAAATATATAAATGTTGTGTAAATTAAAAAAAAAAACTAATTATAACAATGGGTAATATCTATTGGCAAAAAGATTAACGAAAATAGAATTAGATTAAACAAAAATGAAATTAACAATTTCATGTAGTAACAAAATTTTCATTGTTTGATTCATAGATTAAACAAAAATTTCATTGTTTGATTAAAATCACAATCATTATTTAAGCGAAATCAGATTTATTAATTGTTATAAAAGAAAAATGAAACGTGGGAGGAAGAAATGAAAAGGTGTTTTTTTTTTAATTATTTTTGATTAATAGTGAATTTAATTAGTTATGAGAAAAAAAAAATCGTGGAGGAAAAAGTGTTTTCCCAAATAAATTAGTAAATGGAACGTGGGATGAAGAAATGAATTTTTTTGTATATATTTTTGATTAGTTGAGTTTAATTAGGAAAAATGATAAAAGGAGAAAATTGTGGGAAAAAAAAAAAAATTTATCAAATAAAAAGTAAATTGGCGTAGAAAAGTAAAAAAAGAGAATTTGAAACTTATGCCACATGTCAAAAGGAGAATATTGCAGTTTTTGTTAAAGTGACTGTTGATTTAGTAGATATAGATTATGAAGGTTCTGGGGTTGAAGAAGGTAGGGCATTTAAACTTATGTCCATTTCCTCTAAATTTAGACCTCTGTCATTGTTTACAGAAAAATGTAACTACCCATAATAATATAATTTCCAAATCGTTTAAATAAATAAATTATTTTGACACATATTAGAGCATTTTACATAAATGTAATCGATCTTAAATTATGTTTACATCTAAATAGAATATGATATACAGTAAATACATTTTAACCTAATCTCACGTATGTTTATCTTTTTTTTTTATAACCGATTATATTTATAATGTTTATAATTTTACACAGTAAAAAAAGAAAATTCAAATTTGTTATTTTATTTTATTCAATTAGATATTGTTGTATCATAACATTAATTATACAGTTGATATATATATATATGTATATATTTTATTTATATCAATTAAATTGTACAGAAAGATAATCATATGAAAATGTATGTATACATAAACAAATGTTTCAAACCTCTCTAAAATATTTATAATTAGTTATACCTTATTACTTTAAAATTATATTAGAATTTTAATTTTTAATTATTATAATTTTTTTAAATTAAAAAATATTTACTGTATTATTTTTCCTTGTTTCCCTTATTTATTTTTTCTTTTTCTTTTTGTTTAAATTGTTATGTGTTTTTAAAAGTTTTATTTTCAAACTAATAACAAAGACCCAATTATGTGAGCATATAACCCATGATTGGTAAGCCTGTAAGTCTATCTTAAATACATGCCAATCATATTGTAGCTTTATTTTCCAAACTTACAACCCAATTTTTGTTTTTTGTTTTTGTTTTCTTAAGCTATAGTAAAGTAAATTCTCACAGCCCTATTTTCTTGAATGTAGATTAATTCATTAGATAAATACAAAATAGAAATTATCGATATACATAAATAACAAAAAACAAAGATAAGTTTTAGAAAAGTGGTAGTTATCAAATTTAAGGGGCCGATTGGTAACGACTGTTAATTCTCGCTGTAAAGACTTTGACAGTAAGAACTTTCTCTGTAGAAAATTTGGCTGTAAAGACTTTGACTGTATAACTTTTATAACCGATTGGTAAAACCTATGACTTTAGAAATTACGATTTTAAATAACCACCAAATATGTGGGAAAATGGATCTTAAAATAACAAGAGAAAAAAATTAATTGTAAATCTACTGAAATTTTTCAAAAATTAATTTATTTGTGAAAGTTATAAGGGTTTACATACATATGAGAAAAAAAAAAAAAAAAAACTATAAACTTTTAGTTTATTTATTTCTAAAGTCTCATTTACGTGACTTTAAAAAAAAAACTAAAAGTAAAGAGTAAAAATTAAAAAGAGACTTTGAAAGCTTTAAAATTTATTAAAACTAAAAAAACTTAATTGGGAAAAAAAGACTTTTAAAATTTTTTAAAGTTTTAAAAGTCTCATCCAATCACCCTCTAAAAAAAAAACAAAAAAAAACGTTAGTATAAATATACATCACACGTGAGCTTCTAAAACTCATTACGTTGATACCAAACAAATCTAAAATCTGTGTTTCCATAGTTCATCAAAATTTTTTGAAAAAACAACCATCTCGTCCTTCAAGAACGAGTAATAGTCATATGAATTCGTGATGATAATTATAGGAGTTCTAGATGATACTTGCAGTTACAACCAGTTCCTTTACATCAATAATTCTACAGCAACAAAAGTTACAATTACAAGTAACACTGCTACACAAAAATTTTGTAGTAAAATTTTTACAGTTTCAAGTCAAGCACATAATCTTCGACAAAGCCTATTCTCACTGGTCACTGCATACGGAAATGAAAACATTACTTTAAAAAATAATATATCTGAAAGCAGATCAGAACAATATAATTTTTTTTGGTACAAATTATTTTAAATTGTATCTTCACCAAAAAAATGACCAATATTTTCGTCATATCTCGAGAAAATATAATTGAGAAGAATAATTTTCTAATTTTTCTATTTTACTTGTTCGTTGAGTTAATGTTAGAGCAGACACGCTTGCGGGCATAAGATGCATGTATATTTAACCAGAAATGGTATTCTAATCTGGTGGAAGAATCACCTTGTTGGTTTTAGACCATGGATCAATTCTCTCCAAACGCAGGATTGTTCAGTTTTATTCTTTTAGCCACATGGATATTGATCTATTATTTACAGCCCATTTGAAAATTTGAGAGAGGAGAGGAGCTTTACCTATGAAACATCTTGTCCCCAAATATTAGTTCTAGAGATTTATCCTGAATTTTTTTTAAAAAAAAGAATGCATGTATTCATCCGCAACTGATCATACATGTAAACCCGGTTCTTTCGGTTTAGATCTCTGAACCGTTAAATTAATATTATGCTGTTGGATAAAAAAATGATTAATCTTGTCTTTTGAGTGTTTCATGTCTTTCATGTCATCCTAGTGATTAGTGAAGATTACTGATCCTATAATTAGGCCGTTCTTCTCTAAACGTTAAAATAAAAGGCCCATTATCTAAAGACTCAAAGCCCAAATACGCATAGAAAAGCCCATTTATCTATAGAAACATTGATTAATCCAGAGGGGGGTTTATCTACGCCGTCTCTATTGATTCTTTCTCCGTCTCTGACTGACACTGACCTCAAAACTCTCCTCTCACTTTCGTCGTGAAGAAGCCAAATCTCGAATCGAATCAGAATCACTCATTTCCATGGATAACTCAGCTCCAGATTCGTTATCCAGATCGGAAACCGCCGTCACATACGACTCACCTTATCCACTCTACGCCATGGCTTTCTCTTCTCTCCGTTCATCCCCCGGTCACAGAATCGCCGTCGGAAGCTTCCTCGAAGATTACAACAACCGCATCGATATTCTCTCTTTCGATTCCGATTCCATGACCGTGAAGCCTCATCCAAATCTCTCCTTCGAACATCCTTATCCTCCAACAAAGCTAATGTTCAGTCCTCCTTCTCTCCGTCGTCCTTCTGCCGGAGATCTACTCGCTTCCTCCGGCGATTTCCTCCGTCTTTGGGAAATTAACGAAGATTCTTCAACCGTTGAGCCGATCTCGGTTCTCAACAACAGCAAGACGAGTGAGTTTTGTGCTCCGTTGACCTCTTTTGATTGGAACGATGTGGAGCCGAAACGGCTCGGAACTTGTAGTATTGATACGACTTGTACGATTTGGGATATTGAGAAGTCTGTTGTTGAGACTCAGCTCATAGCTCATGATAAAGAGGTTCATGACATTGCTTGGGGAGAAGCTAGGGTTTTCGCATCTGTCTCGGCCGATGGATCCGTTAGGATCTTTGATTTACGCGATAAGGAACATTCTACAATCATTTACGAGAGTCCGCAGCCTGATACGCCTCTTTTAAGACTTGCTTGGAACAAACAAGATCTTAGGTACATGGCGACGATTTTGATGGATTCTAATAAGGTTGTGATACTCGATATTCGTTCGCCGACTATGCCTGTTGCGGAGCTTGAACGGCATCAGGCTAGTGTTAATGCTATAGCTTGGGCGCCACAGAGCTGTAAACATATTTGCTCTGGTGGTGATGATACACAGGCTCTTATTTGGGAGCTTCCTACTGTAGCTGGACCGAATGGGATTGATCCGATGTCGGTTTATTCGGCTGGCTCGGAGATTAACCAGTTGCAGTGGTCTTCTTCGCAGCCTGATTGGATTGGCATTGCTTTCGCTAACAAAATGCAGCTCCTTAGAGTTTGAGGTTAGAGTTTCTGCTTTGCTACATAACTATGAAATCGATCATCTCAATTGCTAGGTCTAAATTCTGATGAGGAAGCATTGATTATTGGTTTAGATCCTGCTGCATTTGCTTGCATAGTCATAACAGATAGTCGTGTAGGCTTGTAGCTAGACTTTCGATTCTTGATTGCAAAGCTGCCAGAGATTTAACACTACTCGGGTTTTAGGTAGACTATAGTCCATTTCTGATTAACCTGATTCAGTATCTTTGTTGAAATCAGTTACTTTCTGATGCATATATAAATCACATTTTAGTAGTCATATTGTGACTCGTATTAGCATTAGGTCTCACACTTGATGTAACGGCTGATAGATTAGTAGTAATATCTTGGATTTAACCAATATGATGAATTAGTTGTACATTCATTGGGTTCTAACTTCTAACCATAGTTCTTCAGTACTTTAGATGAGCCACGAGCTACATAACAAATCCAAATATCGGTTAGGATAACCAAGGATCTGATAATTGTTTCCGTCTAACTCTGCTGTTTGTCCTCATAGTCATATAATTGGAATTGGAAACTACAACCAATGAAATGCTGGTTCGAACATCTTTGTATGTGGGCTTCAGGTTTTTGTAACTCATTTAGAGAATTTAGACAACAGCATTGTGTATATATACACACATGCAACCTAGAAAATCAAATAACACTTCTTTATAATTACAATCCATTTCACTTAATGTCAGGTGCAGATATGAAGTGATCAACGGATTTTAGCATAGACCTGTATAATCGTCATGTGCGTAAGATAATAGGTTTGGTGCATGCGCACTCTCGCTTCTTGTATCTATTCTGATTGTAACTAAAACTGAATTCATTTGATGAACCAAATGCTACTATGATCTCATCTTGTGTATAAACCTAACCAGAATATATTGTGGTTTCTGGTGTTTAGTATCGGTAAGCTTAGTACAATGCACCCTGTCTTACTTTATTGGACGTCTTTAAGATATATCAGCTTCTACTTTTTAGCGGCTAAAGCGATTCGTTGGCTTTTATGTTTTTGTCAATGGAGCTGAAATTAACTTATTTGCTTATTTGACACAAAGATTTGAAGTGAATAAATTCCAATGGAGATTTGAGTTTAAGTAATTCCAATGGAGATTTGAGTTTAAGTTTAATTCCAATGAAGTTTAAGTAAACATCTTTTCATATTTGACACAAATTTGAAGTTAGTTTCAGTGGAGACTTATTTGTATATTTGCTACAGATTTGAATTGACTTCTTCATATATTTGACATAAAAATTTAATGAATTCTAATGAAATTTGTTGACTAATTATTATAAACAAAATCCAAGGTATGAGAAATATTTTAGAATCTTCACACATAAGGTCTTATAAATCTTAGCAAAATTTTCAATCTTTTTTTTTTTTTCTCACTGAAGAACTTTTATTGAATTTCACACAAAATTTTCAAGCCGACGAAAATTTCCGCCGGAAACTGAACCGGCAGGATTGAAACCCCGGAACGAAAACCCAAATTAAACATTTAGGCTTACAAAATCACTAGTGTCAAACTTCTTCTTTACGCCGATGAAATCCGAGAACAGAAGGTTCGCAAATTATCGGAGGAACTGACAAATTTCATAATAGATCTTCTTGTCTTCTTTCCTCGCATGGTGATTTAAAGACTACGAAAATTAAAATCTTTATGAAACCGTCGATTGAAGCCTGGGCCGGAATTGTCGAACTAAGCGACTTAGATCCGGTGGGAGGAGCCAAGAACTGAGCAGATCTCGCCCAGATCTGAGAGTTGGATCGAGTGGAGGAAACCTAAAAATAGGCTGCCCAAAACCGCTTCACCTACCACAACAAGAGCTATGATACCTAAGGGACGATACGATAAGAGCATGGAGATCTCCGGCGATTAAGAAAAAGAAACAACAGAGAAATTGAAAAGCCCATGATAATTAAAAACCTAAAACCAAAAGGAAAGAAGATCCGTCGGTGTCGAGCCATTAAAAACAAAAAGCTACTCTTGTGCTATGAAAGCCACCGGAATCATAAACCAGAAGTCGGCCAATGCCGCCAATAGGAGCCAGACCATAGCTAGCCATCTCCTCTACGGAAGCCGGAGGATGCCAGACAGAAACCAGAAAAAACGGGACGACAAACACCGGAAAAGATCCGGTCGGCGAAGCAAAACCGATCTTCTCTCTAAAAGATTTTAGTGAGAGAAGAGAGAATTTTCAATCTTGAAAATTATAAAAGTGGGAATTAATTTTAAATCATTGTTTTAATAATCTCCTCTAGAAATATAAGAATCCCTAAACCAAAATGTTAAAAATCTACATAACAATAAAAGCAAAACTTACTTTTAATTTCGATATCATTACCATACCTAAAGATCTTATTTATTTATCCTAATAATCTCAATGTGTTTGTTTATATTTTTTTCTAGTTATGGTTTGAGCATTGATTTGGAAAACATAATACTCATTTTTTCATTTATAAAATGAGTAATATATAAAATTTAGCTTATGAAATCTTTTAGATTTAGGAAAATATGTATAATCTAAAATGTAATTTTTTGACTTGTGTGATCAAGATGTGATTTTTAAATATGTTCTGATCTTAGTTACAGTTAAGATTAAGCTACTTGTCAGATTTTTATGAGATGGGATCAATTTTACAAAATCCTAACCCCAAGTATATAGGCTAAGACCTCAAAATATTAAAATGCAAACGATAATAGTACAAGCATAGTGCAAAGAGGTTAAAAGGTAGAGAATGTCGACCAGTGAGCTCGCCTGCACTTATGCGGCTCTCATCCTCCACGGTGATGGAATCGAGATCACCGTTAGTTTTCTTCTCTTCAAGTTTGTTTTGTAGCTATTGAGAGATCTCTTTAGCTTATGTTTTAGTCTCTCGAATCGTCTCCATTTCCATAAACAACGCCACGATGCTTAAAATTTGTAATTTCATCTCACCCAACCCAAGTGTTGTAATTATGTAATATTATTAGGGTGAGAACATATCAAACTGGTGAAAAAAGCCAACGTGAATGTTGAGTCATACTGGCCTAGCCTCTTTGCTAAGCTTTGCGAGAAGAAGAACATCGACGATCTCATCATGAATGTAGGAGCAGGTGGTTGTGGTTGTGGTTCTCTTGGTCCAGATACCGCTTCTGCTCCTGCCGTTTCTCAATCAGCCTCTTCTCCCCCAAGAGAAGAAGAATGAGAAGGTATTTTATATTAGAATATGGGCTTCCAACTCAAAACCAATTGGCAATGAGTGGAGTGGCCCATATCCCTTATATATTACTTAGGATCCCTTCCAACTTCCGATGTGGGACATTATGTCATAATATTTTATTCGCACATAATGAATAACATATTAACATTTATTATTTAGAACCTAACTAATAATCAATACTAAATAGTGGATTTTTTTTAATAATCTTAGGAGGAGATCAAAGAAGAGAGTGAAGATTACATGAGAGCATCTCCAACCCCACTCTATTTTTTTCTCTAAATTCTAATATAGAGCAAAATTCTCTCCAACCTGACACGATCCTCCTGAGGACTCAACACTCTAAAGTTGAGAAGGGGATAGATGTGGCTGTGAAGCCGTGAGGGTGGATAGATGATCTCGAGTTAGAGGCGACACACGACTCAAAAACGAGAGAATGGATCGATGGATATCACAGAAGCTTGCGGAAGAACTTCACGATACCGAAACTTAGATCCTTTGGATATACGCACCAAAAGAGACTAAGGGTTTTGCGGGATATACGCACCAACAAGATGATCTTCTTAGAAAAGGTTTTTGATAAAAAGAAAGATAAGTTCTCATAAGAGATTACAAGAGAATATATAAAGGAGAAGGAGAGAAGAGAATGTAGAAAGACAAGTCTTGGAACAAGCTCCAAGGCTGCTTAGAAACTTAACAAAATATTAAAGATAGAATTTGAATAGAAAAGACCCTTTGGCTTCAAAGATGACCCTTGAACTTCTAATTTCGTCACTCCTCTTGACCAACAAATTAAGCACTTGGTTTGGGCTCCTCTTGGGCTTGTAATGGCCATAAAATGGGCTGGACTCCATATATATTCCATGGGATAGTCTTCTGAATGTTATTCCATGGGCTGGATCAACAAATGGGTGATTTGAATGTGAATCATTTGCCTCATTAAAAACCTTGTCAAGAAAACCCATTGGGACAAAACTTGACAAGGGAAAAAGAGTACAAATGAGACACATGCCCATTTGATGATTATTTATCAAAACCAGTGAGGTTAAGATAACATCTTTTCCATACTCTTTCTCCGGTACGAGCTCACTTTCTGGTTCAAAATGCTCATCAGGTTCAAGCGGCTCCCCTGCTTCAAGCTCCTCCTCGGCTACAAGCTCTTTATCACGTTCCATATCTTTTGTGCTTTCCATGATCATATCATCCTCTCCCTCTTGAAAAGGATTTGACCTCAAATCCGATTTGTCTGCGATGAAAGGAACTAAGTTAGAAACATTGAAACTGGAACTCACATTACACTTACCTTGCAGATCAAGTTGATAAGCATTGTCGCTTGTTCGTCTTCTTATGTTGAATGGACTATTGATCCTTGGCATCAGTTTGGACTTCTTTTCAGCTAGAAATTGTTTCTTCTTCAAGTGTACCCATACTTGTTCTCCAACCTCAAAGATCATTCTGAAATAAGCAATAGGTTTCTTATCCTGTATCACAACATCTCCAATGCCAGTTCTCACAAAGAAATTAGACGAGAGAACTTCTAAGTCCGATGGCTCCTCTTTTGTACCTACAATGTTGTCAACAGCTTTGGCAAAGAGAAAGTGTGTTATCACAGTCATGGAATCACTATAAACAAGTAAGCATGTCTCAACTTTGATCAATGCATTATCCTTGAAATGTTCATGTTCTACTTTCGTCCTAAGACATGAGTTTGGTTCCAAATATTCTTTAAATAAATCTAACTCTTTCTCGATGTTTTCTAGATGTGATAAACTCATAATAACAGTTCTTGTAACATGAGACACAAAGCGAGTGAAAGAGTTACTTGCCTGAATAAGGTTCGCAGTGTGTTCGGTGCTTGGTATCTTCACGATTAATAAAAGTGGTGTTGGATCCGGTGGTTCTTCTTGGATCAATGCATTGTTGGTGACCAACTCCTCCTGTCTAGAGCTATCTAACAACTCTCTTGGTCGCCATTGATAGGTATAGAAAGAACCAAATGAAGAAAGATCCATTTTAGGCTCCTCGGGAAACATGTGAAGTAAAGTGACCAAAGACTCATGTGGTTCAGGTATTGAACGTCCTATATAGTCTCCTGGTCTCCAAATGTAGCTTTGAGATGCATCATGGATAGGTGGTAGTCATATAGGTTTATCCTCGGAGAACATGTCTTCATAATCCTGCAAAACATACATCATCTCACTCGGCAGCACCGGTGTAGGGTTAGTCAAGCTCATGAGAGCTTTCTTATAATTAAGTAATAATACTTGGTGTTTTGATAACACAGCTTTCTTAACATCACCAACCCTCACAACGAAATTTGATTACTTGCCTATGCGTTCTTCATTGTGTTGTAGCCAAAGTTGACATTCATAATCTTTACGAGGATCTCTGGATCGACTCCGATGATGAGTGCTAATCTCTCGATCAATAGTCTTCTTGATTGGTCTCAAAATTGTAGAACCTTCACCAAGAGAAAGCAAATTAGCTTTCATTCGTTTTTGGGAGTTTAGATAATTACCTCGGGTTTTAATTGGTGGTGTAACATCTGGTGGTTTCTCCTTGATCACAATATTGTATTCAGCTTTAGATAATCGATTGTGGACCAGAACTACTTCAGATTGAGTTAATTCTCTAGTCTTGCTCATGGTTCCTGGTTTGGGTTCCTTGCGAATGGATTGAGGCTGCTGCAAATCCGGCGGCTTTTCTTTGATTGTCAATATGTTCAGTGCACCTTCAGCTCTCCTCAAGTCGTCATGGATATGGAGTGGAACCTTGAATGTGCCTTTCCTTGATGTCACTTCTCCTATGTAGTTATTCTTCTCCAGAGCTCCTGTTCCTTTTTCAGCACTCATGGGACAGAACAAATGCATTATACTTGAAATAGAGAATCCAAAAACACAATCCTTCAAGGTTGGTTTGCAAAGCTCATTGAACGGATTTGATTCTTGCAACTCATAAAAAGTTTTAACCAATGCATTTTCGGTTTTTATTCTAAACAACTCAAATGCTTTGCTACACAAAGAAATTCTCAAAGAAGAGTTAAATTCACGAAACTCATCAAACAGAAAACATCTTGGCTTAAAGAGCTTTTCAAGTGTGAGTGTATCAAAAGTTGGAATCATTTTGTCAAAAACAGATTTTGAAATACGAAATTCTTTCACATTTTCCAAACCAAATTGTTTTTCATCTTGAGCAGAAATCAAAACAAACACATTAAGCTTTTTTTGTAACCAAATCAACTTCCTTACAGTGCTTTTGATAATGCTCATTTGACTCAAGGATTGGTTCAGGAACAAAGATAGTTTGCTGCTCCAAATTAGTACAATTGATGGCAAACTCCTTTGAACTTCTTCCTGAGATTCTTCTTCAATAACCTGTGAAAAAACAAAAAGTACTACTCGGTTGCACCGGCTTGGAAAGGATTAGTTTGTCACAAGGTTGATCATTTTTAAGCATAAAATCAAGTTTCTCCGAAAGATCACACGTATCTTTCACAAATTTAGAAGGAAGAGCAAACTTAGCTTTTTCTGAATTAGAAGGAAGAACACACTTAGCTTTCTTAGGTTTGTTGTAAGCGTTGAAAATCTTCAGAAGCTCATCCTCGAACTGTTCTTTAGCTAAGGCTAGACTTTCCTTTTGGTTTTGCTTGTGAACTACAACTTCGTCAGTGACCATCTTTGGTTGAGATGTTGACTTAGCTTTCTTGGGTTTATTGTAAGCGTTGAGAATCTTCAGAAGTTCATCCTCGAACTGTTCTTTTGCTAAGGCTAGACTTTCCTTTTGGCTTTGCTTCACGGCCTTAACTTCTTTCACATCATTATGTTGCGGTGTAGCTTTCTCAACACGTCTTTGATCATCACGACTGTGGTAGTAACTTTTTGCTTGATCTTTGGTTGATCTGCTTCTCCAATTAGGTTTCTCCTGGGGTCGCCTTGGTTTTGCATCTTTTTGATACATGATCTGCTCATGCTGCTCTTGGCTTCTCCTTGGAGATCTTAAATTCTGATGAAACTCTTGGCGAAAAGCTTCCAATTCGGTGTTCATCATTTTCTTCATAGCTTCAATCAAAAGTTTGTTGTTCCGATTGTGGCTAGTCTCTTCCTCATCGGATTCAGCCATTCTTTCTGCAAGAGAAACAACAAAACAACACCAGTAACTAGTTCTTTTGAAACAAACACGAAATGACTCTTCAATTGCCACAAAATTCTTCTAGAACCCTAATCAGGACAGTTTCACTTGTTCGGAGACTAAAAATTATCAAATCGCGCAGAAAAATTCCAGAAACAATTTTAACAAATACTAGACTCGATTTCGAACCCGTGACAGTTGATTTCGCGATTTTAGCACATACCAATTATTTATGAAAATTAAAACAAGATGACAGACGGAATAAGAAGATGAACAGACAAGATAGAATACTCAACTTTCAGAGTGTGCTCTGATACCACTTGACACGATCCTCCCGAGGACTCGGCACTCTAAAGTTGAGAAAGGGATAGATGTGGCTGTGAAGCCGTGAGGGTGGATAGATGATCTCGAGTTAGAGGCGACACACGACTCAAAAACGAGAGAATGGATCGATGGATATCACAGAAGCTTGCGGAAGAGCTTCACGATACCGAAACTTAGATCCTTTGGATATACGCACCAAAAGAGACTAAGGGTTTTGCGGGATATACGCACCAACAAGATGATCTTCTTAGAAAAGGTTTTTGATAAAAAGAAAGATAAGTTCTCATAAGAGATTACAAGAGAATATATAAAGGAGAAGGAGAGAAGAGAATGTAGAAAGACAAGTCTTGGAACAAGCTCCAAGGCTGCCTAGAAACTTAACAAAATATTAAAGATAGAATTTGAATAGAAAAGACCATTTGGCTTCAAAGATGACCCTTGAACTTCTATTTTCGTCACTCCTCTTGACCAACAAATTAAGTACTTGGTTTGGGCTCCTCTTGGGCTTGTAATGGTCATAAAATGGGCTGGACTCCATATATATTCCATGGGGTAGTCTTCTGAATGTTATTCCATGGGCTGGATCAACAAATGGGTGATTTGAATGTGAATCATTTGCCTCATTAAAAACCTTGTCAAGAAAACCCATTGGGACAAAACTTGACAAGGGAAAAAGAGTACAAATGAGACACATGCCCATTTGATGATCATTTATCAAAACCAGTGAGGTTAAGATAACATCTTTTCCATACTCTTTCTCCGGTACGAGCTCACTTTCTGGTTCAAAATGCTCCTCAGGTTCAAGCGGCTCCCCTGCTTCAAGCTCCTCCTCGGCTACAAGCTCTTTATCACGTTCCATGTCTTTTGTGCTTTCCATGATCATATCACAACCCAACTCTATATTCTACTCTAAAATAGAGCAAAAGTGAAGATTGCTCTATATATAGAGCAACTCTATAATTTTCCTCTATTTTTTACACTACCTCTATTTTAGAGTAAGGAATAGAGTAATACATTGGAGAGAATTCTACTCTATTATAAAGTTACTCTATTTTAGAGCAAAAATATAGAGCTTTACATTGGAGATGGTCTGATAATCGGATTGTTTGAGTAGAAGAGATTCTTCTTCTTCTTTCTATTGATTTACTTTCTTTTGTATGTTCTAAGCGAAACCGTTGTCTTGTCTGCTTGAGAAGCTTTTTATTTGCGACCAAATTTTATGAATTTTGCCTCATATGAAGCTTTTTTTATTTGCTTCCAAATTTTATGAATTTTGCCTGGTATGAAGATTTGATTAGATTTTGATTATTTACAATATATTTGATTGTTGATGAGATAACAGAAATAAATCAGATTTAATTTTGGCTATTGTTTAGATATATACAACGAAAAACATACAATAAAACTTCTATTAATTAATAACGTTGGGACTATGCTATTTTATTAATTTATAGAGGGTCTATTGTTGATGATTTTTTTCTCCATTTTTTTTTGGTTTTGGTAAATTTGGATTTATGAAAACAAAACCATATGAAGACCATTTTTAATTTGATTTGTCAAAATTTTGAATTGGTTATTTTTTTTTTTCATCCACACCTTAATTAACTCATCTAATTTGTTTTTTAAATGTAAAACCATTTAATTAGAAGACGACGCGTAGTTGGACTCAGAATGTGTAATTGTTGTTTTCCTGTAATCCAAACGGCGCACTGTTTTAAATTCACAGCAGAGGAAAAAAAAAAAGACGAGCCAAGATTTGTATCGTCGTCGTCTCCGATGCTCAGCTCCATCATCGACGACAAGCCCGTCGCTTCCACTTGGCTCAACCGCCTCCGTTTAAACAGAGGACTTTCCACCACCGAAGATGACGATGCTTCTGGCAATCCACTTACTCTCGACGACTTTCTCCGCCGCAACCACCACACCGAAATCACCGCCACTAGTTCCGCCTCCGATTCACCTCCATCTGCTCCAGTTCCTTCAGATCCAGAATTAGCTGAAAGTCCATCCGAAGAGCCAGTTCCCGGAGAATGGTACGGCGTGATGAGCGATGTTCTCTCCGAACTATTCAATTTCGGTGGCTCATCTAAATCTTCCACAATTCCCGGGAAGAAGAAGTTGCCAAGGAAACAATCAAACCCTAGGCATTGCTCTTTAGACACTCCTAACGACGTTGTTCCATTGGTAAATCAGAAGAGCAACGACGCGAATTGTGTTCCAAGTGTCCGTGAATTCGCTACTTCATCATCGCGTAGTTCGTACAATAAGAAAACTCCGGCGCCGGAGATTAGGGGAAGGAGAAGAAGTGTAGCGGAAGATGAGGATGTGGATGAGGAGGAAGAGAAAGGAGAGAAGGATTTAGTTGGATTTTCGAGGAGTGAAGTGACGGTGATTGATACAAGCTTTAAGATTTGGAAATCTGAGAAACTTGTTTTCAGGAGGAGGAATGTTTGGAAAGTGAGGGAGAAGAAAGGTAAATCAAGAGTTGTTTCGAAGACGAAGAAGATGATGAAGAAGAAGAAGAAGAAGAAAAAGAGGAAATGTGACGTCGGTGATGATGATGGTGAAATTGCTCGGAAAAGCAAGAAGATGAAGATTTCAACATCAGTTTCAGACAATGTGAGTATCACTTTGCTCATTTGATCATGAATATTGCTCTTTAATGCTCTTAATAAGGTCTCTGCAGTGTTCATCGATGTGATGCGAATCGAACTGTGTTGCTAATAACATGTGTTATGTCTCATCTTCATTGCAGAATCCACGCTATCACGTCGAAGAGATTCATGATGAACCAGAAAGCAGTAATGTTAGCCGAAGGCAAGTTCATTAACTGTGTTAATCAATGGCTCCTAGTCCTAATGTATATTAATGTCATCTCTTCTTCTCTTTACCAGGTTGCCCTCTAAACCTAGAAAAGAAGGTTCTTTCGGTATACATACAAGTAAGAAAAACAGCCAAGCAGAGGCTCGAGGTCATCGGTCCTTGGCTAACAGTCACTAAACCAAACTAAGTTTCGCATTTATGTATATGATGATAACTGTTGTATGATTATTATGTCACATTCTTGTTTATGAAAAATGTATTGCTATCATCTGATTTAAAGAGAATTAAGATCTTCAGATTCAATTTCTTTTTACCGCAAAAGTATACAAAGAGTGGTCGGCCTTTTTTTATGTGCTCTGACTTCTACAATCTTTGTTTCATTGTTTTCTCAAGAACCCTAACTCCTAGACAAGCAACTGTAAGGAGAGACGAACTGATCTGTTTAGATGTGAGCAGAGACAATCTACTCGGCGAAAGAGTGTTCATTCAGTTGCTCGGTTGGAAGCGGCTCAACCTTCTCGGCCTTCCCATCTTTCTTTGGGATTATCAGACCGTAACCTCCTTCTTTTCTCTTGTACACTATGTTGATCTCACCTGCCAACCCAAAACGATATCAAAATGTAAGTATTCCTCTCGATCTTTATCGAACTCCTCTGCGGTTTAAGCAATCAAACATTTATGGAAGAAAATAAAATGTCACATGCATACCAGTTTCTTCGTTTTGGAAGCCATAGAAGTCATGACTGACTAGTTCCAGCTGCTCGACTGCCTCAGCGACAGTCAATGGTGGCATCTCAAAAGTCTTGGTACGGACAATCTGTAGATAACCACAATAATTAAAAACATCATCATAAGATCAGCAAACACCAATGATAAGGTATTAGGTAAGTCTGGACTAACCTCCTTGATCAAATCATCCTCTTCTTCTTCTTCTCCTAGGCTCGAGTCAGTACTATCCTCAACATCCTCCACAACCGGCTCAATCACTGGTTCTCTTACCTTCAATCTGTTGAAACCTTTCATGTGCCTCCCATGGTCTGAGTCCTTTTCCTTGATCTTCCTCAGCTTCCTCTGTATTATCGTTGATACCAAGTCGATACAAGCATATACCGTCTCAGCATCTTCCTCAGCACGCACAACACCATGCTTCTTTGTAAACAATGTCACCTTAAGTACCAGAAGAACTACATGTTAGCTTCTAAAATAACAGTTTGTGGATATGGACGTGAAAGAAAGGGTTTCAATATCGATCAGAAAGACATGTTTACCTCGCATCTACGAATCCTAGGGCCTTTACCAAACTCTCCGCCTCGAACAGAGAGTCTTACATCAACTTCTCTCACAAGATGACTGTGTTTCTGAACAGATTTCCCTACTTTCTCTTCAACATGCTGCTTGATTGGCTCTGATAACTGTCACAACAATGACACAATTAACCAAATGATTGAAGACAACAAACTTAACCTTTCAAAACCAAAATGTTGAACACATAAATTCCACTGACTAAGAGTCAAGAGTAACTCTCTTAAACGGTTTAAGTTAAACCTAACAGTATCAGTATCCATAATATAGCTGATCACTAAACCATAATTTCAACAACACTCGAGTTTTCTCTTCCAATGTACAGTAACCTAACACGAAACATCTCCCGAAAGTTTCAAACTTTCCTAATTGCAACTTCTCAATAATCGAAACCCAGAAAAAAATTCAACATTTTTGTTCAGAATCCAATCAAATTCAAGCGTGTAGTAGCAGAATCCAAACCTCGAGGTTTTTTCCTTGGATGATCAGCTTGACGGAAGCGAGAGGACCGTCCCACGACATTTTCACAGCTAATGAGCTTTTACAGCAACTGGGTCTTACTTGTCTCCGATCATCGTAACCAATATGGCCAAGAAAATCTGACCGGAGCTTTTTCGAATCAGTCCGGCTCGAACCCACCATTGAGACCACCGTGGAAGAAGATGAGCACGGCGGCGTAGAAATCGAGACGCCGCAATGGTGAAACTTCGTTTGAGAGAAACCTAAAAGCGTCGCCATTTGAGAGTGAGAGAGGTTCACAGGTCCTTGTTTCCTTTGTAAAGACTGAAGACTGAAGTAGTGAGGAAGGAAGTGGAAAAATTTGGATAAGGAGAAGAAAATGGATAAGGATGGTGACATATGCAAAACGAGAAGATTTATATTTATGAAAAGAACCCCTTTCTTTATATTTCTTACAAATTAGTCCCTTTTATTTTCAGATGTGCATTCACGGTCCCTTCTTTTGGCATTACTGTTGCTCAAAAAAAAAAAAAAAAAAACTTATAATTAAGATTAATTTAGTTTCTATACTCGCGATCATAAACCTTTTCATTGACCAATTTTCATTAATAGAAAATTCATAAGTGATATCGCAAGAAAATATCGACCAAGATATCTTCATTAGATGTGCACCCAAATGATGTTAAGGATAAATGAGGTGTTCCAAAACTATATGAAGTTTTGATGAAACTAAAAAACTTAGAGATTCGACGAGTTTTCAATCCCATTTCTTCTATAGAATTATATTGAAAAAAATGAAAGAATATTGTGACCATGTTGGTAAAGAAACAAAGATTCAACCACAAGTTAAGGTCAATAAAAGGAAATGAAAGAATCAAATCACGAAAAAAGAAGAAAAATCCAAAGAAATTTAAAGAGATTGTACCGAATTTCACAAATAACAACCTCTAAAAAATTCATTAAAGATTAGTATGAAAACAACTTATTGAAATAAGTAGTGTAGATATTAATTTGCTTTTTGTGTCGAATACATATTAAGATTTAATTTGCCGTTAATAGAGAATAAATGTGAAAAAACTTTTTTCTGATTATCTTACACTTTATTTTATTTTGTATATGCATGTAATTTAGTCATTAATTAGCTAACAAAATAACTGTGCATGCTTACTAATTCAATTTGGAACAATTTGAAGATGTAGTTGCTGTCTGATAAAGTTGTTGAATAAGTCAAGAAGAAATACAAGATTTTGTATGATGGAGTTGTTGAATGAGTCAAGAAGTAATTCAAGATGCGACTGTTTTTGTGTGAGTGTCGGTGTCTAGATGGTTTGAGAAGATATGTTTGGAGTGTGTTTAGAGGATGAATCACAAAGAAAAAAAGACTTAAAGCGATTTGGAAGACTTGATGAAAATGGAGTTTGATGAGAAAAAGAAAAAGTATAAAAATATATTTATTTTTTCTTATGGAAATTGGAAATCTTCTCCTATGGTGATTAGGAAATCGTTTTGGCTATATAAGGAGGAGTTGAGGACGCCTTTGGGAGGCAAGAGAGCTAAGACATAAAGAAGAAATCTTAGAGAGCTTTCTGTGAGATTGTGTGCAACTTAGTTTTGCGGATTTGTGCTTATGTGATCAAGTGGTTTTGTTTTGAAGTCTAGGCTCAAGGGGAGTTTAGCTCAGGGTTAGGTTATCATGATTAAATCTAGACTCAGGGGAGTTTAGTTAAGGGTAGAGATTATCTTTAAGGTTTCACGTTATAGAAGGGAGCGGTAAATCAAGAGGGTTGGGCTTGTTTTATGCGTTTGCGAATTGATTGTAATTTGTTTTCTTGTTCCAGTGAAATCGATATCTGGACTTGGTCCCGGGGAGTAGGAAAAACCAAAACTCGTTAACAAATTTTTTGTCTCGTTTACTTTCTGCAATTTATCTTACCTCATCCGCACTTACAATTGGTATCAGAGCGGGTTCTTGATAGAGATTTAGTCTTGTTTCGGGTAGATAAGGGTGAGGTTCTGGAGTTTGTTTTTCTTGTTTGAAAAAAAAAAAGGTGAGGTTCTGGAGATTGTTCAGAAGATTGCTCAAGAGATCGTTCGGGAATTAAAACAGAGCTAAGAATCGTTCGTTATGGATTCATACAAGGAAGGTATGTCTATGACAAGACCACCACTTCTTAATTCAGCAAATTATGGATATTGGAAGGTCCGTATGCAAGTTTTATTAGTAATCTTGATGAAGATTGTTGGAATTCGATTGAACTTGGTTGGGAGACTCCTAAAATTACGGATGATGACAGAGTTGTAAGTCTCAAGCTAAGAGATAAGTGGACTATTGCAGAGAAAATGCTATCAAGTTGTAATTCTAAGGCTAAGACTGCGATTTACAATACAATTGATTAAAGCCGTTTCAAGTTAATTTCTCAATGTGCATCAGCTCAAAAAGCATGGAAGACATTGGAGAATATGTTTGAGGGCACTACAAGCGTTAAGAAAACAAAACTGGATATGTTAGCTTCGCAATTTGAGAATCTAAGGATGGAAAAAGAAGAAACTGTTGCTGATTTCAGTGCCAAGTTATGTGACATATCTAATGAGTCGTTTGCTCATTGAAAGCTTTACAAGGATAAAAAGCTGGTGAAAAAGTTGAAGAGATCATTACCTGTAAAATTTGAGTCAAATTTTTTTGCAGTTGAAGAAGCTCATAATCTAGATGAGATGGCTTTTGATGAGTTTGTTGGGATTCTTCAAGATTTTGAGTTAAGTAAAGCATATGAAACTAAAGGAAAGATGAAGAAGGTAGATGAAGTGAAGAAGAAAATTGGCATTGGAGTTGCTCTTAAGGGATCATCAACTGAAGATTCAATGGCTATGTGTCAAGACATTTTACTAAATATTTGAAGCGAAAGGAAAAAGAGAAGAAGGATAAAATTGATGAAGAGTTGAGAAGTTCATCAAAGAATGTGCAGTTTTGAATGCAAAGGATATGGACATGTTCGTTCGGAATGCGCCAATCTACAAAACATAGGAATAAGGCCATGAATGTTGTCACTAGTGATTCTGAAACTGATTCAGATGAAGAAATAGAAGATCTGAAGAATTTTGTGGCGTTTACAACTTTCGATTCTAGTTCAGATATAGAATCTGCGTCAACATCTGAATTAGGGTCTGCAACAGGGTCTGCATCAGCGTTTGCAATAGGATCTGCATCAGTGATCTGCATCAGTGTCTGCAACAGGACCTGCAATTGAAAGTGAAAGCAATGAATGTGATAGTGATGCAGAGAGTATTGATGAGGAAGAATATACAGAGAATTACAAAGCCTTATATGAGCATTGGCTTAAATGGTTGAGGAGAATTCAGTGTTAACTAAAGAGAAACTAAAGTTAGAGGCTAAAGTAATTGAAGCACATAAATATGCTGCAGAAAAAGAAGAAGAAGCATCACAAGCTAAAGTACAACTTGAAGAAACTCAAAAGAATTTGAGGATGCTTAATAATGGCACAAAGAAGTTGGATCATATTCTGAATATAGGCAAGAGAGATAAGTGTGGCCTTGGATTTAAAGGAAGTCTTTCAAAATCAGATCCAGTGTTTGTTTATGGTAGAAAAATCACGTCTGGATCACGAAGTTTGTCAAAAACTGCAACTGTGGCAGAGACTGCATCTGGTACGAGAACTACTACGTTAACTGGTTCACAGACTGCAACAGTTTTAAGAAAAAATCCAGAATTGAAAAATGCACCTCAACAAATTTTTCGACTTGTTTGCCATCATTGTGGTGTTATTGGGCATATTACGCCAAGGTGTTTCGGATTGTTGAGGGAGAGAAATCGAATGGAGAATGCTTATGATGTGAGATTTTATGGTCCTACATGTTATCATTGTGGAGTTCAAGGACATGTTACGAGAAATTGTTTCAGATTCATTCGAGAATCCAGTAATGAAGGTATAAGGTGCAACAAGATTTGGGTTAGGAAAGATGATTTTTATGGAGGTGGTATACTAGGCTATCAACCTCGTATTGCAAAGCGGGGAGAATTTTCCAAGTAGTTTTAACCTTGTTGTGACTCATTCAAGGGGAGAATGATGATGTGTTTCGTGATGATGTTTTGGAGTTAGAACTGTTGAGTTCACAAACATAGTAAAAAAGGGGGAGAATGAAGATGTAGTTGCTGTCTGATGAAGTTGTTGAATGAGTCAAGAAAAAATACAAGATTTTGTCTGGTGGAGTTGTTGAATGAGTCAAGAAGTAATTCAAGATGCGACTGTTTTTGTGTGAGTGTCGGTTTCAAGATGGTTCGAGAAGATATGTTTGGAGCGTATTTAGAGGATGAATCACAAAGAAAAAAAGACTTAAAGAGATTTGGAAGACTTGATGAAAGTGGAGTTTGATGAGAAAAAGGAAAAGTATAAAAAGAAATTTATTTTTTCTTATGGAAATTGGAAATCTTCTCCTATGGTGATTCGGAAATCATTTTGGCTATATAAGGAAGAGCTGATGACGTCTTTGGGAGGCAAGAAAACTGAGGCATAAAGAAGAAATCTTAGAGAGCTTTCTGTGAGATTGTGTGCAACTTAGGTTTGCGGATTTGTGCTTGTGTGATCAAGTGGTTTTGTTTTGAAGTCTAGGCTCAAGGGGAGTTTAGCTAAAGGTCAGGTTATCCTGATTAAATCTAGACTCAGGGGGAGTTTAGTTAAGGGTAGACATTATCCTTATAAGGTTCCTGTTATAGAAGGGAGCGGTAAATCAAGAGGGTTGGGCTTGTTTTACGCGTTTGCGAATTGGTTGTAATTTGCTTTCTTGTTCTAGTGAAATCGAAATCTGGATTTGGTCCCGGGGAGTAGGAAAAACCGAACTTCGTTAACAAATTTCTTGTCTCGTTTACTTTCTGTAACTTATCTTATCTCATCCGCACTTACACAATTATATATTGATTTGTCTACTATGTTGTCATTAATCTTTTAATCAAAGGTATAAGGAAGAAACACATTTTATGTGTCAAATATACTAATTACGGTAAAACTAAAACCTCTCTAATTAAATTAATCAAATTGGAAGTTCAATATGTTATCAGAAGTGAAATTTTTTAAAAATTTCATTGAACGACATTTCATTGTGAAATTTTTAAAATATACAAGTTTAGACAATACAAATCATGTAATATTAATGTTTTGGGTATTATCAATCTTGCAATATCGGTTTAGACGAATTATATGAAGAATAAATAATAAAAAAATTGAACTTGACTGTACAAAATTCGAGATTAATAATACAATGTAATTGGATGAATTTTATCGTGAGAATGACATCATCAGTTTGAGATAACAATTAGTGATCTTAATCATCGTAAGAAAATGTTAACTCAATAACTCAACTTAACGCAATGACAATTCATGTTACCAATCAAAGAGCAAAGATGGAATTGACTAAAAAAATAAGTTCATAACCTAAAACATCGGGGCAACTCAACATTTTTTTTATCTACCATGATTTGATATCACTATTCCTTCATCTACATATTGTATATTCTTTCGTCTCGCTCAATTAACTTTAGTTTCTAGGCCTGAATGATTGAATGATTGATTGTCGGGAGGCCTGAACTCAACCTAGTTTCGTTCTATCTCGTTCATCAGCCGTCGGAGAAATAAAATTTGCAGATCGGAGGCTGGATCACGGTGGATTCCCTAGCACCGGATCCGGCCTCTCCGTCTTTTTTTTTTTATTTTAGCCTTTGCTTCTCATGTCCATTTTGTTGCTGCTTTTTTGGTGAATCAAGAATGCGACTTGGGTTTCTAGGTTGCGGTGGTTCGATCCCGGCGATGCTTCCTGTCTGAGGAGGGTTAGAGTGGTGCTCTGGTCCTGGTGATTCCTTCTCCTCCTCGAGGCTTGTTTCTCGTTGAGAGCAGAGATCTCAGATTTGGTTATGGTGGAAGGTGGTGTCTACTACCAGAATCGGTGGTGGAGATCCTTGCTTGGGGCTTCGTCTTTGGATTGGTTGCCGGTGGTTACGAGGTGTGGAAACGTTTTCTCGCTTTTGCTCCTTGTCGGATTTGTGATACCCATCTCTCTCTTCTTGTTTCAGTTGTTATTATCTTCCGTTGGTTGGTTTAGTGTAGTTTGCGGATTTTTTGACCTTCGATTGGGGAGTCTTTTGGTTTGATTTGAGTGTTGATTTTCTGAGTGTGTTGAGGAAGCGGTCAGAGCGGCTTGTTATATTTGGGTTCTCTGTTTATAGCAAATATGGTGATGCCGGTTCTGTTAGTTCAACGGTTGGTTCGATGAATAATGCCATTGTGGTTTGCTTGTTCCTGTCTCAATTCTTGTTGTCGGTCTCGTTTTTATCTCTGTTTCTAAGCCGCCGTTGTGGAATGGTTGTGGGATTTCGTTAGCACCGTCCAACAATTGTCTTTCCTCTCACTCCTTGTCTCTTCGTTTCAGCCAGCTGTTCCCTTTTAGTTATTTCCCTTCCTAAGCAGAGGCTGCGTTTTGTTTTGAAGTTGTGTTAGTTCTCTAATTTTGCAGTACTCTCTCTTCTCCTTGGTGTTGATGTTGTTCGCTGTGGTAGATAGCTGGCTTGATCTATTGTCTTTCTCATATTTGAGAGCGGTGATAATCGAGGGCTTAGGCTTCGCTCCTTGTACTTTGCTTTCCAGTTCTGTTTTGAATGGATCACATTTTGAAGACTTCTAGCTAGACGCTAATGGGCGCATCAGACGTCGCTATCGCATCTAGAAGCTTGTTCGAGGCCTTATAAGTGGTTTGCTTGCTGGGTTATGAAGTTCTTGGTTCTAGGTTTCGAGAGATTGGCTCTCTTCGTGATGGGAGGTGGTAGTTGTTATCCTTGGGTTGGCCGTGGGCACCCGTGATAAATTTTTTCTACAGGAGCTTCAGGAGAAGAGGTTTTTGCTTTCTTAGGTCTAGTGTGTTTTCTAAGGTTCATGCTTTTTTGCTTCTGTTCTTAGGTTAAGGGTTTGTCCTCTTTCGATTTTGGTTTGAAATTTCTTGCTTTGTGGTTTTGTTATCTTTAGTTTCCCTTTCTATAGGGCTTTAGTTTCTGGAGAAATTTTGTTTCCTCCGGCTGTTTCCGGAGACTTGTTCGTCGTCCGCTGGCTTTAGCTTTCCTCTTTTAAGTGTTTGTAATCATCTTTAGTTCTAATAAGGTTTATTAATATAGTTTAGATGAAAAAAAGAAGTTAGATGCTAAAAAAAAAAAAGATACGTCTGATTGTAACTTGTGGATGTTTCGAAGCCCATTAATACCAACAAGCTTAATTTTTTTGGAATAAAATGGACAAAGCCATTAGCTATGATATTTTAACATTGAAATATCTCAAGTGGCATAAAAAAGTGAAGAAAAATATCATAAACAGACTGTAAAGAACAAAAAAGAAATGAAATATCAAAGCCATTAGCCGTATGATATTTTAACATTGAAATATCTCAAGTGGCATAAAAAAAAATGAAGAAAAATATCATAAACAGACTCTAAAGAACAAAAAAGAAATGAAATATCAAATATCAAAGTTGGCCACACAAAAAATATCTGTTTGAAAAAAGATGGAGCACGTTCAGTGTAAGTTAGGCCAAAATATCTTTAGATTTTATTCCTTACCAAAAGTCATGAATCCACTACACTTTCAACACTGGTGCGTGGAGTATCATCATCCACATTTTTTTTTGTATTTAGTTATATATGTCGTTGAGTTATTAGTTATTAGTCAATTGTGGTTATCTACCTGCCTGAGAGTACCTGCCTGAAAGTAGATTTAAGTTTGATCGACAGCAGTAAAAAGTTTGTCTCAAAATATCGTTTGTATTTAGTTGTATTTTAATTTATTTTTTTATATTTTAATTTTAATTTTACGGCCACATATTTTCTTTATGATTAATAAAATTCAAATAGTTGTGATTTATTCAAAAAATGAAAATCGACGAGAAGTTTCATTTTTTAAACATTTAATTACAAGTATTGTCTGCAAAGTAATCACTACTCTATAATGCTTATTTGATAAATCACAACTATTTGAAAGTTCAAACCCAAAGATCCTACATTTTCTAAAAATGAGATTTATACCAGATTAAATTCATCTTCTTTAGAGAAGAGATCTCTCCCAACAGGCGTCGAATCCAACATTTCTACCTTAATATTTACCACTGGGACAACACCACGTTAGTTCTCCATTTTCATAGTTATGAATTACAAAAAATAAACTATATTATTTGTATTTCACAATATGGTTTATCCGCTAGAATTATTTGACATTATTACATATGAATTATATCGTAAACATATAATGTTTTTTTTTTTTTTTTTTTTTTTTTTAAAGAATATAATGTTCTTTTATTTTTCAATTCATTATGCATATTTAAAACATATGGAAACATATACTCTATTGTTTGCCCAAAAAAAATCATATACTCTTCATAAAAAAACCCTCATTGATTCACTAGTAGAACTTTTATCTGCTGTTGAAATAATAATACAAAAAAGGATATCATAGATTATATATCATTGGGGATGTGCTTTTAGTCAAGTGGTTAAGTCCACTTGACTCCGTCTTTCCCACCGGAGTTCGACTCCACTAAATCGCGTTACCCCACGTAGTAGAGATTGGCTATGGATCGGACCTTGTCAATCTAAAGATGTCAAAAAAAAAAGATTATATATCATTTCTATTTTATATTAATTATTTAATTGTCAATTATGTGACCAGCAACAATATAGTAAAAAAATGTTAAACTCGTCCAACAACATTAAAACCTATCATCGATCGACTTAGTTCTCATATTATGGAGCATTAATTTTTCCATTTGTCAATATGACACACCGGCCAAAACATAGTGACAATTTCTTTCAAACTGTTAACGCATAATAAGGAACTAAACCACGACCTGGCTATGAAGTTCTTGGCAATTTCATTATTTGTTGATTTATGGTCATCACACTAAGAGCATCTCCAAAAGGGACCTTATATTTGAGGTTTAGGGTTGTGTGTCTCCAAAGGAAAACCTCAAATTTAACTTCAAAATAATTTGTATTTTGCATAATAGTCCTTGCTATTGATTATAATTACATAAAATCATAAAACTTTTATAAATAACAATAAAACATACATTAAAAATATTACAAGCATTATTAATTAATAAAATATTACATTATAAAATAAAATTACACAAAATAATAATAAAAACACAAACGAAATCTCAAATTAAAACTAAATTACCAAATTATTGAACCTAATTATTTCCGTAATGCTCCCATATATGATCAATCAATGCATTTCGAAGAGCTAGATGAGTTTCTTTATTTTTTATCTGTAGATTACGAGATAAAAATTGTTGAAATCGAGTATTTTTGTTTATTGTCATTTCCACGGTTGCCTCTGGTACTGATCTTGCTTCTCTAATCGGTGCGGTGATATCACGTTCATCCTCGATTATCATGTTATGCATTATAATGCATGCAGTCATTATATCATGCAATACCTCTTTTTTCCAATAACGTGCTGCTCCTGCAATGATAGCAAACTTCGATTGTAGAACTCCAAACGCACGTTCAACATCCTTCCGACATGATTCTTGTCTTGCTGCAAATAATTTTTTCTTTGGACCTTGAGGATCACTTATAGTCTGAACAATAGTTGACCATTTCGGATAAATGCCATCAGCTAAGTAGTAACCCATGGTGTACTCTTGTCCATGAATAATGTAATTAGCTAGAGGAGCGATACCTTGAGCAAGTTTTGAAAATAAGTTAGATGAATTCAAAACATTAATATCGTTGTTGCTGCTTGGCATACCAAAATAGGCATGCCATATCCATAGATCGTAATCTGCCACAGCTTCAAGAATTATTGTGGGTGATCCGCTACGGCCTGCAAATTGTCCTGCCCATGCAGTTGGACAATTTTTCCACTTCCAATGCATACAATCTAGACTACCCAGCATTCCAGGGAATCCACGTTGTTGGCCGATATTGAGAAGTCGGGCAACGTCCTCTGATGTTGGTGACCTGAGATATCACTCCGAGAACAGTTCTACAATGGCGCGACAAAATCTCTTCATGCATTCAATTGCTGTAGACTCTCCTATTTTGAGGTATTCATCTGCAGCATCAGCAAGCATACCATAGGCCAAAATCCGAAAAGCAGCCGTTACTTTTTGGAGGGTGGATAAGCCCATTTTACCAGTCACAAGACGATGTTGGGTGAAGTAGTTGTCATGTTGTTTAACAACATCAACAATGTGGAGAAATAACCTCTTTGACATTCGAAATCTACGATGGAACTCTCTCTCACCATACACAGGATTATTAGAAAAATAATCATTGAACAAATTAAGATGAGCATTTTCTCTATCACGTTGTATAACTGCATGATCATGAATATAGCCTCGATGACTTACATGATCGCTTTCTTGAGTAATTTGGTGAAGAAGGTGGTTGTTGTTGACATACAAATTTGCCGCAATTTGTTCTTCTCTCTCTGTTGATGCATTTTCATTCATCAGCCATTCATCAAACTCAGATGAGTCTGAAGAAGAAGACGAATTTATAAAAGAAGATGGCTCTCCAATATTAAAATTCATTTTTACTAAGTTGTGATGTTGTGATGTTTGTGAAACGTCCATGTATACATTTTTATAGATATATATTTTTTATTTGAGAAGATAAGGAAATCTTTCTAATTTAATCTACACCATCCATTAGATCTCTCATATTATCAGCCGTTGGATTAAAATCATATCCAATCCATCCAACTTGATAAGAAAATCTAGAAAATTGATTTGTAGCCATTCATTTGAAATCTTTTACATCCATTATTGTGTATAAATAATACACTTCATGCAATGAAAAAAATCACACTTCAAACAACTCATTTTATAAACAATATGGAAAAAGTAGAGGCTCATCATTCACTCAACAAGAAGATGAGTTATTGTGTCGTGTATATTTAGAAATATCCCAAGATCCCATTGGTAGCAATAACCAAGCTATAGGGAAATTATGGGAAAAAATTAAAAAAAGTTACAATAGTAAAAAAAATGGGAGTTGGGAAATTAGAAGCAATAGGTCACTACAAGGTAGAATGAATACTATTATTTATGCGGTTAGGAATTTGAAGAGTTGCATAATCCAAGTGGAGAATATGCATCCAAGTGGTGCGTCGGAAATTGACATTGTAAGTATATAATTTTTTCTACTCTAATTATATATGATATATGTTTGTGTAAATAACTAAATTTTTTGTTCTAAATGTTATGCAGATGGAAAAAGCCAAGAAATTGTTGGTACAAGTTGAGAAACTAAAGAAAGGTTTTAAATTCGACCATGTATGGAATTTGCTGAAGAATATCCCAAAGTTCACAGACAATGTTAGCGTCGGTATTCCAGATACTCCTAACACCGAGAGCGATATCGCCAGTTCTCCAACATCACAATCTCCGGGAATGTCATCATTTTCAATCAATTTAAGCAGTGAAGACGGTGGATCAAATTCATCACAACGTCCCATTGGATCGAAGAAAGTAAAACTCAAAAGAAAGATTGCAGAAGGTAATAATTCATCTGTTGACACTTTGGTTTCTTCAAATAAACAAATCCTAGATTTCTTAAAGAAAGTGCAACAACTAGGGCAAAAAAGTTACGAGCTAGCTGAATTGCGTATGCAAAATCAAGCAAAAAAGTTAGCCCTAAAAGAAATGCACGAGGAGAATAAAATCTTGTTAAAAGATTTAGACACTATTGCTGATAGTAATACTCATGAGTATATTCGATCTGAACAAGCAAGAATCATACAAAAAAGAAATCAAGAACAACCACAACAATCTCCAATTTCACCAAATTTTTATGGACCATATTTTGGTGATCTTGGAGGTTTGGGATCAAATTTACCTGAATATTAATATTGTTGTAATATATAATTTGTATAATATTTATGTTTTCATGTAATTTTCTTTTCTTTTCTTGTTTTATTTTGTGTAATAAATTTGCTTAATGTAATATTGTTATTGTGTAATATTTGTTTTTAATGTTATGTAATATTTTATATTATTTTAAAGTGTTTCTTTATTTTATATGAAAAATTGACTTTCTATTTATAAGACATAGAAATTTTAGGACTAATATGATAAAATAATAAATTAGTAAAAATATTTCTAAGATATAAATAATTATGAGGACCAAAATACAAATAAAAAAGATGAAACCTCAAATTTGAGGTTTTGAGGTTGACTATGAAGAACCAAAAACTTTATATTTGAAAATTTGAGATTGCCTTTGAAAATGCTCTAATTATCTTTTTTTATATAGTACCTACCTACTACTAGTATCTTACTAAGTTTGATTAGGAGAAGAATAAACCATAGTAGGTCAATAAAAAAAGAAAAGTCATAGGAAAAATAGAGCGAGTATGATCTATCTGTCCAACTCGCGGGCGCGTGAAGAGACAGGGAAAAAAAGAAGATATTTAGTCTCTGACAGTGACAGCTACCATTTAAAGGTGAAAGACCGTGTCAGATAAGAACCATACACGTGTCATATTCCTATCCACCAAAGACCACGAGGTTTTAAACAAGTGTCTCTTCTTATCCCACCAAACAAAATATCTAGTCCCGGAAATTTACTTTAAAACTCAATCACCCTTGTGTCCCTACTCTTGACTCGTGCATGTTCCATTTGATTTTATTTCAATCCACCACGCAACCAAAATAGTAGCAACAGAAAAAAACCAAAATGCTGATAAAATTTGGTATGAATGTATGATCGATAATCATTTGTTTGATTGTTCCATTTCTTTTCTAATGAAATCAATATTACGTGTTATTATTTTGTGACTAAAAATTTTGATTTTATATGGCTAGCCGAAAAAAACAATAACAGTATGACATTAGCAATTAGCACTAGTGATCATTGTTTTTTTCTAATTCTTATACTAATAATTTGGTGTAATAAGTGATTTTTGTGAAAAAGAAATAAATTGAAATATATGTATAATTCATTAACAAAAAAAAAAAAAATCTTATTTGTTAAGATTTAAAACCCATCTGCCTTTGATTTCTTTTGTGAAAGAAGAAACTGAAATAATCTTCTTATTTTCAAAATAAATAAATTGCAAACCTAAATACCAAACAGACAATACAATAGTTATTTGGATAAATTGTATAGACACTTTTTTGCCACTAGCATTAGATATTTTTTGCCTTTGATATTATCCCAAAAGTCACAAGTTGGGATTTTTTAGGTCTATTAGTTCACTAATAAGAATCAAATAAGTAATAGCTCCAATTTTCAATCTCTCATATAATAAAACAAGCAATTCACTAAATATTTCTACATCACAAATACATACGCATCAATAAGCAATAAATACTTTGATATAAATATAAAAAAATTAAATTCCAACTTCAAATATGAACCACAGAGCAAAACCAAAGGCTAGCCACCACACCAATTTTTTTAAAAAAGGTTATTTGACGTATTGGATCTCTTTGTCTCGTATACAGTATTTTGCTGATGTGGCAAACGTGGCCACGTCAGCCAATTCTACTAGATATTTTTCAAACCCCTTTACCCTTTTCACAACCGTTAGATCATGGTCGGTTCACCGCCCAAATCCAATCTCAACCGTTAAAACATTCGCTAGATTTTTTCTAGATATTTTTTTTTCCCTCACAATAATTTTATAGAAGAATAAAGACTTTTATTTTCTCTCTTTTATCTCTCCACTCACAAATATTTTGATTTGTTTTGTAACTGTTTCTCTTTCTCTGGAGCTTTCTTCTTCTTCAATCGATTTAGGTTTTTCAAGTGTTTGTGTTGTGATAATGAGTAGCGAGGAAGTTGTTGAAGTTACGGTGGTGAAAGCAGCTGAGGCTAGCGGAGGAAAGTCATCACGGCGGAAGATGAGGAAGAAAGACGCCGTTGATGGCGGCGGCGATGGTTTGGTGAAGTGGGAGAGATTTCTCCCGAAAATCGCGCTAAGAGTTTTGCTCGTTGAAGCTGATGATTCGACTAGACAGATTATCTCTGCTCTTCTCAGGAAATGTAGTTACAGAGGTCAGTTTCTGGTTTCATTGCCTGAGATTATGGTTTTGTTCGAACATCGGAAAATTTTCATGGAATCTGAGAACTGTGAATGATGTGAATCTGATTTGCGTGCGGCTAAATTATGCTTTGGAATGTTACAATTCAAAGTCAACGGTTTTTGTCGGTTTTGCATCTGATGTTATTCGGACACGAACAAAGATTGTTGTCTAAGTAACGAAATTGTTGCTATTTTTAGCATGTGAAAGAGTTTTCCTAGAATAGATCAAGAACCATGTTTTTTTGGGGTCAATCTGAGTTTTGTGTTCAGATATAAATCTTTTGAGTCTTCATCAACACTTCATTTCTACAACAAGCTTAAAGGTTTTATTAATGTGGTTGGTTTTTGTGTGTATTATCAGTCGCTGCTGTACCTGATGGCTTAAAGGCTTGGGAGATGCTTAAAGGAAAACCCGAAAGCGTTGATTTGATACTAACAGAGGTTGATCTGCCTTCGATCTCTGGTTACGCTCTGCTAACACTTATCATGGAGCATGATATCTGCAAGAACATTCCTGTTATAAGTACGGTGATATTTACATCTTTTTTTTTTCCATCGTTTTGAAATGATTTTTGGCTCATTATCGCCTTCTTGTATTGTTTTTTTTCAGTGATGTCGACACAGGACTCGGTGAATACTGTGTATAAGTGTATGTTGAAAGGTGCGGCTGATTATCTTGTTAAGCCGTTGAGGAGGAATGAGCTGAGAAATCTTTGGCAACATGTCTGGAGAAGACAAACTGTATGTTTCATATCCATCTTTTTTTAAGCTTGATGTGTCGTGAGCAATCGACAACTTGAACCCGTTCTTATATAAGTTCTGGGAAATTTCGTTGTCTTGAAAAGATGATTGAGTTCTCAGATTTGTTTTGTTTGTTTTTGTTTTTGATCATCTTTACAGTCACTCGCTCCTGATAGCTTTCCATTGGATGAGAGACAGCAGAAACCCGAGGGTGCCTCTGCAAACAATTCGAACGGAAAGAGAGAAGAGCATGTCGTAATTGGGAATGGTGGTGATGCTCAGGTTAGTTTCTGATTATGGACTATTTTTTTCAATGGTGGATTCTCCACATGTGAATTTGGTTCAGGTTCTTAGTGTTTGTTTCTAAACTTTTAGTTATTTTTTGCGCTTGTAGAGCTCGTGTACAAGACCAGAGATGGAAGGCGAGAGCGCAGACGTGGAGGTCAACGCGAGAGATGCAGTACAGATGGAGTGCGCAAAGTCTCAGTTCAATGAGACACGGCTTCTAGCAAATGAGATGCAGAGTAAGCAAGCTTTTTTTATTTTTTTTTGGCAAGCTATCTGACTCTTAAAAAGTTCATCAGAATCATTGATTGACCTACATGTTTTTGTAAATTCTATAGATTCATCGAAAAAGGCCATTGACTTGATGGGAGCATCGTTTAGAAGAACTGGACAACGTAACAGAGAAGAAAGTGCTGCCCAATACGAATCTCGGATAGAGCTTGATCTCTCTCTGAGTAGACCTATCCCTTCCGAGAACCAATCTTCTGGAGACCGGCCTTCTCTTCATCCTTCTAGTGCGTCAGCTTTCACACGGTGAGTTGTCTGATTTCTGAATTCCTCTTTCTATTAATCTTTCAATATTTGTCGTTCTTTCTGCTGATTGTGTGTGCTATGTTCTTGTTTCAGGTACGTTCACAGGCCATTGCAGACACAATGTTCGGCCTCCCCGGTGGTTCCTGATCAAAGAAAGAATTTTGCGGCAAGTCAAGATGATAACATTGTGCTAATCAACCAATACAATACATCTGAACCACCTCCAAGTGCTCCAAGAAGAAACGACACCAGCTTTTACACTGGAGCTGACTCACCGGGTCCACCGTTTAGTAATCAGATGAATTCTTGGCCAGGACAGGGTTCTTACCCAACGCCAACCCCCATCAATAATATACAGTTCAGGGGTCCCAACACAGCTTATGCATCTGCAATGGCTCCTGCTTCAGTCTCCCCAACCCCTAGCTCCGTTAGCCCACATGAATACAGTTCCATGTTTCACCCATTCAATGGTAAACCCGAGGGTTTCCAAGACCGGGATGGTTCCATGGATGTAGAGGAGAGGAGATACGTCTCTTCTGCAACCGAACATAGTGCAATAGGCAATCACATTGATCAGCTTATTGAGAAGAAGAACGAAGATGGGTATTCATCGTCTGTCGGGAAATTTCAGCAATCTCTTCAACGGGAAGCTGCTTTAACCAAATTCCGGATGAAGCGTAAGGACAGATGTTTTGAGAAAAAGGTAAAAACTAACTTCGATGTTTCCATCACATAGATGACATGAACTCATAATGGAATGATACTAAAGGAACCTTTGAATGACTTTACAGGTTCGTTATGAGAGCCGGAAGAAACTGGCAGAGCAACGGCCGCGAATCAAAGGCCAATTCGTTCGTCAAGTCCAATCAACACAAGCTCATCAGTGATCCAACAAATTGATATATTAATACAGTTCAATTTTGTATCATCTACTAGGAGCTGTTCTTGTACTACTAATTCCACATACATAGTGGGTGTTAGATTTGGTGACACTTTTGTTTGTACATACAGTTTTGGAGCTTGTTGTTGAGTTTTAGTTAGAATCTACTTTAGATCTGTAATTACATACATTTCTATTGCGTTTCTGTGACTTGCAAGAAGAGTTAACAAGATTGGCAAAACCTCAACTAAAGAAATTGAAGAAGATAAGCTACAGTGACGATCATAAAAGAAGTTTGATGTATCTTACTGCACAAAGTACAAAGTACCAGATAAATTGATTTAGCATTGTTCAAGTGATGAGAGATATTTAGTATGGAGGTCCTGCGGTCTGGAAAACAGAAATTCCTCCAAAGTTCAAACATTTGGTATGAAGGGCTCTCTCGAATGCTCGTGGCGCGGCAACAAAACTGCCTGCACAAGCTGCTTGGAAACTTTCAAATATTCCCAACTCTCCACTCGAACGCATGCCTACTTAACGCATTACCAAATCTTTGGAACCTGTGGAGTGATTCACACCACCAACTAGTTGATTTAATCGATGTCATAACCTAATGCGGTGATATCCATCACCGGATAAGCGTGTTTGCAGAGGTCCAAGTAATCCATAAGAAGCGGGAAAACAATGGAGTCGCGGTTAAGCTTTCGAAAATCGGAAGAACACACAACAGTCTCAATTTGTGTATTCATGAACTTCTTTTCTATTCAGTGATGATAAATCAACTTTCTCACATATAAGCTATAGTGAAATCAAAACTTCTGAGAATAGTATCCATTAGCTCAAACATAGCCAAACGAAGAAGATGATTATGAACATATATAAAAATGTGTATATGTATCTCTACATGGCTCTGATTATTCATGTATCTTCAAGATTGATAAAACTGTGAAAAAGCTTGTTGAGTTTTAGGATCGAATCGAATCAGGACTAACCCATTTCCAGTAATGCCGTTTCACAGTTACAGCTTTTCCGGCGGCGCGTGTTTCCACCGAATCTTCCGTCGTCGAGTCTCCACCGTCGTACTCTTTCTCATCCGTACAGAAATCTTCCTCCGGTAATCCCTCCACCGTCGCATCCACCGAGTGAAGAGCGTAACGCGCTGGTAATCCTGGATACGACAGCGAGTTCCTTTCCTCCACTCTTCTGCTGTAAGTTCCAGGAAGAATCCTAATTCTCTGTCCAACGTCATCACCATTAAAGATAGATCCGAGCTCTTCTTTTATGGCGCGAAACACTGCTTCATCGGGAGATTCTTCAGGCTTCATCTTCTCCGATAACGGACGAAATCTATCCCTAATACTCCCATCGGATAATTCCTGATGAGCTTCCACTAGGATTCGTCCGTTTTTTCCGATTACTCGAACGGTGACGACGTTGACGGTGCGTACCGGCGGGGTTGAATCGGCGAGAGAAGTTTCGCCGTCGGAGAGTTCAAGCCAGAGGTTATGAACGTTTTTAGTTCCCGGTTTGACTCCCCAAGCGGCGAAAGAGTCAGAAGGTAATCTTGATTCGAGCCAATCGGAGAGAGATTGAGGATTCGCGAAGCGTTGAGAAGGAGGAGGAGGAGATCGGCGAGACATGGCGGTGATTCGACGGCGAGGATTTAGAGGGAAAGAGAATCTGTTAGGAGGAAGAGAGAGTAGAGGTTTAGGAGATGACCAGAGGAAGAGAAGAGAGACCGCCGCGAGAAATAGATCAGGTAAAGCGGAGGTGACGGTTGCGTTACGAGGCCGGTGGTTGTTGTTACGGCGGTTAACGAGTGGTGTGTGCGGCGGAGATGGGCCAACGAACATGTCAATTGACCAAAATACCCCTAACGAACTAGTTATCAAAATCGTGGCTCATACTCATTCTCAAGATTCAGAGAGGGTATAATAACAATTTTATAAGACCAGATAAATAAAATATGAGGAAGAGATTGTGACGATTATTCGCATATCTAATCTTTTAATATAACTAGATTCTTTTTAATTGCATAATGGATCTTATGTTTTTATAATTCAACTTTTTAACCCTTTAATTTTAATTTTTTACTAGATTCTCTTTAATTGCACAATGAAATTACAATTCATCCTTATGTTATCACTTTACATTAGTTACACAAACCGAGTTTCGTAATTACATTGCAAATACACATTATATTCAAACTTCTTCACTCATCATCGTCGTCTTCGTCATTGTCGTCTTCGTCATCGTTGGATACTTCCTCGTAAATCGGATACTCTCCATCGCTACCATCATTGGCATTACCATACAAAGCTGGTGCGCTGCTTGGGAAACTATTGAACAAACCTTGCAGATATGTTCTGGAGTTGTTCTCCATGTCACCATCTTATCATTGTTTAAGAAAAACTTAAACCAAACCAGATCAAGCTCTAAATTGTCTCCTAATTCCCTATAATCTGTATGTACTAGTTATTTGGTGCTTATGTTATGAAAGTTTATGCTTTTAAAGGATACATTCATGAGAACTAATCGATATCTCATCATCATTTGCAGCCTGCAAATGAGCACATTAGAGTAACAGAGAAACGATGAAATGGCCTTTCGGGAAAACTAACGGGTGAAAGTAAAAAAGTTCGTAATCATGATTACCACATTGAGTTCCTCGTCTTCATCATCTACGTCTTCAGTATCGTCATCCGCATTAACATTACTATCTTTCTCTTTGTTTGTGTTTTTACGCTTCTTCATATCTGCGGATTATTTTACATCAATACTTCTTGTAAGGAGAATGTGTTTGATGACAAATGATGATAAGCATAGCATGAGATGTATGACAATATACAATGCCTGCATCATTTGATTTTGGCTGGCACAAGTGATTGTGCCCCCTTATATATTTACTTACAAATTCGTCGTAAGTAACTATATAATGCCATGCTTTATCAGAGTTTTTTTAGACCATTGAGATTTGAGAAAGAAGCACTTGGCTCCACGCATGTCAACAATCACTACCTAGACTGCCTAACATATAAAGATGAAAAGAACTGAAATTGCTTTGTCTATCTTACCTTTAGCTGTTTCCTGGTGATTCCGTTGATATGGATTCAGTGCATCTTTCTGAATTCGTGTCTTTTCTGACCGCTCAAACTCTTCTTGAATAGATTTAAAAACGTCTTCAAAACCTGGCTCCGGAAACACAGATACATACCTCACAGCTACACGAAGTCTCAAATTGTCAAGCAGCGCTTCAGAAAACCATCCTGTTTTATACTGGCAACAAAACACATTAAATCAGATAACCAAGGCCTCACATAATAGTATAAAACAATCTCCCAGTTCATCAAATTTAAGAGCTAGTCAAAATTACTGTAATTACTCAATATATATTGTGTGATTGGTGAGGCGTGTTTTGGTAGTGGTCTTTTTTGCAAGTGTATATATAGGTTTGATCTGTAACTAATTTGTAATGAAGCAACATGTCATATCTACCTGTCATTGTTAACACAATAAGCAAGAGGCTAAATATTTTGGTTTTTACTTTATTAACAAAAGCTACGCTGAGAACTCACATTACAAGTAGTCTGCTTGGGAGGCTTTCTTATCTCTTGTTGAATGTACTCATCGTCAAGTTCAAATAACTGTAGAAATGTTTGGCACTTGAAAGGAAATACTTTAAACGCACAAATGTCATCCCAGCTTGGCTTTGACCTGTCACAAATAAGAGAGAAAAAAAATCACCTTATAATTGGACCGTTTCTACAAACATAAATCCAATGATTCATTTGCAATTTCTCTATGTAAATTCATGATATGTTCCCTGAGAAACTATCTAGAAACTGTTAAAAGAGAACATTTAGGTTGCTATCCTCGGAAAATGACTGAAGATCGTAAAATGACACATTAGTTTCTAAAGAATTCAGACACATTTCCCATTGTTTTCAAAATTATCATGTTCTCATACAATTGACAATAGATCAATACTCGCAAAGAAATGTTATCATGATATATGTTTTTCTGTCCATATATATTACAAATTGAGAATCTTGAGTAGAAAAATATTTTGAGTTTATAAGGAAAATGGAAAATCTTACTTGTTAGTTGCATTGGAATCACAATAACCCTTTAATTCAGGTGGAACCCTGAATTCCATTCTCTGGAATCTGAAAAAAATATACAAAAAGGAGATAGATATGAAGAGCTTTGACATACATCTGCAGACTGGATACAAGAAAATATGAACTACAGAAGAAAATTTCATGTCAAGTAAGTTTCCAAAACCCGGATAATGTCATCACCAATACTTTCTGCATTGGAAGATCAATACGCTCTCAAATGAGCCTAGTAGAATATGTATCATTCTCGAAACACTTGCAGAAGACAAGGAAGTTCAGAGGTGTAAAACCGACCTATTTCTGTTCTATTTAGAGGTGTACAAAACGAGAATTCTACATTACCGTGTCACAGACCATGCATTTGTAATATCAAAAACTTATAGAGATAGAACTCACACGCGAGATTCAGGATCTTTCCGTGGATCATAGCCTCTTTTAATCCAGAACCTAAGAAATGGACCACCCGAAAAATAATATGCAGCCCTAAGAAGAAACCTGCAGACGAAACTCCAGAAAGTTATTTATTGCAGTACTAAGAAAACTAATACACATAAGAAACACATAAAATCTGTTTACCTGTTTAGCATATGATGTGTGCATTTAAGACCTTTATCAAGTAGTCGTTGGACTATGGAATCTCTTGTCCACACAGGTCGCTCTTCAAACAATGCAGACACTGCTACCTGCCATTTCCATTGGTTGGAGCTGGGAACAATAAAGTCTTCCCATTTTAATATCTTCGGGATCTGTATGAATGCTAAGGACTGATCAAAGATATCCAAAATGACAAAAAATCATCAAACAAACATGGCTTCATACTCGGCAATAATAAGATTTGGATGATTAGTAAAACGGAGAAAAGGATATCTTTGACACTGAAATCAATTGCAAATACTGGGCCAATATCTATCTGCATCATCAGTAAATCAATAAGCAAACGGAGAAGTAACAACTACAAGTAAACTGTCATGGAATCTTTAATGATCAATATAACCATAACAGCCGTTTCAAAACTGTGAACTGCGAGCTTTTACAGGTTTCAGAATCATTCTCTGCAATTGCAGGCTCTAGATAAAACATTTGCAAATTAAGACTTTCCTGTAAAATAACTTAAGCAGAATCCATCTCTCCCGAGCACCCAAAATCCAAAATCAGGTCTGGCTCAGAAAGGCCAATCCGTCAAGAAAGTCTCAAACCTTACCGTTTAGTAATTAAGAACTCCTCCCAGTCTATTAGTTACAGAAAGACGATATGGCTTGCCATATCAGTAGACTATATGTTTTGAGTCAATTTTTTCCAACAGTCTGTTTTCAATTTCTCTACAAACGTCAAATGGTTTCATTTCTTCTGTTACCTCATAAAGATTCTGAGTTAGTTCCTCATCTTTCTTTTTTGGGCTTGATGTTACTGGAAGTCTCAGCCTATAAATCAAACAACATAAGTCGAATTAACAATGTGTTCAGATGGAACTTCAAAAATTATAATCAAATATGTTCTCCTTCAACGTTTGCCGATAACCAAAATACTACAAAACATCCTATAACTAAAAGTACTCCAGAATAAACATCGGGTCCTCCTAACTAAGATTCAGATGAAAACAGATAACAGGTAAGAATGTTAAAATTGTAAGGAAAAATTAAGACAGTTGTAATCTTACACCAAGTTGTCTGGCATATCTTTGGGTGAAAAGAACTGTGGCAATAACATCATCACATCTTCATCAGCCATGTCCATTAGATCGTTTTTTCCTGCATGATATTAGAGAGGATTCATTTTAATTTATGTTCTCACACCAAAAGATTTGCATTTTAATGAAAATACAAAATGAATTGAGACAAATCACCTGCAAGTGACTTCACCTCCATCCATTTTCTCTTCTTCTGCTGTGCAATATCAGCGTGAATAGGAACTACATGCTGGTAGTCGGCCATGCCTTCACAATACCCACATGAATAAGAGTGAAACAAACCTCAATATAACAGGAAATCATAAGCCGAGGCTCATTGTATAAGACAAATTACGATGCACAAGACCCAGAAATTGGAGAGCTAAGTTCTTACCATCAAAACAATACGATTCAGACACACGAGCTACAATATCAGCGCACAGGGCTGGGAAATCTTCTGGTAAGCATGCATTGCTAGTGGCAAGAACAGGTTGACTTTCAGGCAGAGAATCTTTCTTAACGACCTCCTTCGAAATTTTTAACAGAAAACCATGACAAGGACGTTGTTCTCCCAAGACAGGATGTGCATAAGGGTCTTCAGGGCGGAAATGAAGCTCAAGCTTGTTTGACGTTGATTCTCTTGCCTACAAAAAAACTTTCAAAGTGATTAAACCATTCCAACACTTGTCAAACGTTTTTGATATGTGACCAATTTCCTAAATCTTGGAATGCACCAAGCAAAAGAAACCCAAACAACGCTACAAAATAGCTATACGGATAAGCGCCCCAAGATGATATCAGCATACAAAGTAGGGATTCCTAGTAATAACTAGCATGGAAAGAAACAACTAAATGAAAAGAAATTCTTGGGCAAAGGCTTTACGGTTGTGATCCCTTGGATTCCCCCAAGAGTGTCCAGAGCTCGGGAAATAGATGATGGGTAGCCAGGATAGTGAACCACAAACGCCTCCTTGCTCGGCAAGTTACCCGATATTGATCCGTTTTCAATGATTCCCATTGTTTCTTTCCAAGTTGAAAGCTGCTGTGATACAAGAAACAAGAGTTATATATTATTACCTAAAGTGATAGAAGTTTATTCCTTTCATAAATCAGCAAATGTAACACGAACTAAGATTGAAAGATTACACCAAGACTATCCAAATTCCCAGAGAATACAATGACAAAGCAAATAATTTGTTAGAGCAGATTCTGGTAGAGAAGGAAAACACTGAGCAAATGGAAACACGAAACTTATGAGATAGTTAAAAGGGGATTGAACAATAGAGCTGAAACTAGTTTAAAACCATGGAAGAGAGAACGATGCAAGTATAAGGGAAGACTCTACTCTAGTCGATAAGATCCAAATACGCAGAGGTTAGAGAGAGAGAACGATGGTATACGAGAAGTAGCTGTTAGGGATCGGAATTGATCGCAAATTAGAGTCGGATCAGACGGCTGTCCGGAGCGCCGGAAAAACATACGGCGGTGGGAGAAGAACCACCGGAGCTTTTGCACGGAATCTGTTTCCTGCCCTTGATGGCAAAATGCCAAACGCTGCCGTTTTCAGGATATCTGATCCTGAGTCCTGAGATACACTTGACCGACCGGTATCGACTGGATTAACCGGTTCGATTAAATTACATATTTTAGTTTTTTTTTTTTTCCTGAAAACTGTTAACCTGAGACTCGAACTAGACCTTTTCGTATAGAAGCATAAATTAATGTTTAATCAACTAATATACTAAAGGCGCTTCCACATTTTAATTTTTTAATATCTAATTTATTCGTTGATATTAAATCAATATAAGAATTCGTAAATTACATGTTTTAGTCAACGTTTTAATTTTTTTCTAATAAAACTAATACAGAAAAAGGAAAAAAAATGTTCGGTAATTAACACTTTAAATTTAATGTTTTGACTCGAATGAAAAATATATAAATAGTTTGACTAAAAATCCCATATTTAACTAGAAACTAAATATAAATATTTTAAATCAAATACTTCACTAGATACCATTTTTTATAAAATAATAAAAATTACCATATTCATTAACTGTACTTATTTATTTTTTTAACAGAAAAATTGACTTTTTTCTGTTAAAAATAAAATGCGTGCACTTATAGTGAGTATTTATTCTCGTATTCATATATTTACCTTTGTCGATTTATAAAAATAGTTAAAATATGTTGCAAAAAAAAAAAAAAGAAAACTGACACTAAAATTATTTTATAAAATGAAAAAGAAAAAAAAAAGAGATGTAAAGTATATTGATAAAAACAAATTACTCAAAGTTGGGCTATATTAATATAAATACACAGAAGACTTATAAATTAAGAATACACCTATAGTTTTTATATAATTAATTCTCTCTCATCAATTTATATAAATTGGACAAAAATACCCCTCCGTATATAACAAATTATTTAGTAATATAATAAAATTGTTATCGACGTATTTTATCTGATTCTAACGAATCAAATACATAAGTAAGAACATATTATGAGTTAACTGATTATCTATTAGGTTAGCATGATAACATAATATATATCGATAAGTTTATAAATATATCATGTTAAACCATATTGTATCGCGATAAGTTTATAATTTATGTAATAAATTTATATTTATCGTGGCAACTCATTTGTTATATCATATACAAATAACTAGTTACATATATTATAATATTTATGTGGATAACTATTTGATTAACATGTTAAGAAGTATTTTATCGACATCAGAAATCAAATAAGAGAAAGAAAACTTGAAATAATCTACTGGGTTTTTTTCAATTTTCTCGTCACAACTCTCTTTACCGTCTCCGAGATGCTCCATCTTCTCCCCCATCTGTGACAATTCCACTGCCGTGAGTCTAAGAGCAGGCGACGTTGCTTCCTTCTTCTCTTCTCCTTTAACCGCCGTCTTACTTCTCGTCTCCATCAAAGGATCCACCGTAGTAATAGTAACCACTAGCAGTGTCATAATTCCGGTGAAATCAAACTACTTCTCGTCTCCATCAAAGGATCCACCGGAATAGTAGTGACCACTACCTCGTTCTCATCCCCCTAATTGCCAATTTCATCTAATTCTTATCTACGATCATCAATTCAATTTCAATTCCCAGAAACTAGGGATGCTTATAAGATCCACTCTCATAACAGTTCTCTACAAGAAAGGATTAAAATAATCTCAAGCTTTGATTCTCCATCCAACATTTGTATATACTGTCCAATCCGGATCTTCTTCCTCCAAACCATTTCTTTTCTTCTTTCTCATCTACTCTCTCTTTCTTCTTGTATAGATACCAGACAAAGGAGAGAAATATGAATGTTGAAGTTAAGGGCAAAATAGTCTAAA
Organism: Arabidopsis lyrata subsp. lyrata; assembly: GCF_000004255.2. NCBI lineage: Eukaryota > Viridiplantae > Streptophyta > Magnoliopsida > Brassicales > Brassicaceae > Arabidopsis > Arabidopsis lyrata. The sequence goes on along the minus strand of NW_003302550.1, from coordinate 10,676,951 downwards.
TTTGTTGTACAGTAGACGATAAAATTGAAGAGGAGAGAGAACTAATTTTTCAATCTTATGTGGTCACCGCATATAGATTCTCAAAGTAAAACTACATAAATAAGAGAGAGAAGAAGGAGAAAAAACAGAAAAAGGCACAATCGTTGCCTCGAGAGAGGAAATTTCTCTCTCTCCTGTAGAAGATTTTCCATATCTCGATCTAGTTTTCTCGGGTAGCAGATTTTCATCGCATGTCGAAGTTTTTTTACAGTAGTCCAAGAGAGAGCTCGCTATTCTTTGCCGTCAGCGGTGAAGAGAATAATCCCCATCGATGTGGTCGTTGCTCCTGTTTGACGGTGGAGGAGTTCTGCAGCCTTGGTTCCACGGATGAGGACGCCGAGGAATGCTCTGGAGTTCCTCTTGCTCACCCGTCGATCTGGTGGTTGCGGCTACGATGGAAGTTGATGGTGATTCGGTAGGTTTCATTTGTTAGACGAGATGGTTAACTGTAGATCCAGTCGGATCTTAGATGGCTGATGCAGGGGCAAGGGTTCAGACTGTGAGCACCATCTTATCGGAGAAGTCACGGACAGAGAAGGGGTTAAACCCTAGTGTATGGGTTGCTAGGCATGGAACAGATACCGTGGAACCGGTGAGTCGGAGTAGCTAGTTTTCTGGGAGAGTTGTGGTGGGTTGGTGCGGTAGCAGAGAGAGTTTGCAGACGGAAACCGAAATCTTCCGGCTGCGTTTCTCGATCCTTCGTATACGTCCGCAAAGCTGTGACTCTTGAGTCCGCCACTCTGCTTCCGATCGAACATTTCCACTTTTCCGGCGGTTTTTCCGATTAACCTATTTTGTAACTGGTTTTCATACGTGTAATGGGCCTTAGCCCAAGCCCGTTTATGAGAAGTTTATTAATAAAAATCTTATTATAAACAAAAAAAAAAACAGAATCCTAGTAATGTAATAACTTTAAATGTAGTAATAAAAATGAAGAAATTGTGTCGACACAAAGAAAATAAAATAATTATAATTTATTGTATTTTGCCTATTTTCTTGACTAATGTCAAAAAATTAAATAAAAATCTTGACTAGAAAATATTGTTTCTCTATAAAGGGCATAATAATGTCTCCTCTATTTTAATCAACTCCTAAAATCTTCAAGAGTTGTTTCTGATAATCTTATTACCATCCGAAAGATTCATCGATCTTTTGGTTTGACCATGGCTGTCGCAGAAAATGTTGGTGTGAAGGTGGATTCTTCTGATGATCAAAATTTAGACAACAATACTACTTCATTAGCAGAGACAAAACCGTCATGTCCTGATGACCAGACACCTAAATCCAATTCCTCTGTTCTCACAAACGAATTGATCCAAAGAACCAGTGAAGTGGATCTCATGAGTGAGATAAGTCGTTTGAATCCGATGGCTAAGGAATTTGTCCCTTCTTTTCTTGCTCAAACCCACTCTGAGTTTTTGAGAAGTAGATTATGGTTCACTAACAATTTTCCAGTGCAAGCTATTTCTACAATGGTATGTTTCATCTTTTATATTTTCTTTGAATTATGATCTATTTTTGTTGGATTTGTTATGTGTTCATGAAATGTCTACTCAATGTTTGGTCGAAATGGCCTGTTAGGATCAGCTTTTCAATTTGCATGTCTGAAAAATGTGATCGTAATGCTTGCTCGCTAAGTCTTGTACAAATTAACACAGAGAAGGAGCTTTGGCCAAGGGAGGCGATGGATTAACAAAAAAACAAACTTGGTTCAGAATGAAGATGTAATCAAGAGAACTGTATATGTCTCAGACATCGATCAACAAGTATAAAACAGATAAATCTTGTCTGAAGAAAGCACTTTTTCATAAAGAATCTAATCTCATATATATAACAAAAACCCTGTTGTTCTTTTTTTAGGTTACTGAGGAGCAACTTGCAAGTCTCTTTCTTTCTTGTGGCCAGGTACTTAATAATCTTTAACCAGTTTATTTTGATATCATGCAAACTCAATTCTCATACGTTTTCTCACCAATTTTTGGGTTTAAAGGTTGTTGATTGCCGTATATGCGGTGACCATAAGTCCATTCTTCGTTTCGCCTTCATTGAGTTCACCGATGCAGGTACTTAATTATGCTCCAATTTTCTTATGAGTTGAAATGTTCTTGTTGTTTTTATTAATCAGTGAAGTTATGTCTCAGAGGGAGCTAGGTCTGCCTTACGAAAATCGGGTACTGTGTTTGGTTCTCATCCTATTAGGGTTCATATTTCCAAAACAGCTATTGCACCTGTTAACCCGTCGTTCCTTCCACGGGTAAGTTGAGATAATCATGTCTAAATCAATCTTGTTCTTATCTATAATGTGGTATGCATAACGACGTTTTCTTCCTTCAGTCCGAGGAAGAGCTAGAGAAGTGTGGAAAGACAGTTTATTGTACCAACATTGACAAGCAGGTAACTTATTATGTCATGTTTCAGACATTGGTGAAATAAAACTTTTATCCATCTTATTTTTCTGGTTTTTAATTGCAGGTCACTAAGATGGAGTTGGAAAATTTCTTTAAAACTGTTTGTGGGGAGGTATAGATTTGGATTTGACTGTGGCCGATTGTTTATACTTTTAAAGATGTTGTGTTTTCCCATTTAACATCTTTATTTTTCCTTTTAGGTTCACCATCTGAGGTTGCTTGGAGACTTTTACCACCAAACCCGCATTGCTTTTGTCGAATTTAAGCTGGTGATTTTCTATTGCCTGTTTCCATATATACATGAATGTTCATTATAGTAGTGATTCTTGATAAGCAAAGACTAGCTATTCTATCTTGATAAGTTACATCATGTGACAAAGATTTTGATTTCCAATATTCTTGGGCAAAATATAGGTTTGATCATAAATGTGATATACACACTGAAATAATGAGCATGGTCCACTATATATTGAATTTGTTTGGCCTGAAGAGGCAAATTTGGCCCCAATCAACTTTATATACAAACAATAAAGTGGAAAATGATTATTTTTGCTTGTGTTTCAGGCAGAAAGTGCAATTTCTGCTCTTAATTACAGTGGTGTTGTCTTGGGAGAGCTCCCAATAAGGTAAGCTCACGAAAAGGAAAAAAAAATTCGTTATTGTGGTCTTCTTTTGTCCTTTTTGTGTTTATTAGAAATCTAATTACCTGTTTGTGTTTCGGGTTTTGAGCTATTTATGAAGAAAATGTAACAACTTTGGTGTTCTTAAGGGTTGATAAAACTCACTTGTGAGATTAATATTTGCTTTGTCTATGTGTGTGAAGGATAAGCCCATCAAAGACGCCAGTGAGGCCACACCACTCTGATTTAAACTAAAGCTAATCGCAATCCGATGAAAGAGATCTATCTATTCAAATAAAGATAGAGAGATCAAAAGTCACTTTGAGATACTTGAGGCGTTTTCTTTTCATAGAAACATCATTTTGTTTCTTCGCTTCGCAGGCTGCCCGGCCGGTATCTTTGAACCCTCAGTAACTTAGGCTAGCTAAAACTTTGTCCTTCGGAACCAAATTGATCTGGTTTTTTCATATAATAATTTGGAAACATCATTTTGGTCATCTTTATGGATCATTTTAAGACCCTTTTGGACAAATCCTCTCCTACTCTATGTCTGAATCTCCATGCATTTCTGTTTGGTATGATTATTCAGTGTTTGATTTGATGACAGTGAAAGTTGTTGGACTTAAAAAAAAAAAGTTCTTGGTTTTCTTCACAAATCGTTTCATTGATCTCTTCTTTTGGGTGTTGTTTTTATTAGATTTTAGGAGAGTCTTTGCTTTAAAAATATCTCTGTTTTTAGTTATGCTCGTCCCTTTCCTTGAATTTTAGTTGCATATTTGTCTGATATAGGAGATTTAGTTCAGTACTCTAGACACTAGTTTGATTGCTTACAAGAATACCTTGTAAAACAAAACTTGTATACTAACCAAAGGCCCCTTATTTTGATACTATATTCATTAAACCCTGAAATTTCTTTAATATAGATCAACTTTCTAAATTGAATTTGATTGACTCGGTTTGGTTTGTTTGATATGATTGACAAAACTACACTCAAATGTGAACCCACAACAAAAATTAGGCACAGTAAATATGGAAGTTTTAGTTGACTTTCTGTTTGTAATTAAAATATAATCCATGTTTAAAAAGAATATAATCCATGTTTGACCAGGTCCTCCTGTGTAAGACTTGTAACTTTTTCAAATTTGGGACACTAACCTGTTTTATATATTGAATAAAAAACGTATACAAAGGTTGAAAAAATGGAGAAACAAATTATACAAATGGGGAATGAAAATGTCAACTGATAAGACCATTGTCGGCTAACTAACCGGTCAAGATAGGTTACGTCTACGAAAGGTTACGAGCAAACACAACGTGAGATATTTCTTGCAACACAAGTCAACTATCAAACCGGACCATATGGTTAAGAGACGATTGATTCTTGTACTGTTGAAGGCAACAAACTCATGTCTTAGCCAATTTGGTTAAGTTTAACCCATTGAACCGGTGGGGTTATCGACTTTAGTTTTCGTCCTAAAACAATTTGACCCACGTTACTCCCTCTTTTCCTAAATATTTGATGTTCTACAATTTTCACAAATAGTAAGAAACAATTATTGTTTAGTTATTTGTTAATTACTTTTTTATATTAAATATTTTTTTAATAATTTTGAACTAATAGTAATAGAAAACAGTTAATCATTAAGTTTTAAAGTTTACGATACATTATTTTCAATCAATAAAAAACAAAACAAGAACCTAAAAAGAAATAACTCTGTGGAACAAACTAATAATGTAGAAGAAAAAAAAAACTAAAAATATGGAATATCAAACATCTAGAAACAGAAAGAGTATTTGCTATCAAAGGTTTGGACCGGACCGGGCCAGACCGGTGAGATGTTAAATGAGAGACTTGCTTACCAATCTGTACCAAAGCGGTTTAAACCGGTTTATATTAAAGGATGTAAAAAGTGGCCTTTTGTTGTCTTTTTCAGTACTTGACGGTGGAGAAGTAGTAGTAGGTGACCGCATTAACTCGTTTAAGCGTTTTTCATGCATATGGCTGTGACAGATCAAAATCACCGTGTTCCATCTTTTTAAAAATCTTTATTTTTCTTATGAGGTCTTTAATTATTATTATTTATTTTTTGAAATCTTAGGTCTTTAATTATTGTAAGAAAGAAACAAAGTAAATTGTTGAACAATTTATTAGGTAGAGATTGTGTATATCTTGGTAATTTTCTGTTTAATTTGCTATCAAATATGTTGTCTACCATTCGAAAATGTATTGTAAGCACAATGTTTTTTCAAGTGCTATACTATTTTAAAAGTTTATTTAATCCATAGTTAAAAATAACTAAAATTAACAAATATAAGATAAGCACATGTCATTTATGTTTATGACATGTGTCATTTGAACTAAATTTCTGAATTAGCATTAAATTATATAAGAAATATCAAAACTAAAAAATAAATCATTTGATCTTAACTTTAATTTTTTATATAATTCAAATTACGCGGGAATTCTTCTAGTTATTCTTTAAAAAAGTAAAATATTTTTACAAAGCATCGCCGCCTTATATTATTTTAGCTTAACATATATAGTTTCTTACCTTGCAAGATAACGATTTCGATATTAAAAAAAAAAGTGATAGTTAAGATCAACCTCTTAATGTTTACATAATACACAAAAAACACCAACCCCTCAGTTTCTCTTTTTATTTTTCTATATGCTCAAATGCAAAAAAAAAAAAAAAAAAAAAAAAAAAAAAAAAAAAAAACTCACCAAGTTTTATAGAAAAATAATCAATGTAGAAGTAATTTTTCACCTTATTTAAGCAAACATATAATTTATAAAAATTGTAGCTAATTTCAGTATATTTTTGGTCAGAAATTTTCTTCTTATTTCTTTCGTCGTTACTTTCAATTCAACAATTAACATCAGTAGATGTGAAAGTCATTAAATGAAATTAACATACAATTAAAAGTGATTAATGCCACTACGCGCTCTTGCCTCGTTCTTAGTGGTCTTCATTTATCAAACGCCTTCTCTCTTTTTTTTTCCTTTAAATCTCTGAGCTCTTTTTTCTTTATTTTTTTCAAAAACAAAAATTGAAAATCTTTAATTTTTTCTTTTGATTTAAAACATTTTTATTTTCCCTATTCAACTTCGGTTCATTACCGTCCGATGCTTTGACTCTGACCGATCAGTCAATTTGAGCTTCACAATCAACGGTCATGGGTCATTGTTACAGCCGGAACATCTCCGCCGTCGAAGATGACGAGATCCCCACCGGAAACGACGAAGTTTCGAATCAACCATCTCAATCAACGGAGAATCACCGGCATGCTTCGATTCCTCAGTCTCCGGTTGCTTCTGGTGCTTCTGAAGTCAACTCATATAACATTAGCCCTTTCCAAAGTCCGTTACCGGCGGGAGTAGCTCCATCACCGGCGAGAACTCCGGGACGAAAGTTCAAATGGCCGTTTCCTCCACCGTCACCTGCCAAACCGATTATGGCGGCTTTGAGACGACGACGTGGCGCTCCGCCGCAGCCTAGAGATGAGCCGATCCCGGAGGATAGTGAAGATGTAGCAGATCACGGCGGCGGAGGCGGCGGAGAGAGGTTAGATAAGAATTTCGGGTTTGGGAAGAACTTCGAAGGGAAGTACGAGCTAGGGAAAGAAGTAGGGCGAGGGCATTTTGGTCATACTTGTTGGGCAAAGGCAAAGAAAGGGAAGATGAAGAACCAAACCGTGGCTGTCAAAATCATCTCTAAAGCTAAGGTGTGTTCTTCTCTTTTGTTTGGTTTCAGAATGTAGGGACTTGTCACTATATGAAATTCTCTTATGATTCAGGAATGTAGAATGATATAGCTAGGTTCTGTGATCAATGGTTTAGATTATGAATTGGCGTTTTTTTTTGTTATCAGATGACGTCGACGCTATCGATTGAAGATGTTCGTCGAGAAGTGAAATTGCTGAAAGCTTTATCTGGGCATAGGCATATGGTTAAGTTTTATGATGTATATGAGGATGCTGATAATGTCTTTGTTGTTATGGAGTAAGTATTTTAGCTTTATATGGTTTGTTCTTGATTATGTTATTGTGTGTTGGGATTTGGAAGATTTATCAAGGATTTGATATATAACAACTAAACTAAAAGTTGTACTAGTTTATTAAATGAGTCGACCGTTTGATATTCAATCTTCTTCTCCGATATGCTTTTAGGTTATGCGAAGGTGGGGAACTATTGGATAGAATTTTGGCGAGGTAATTCCAAAGTTACCTTTCTTAGTCTGACTTTATATTAGTGCTTAGATTTCGGCCTACTTAGGCTAGTTAGCTTTGGAATAGATATGCTTCTAACTTGTATTATTGTCTTATATTTTACTGCAGAGGTGGACGATACCCTGAAGTTGATGCCAAACGTATTCTTGTGCAGATTTTATCTGCAACAGCATTTTTTCACCTTCAAGGTGTTGTGCACCGTGATCTGAAGCCGGAGGTACACAGTCTGCTTCTATAAGTTGCTGATATTTCTATTAATGCTACATATCTTCTTTGCTATTTATGGTTACTTAAACATATGGTACAATTGTGTCCAGAATTTTCTCTTTACCAGCAGAAATGAGGATGCGATACTCAAGGTCATAGATTTTGGCTTGTCTGATTTCATTAGATACGGTAATGATCTATTTCTATGTTCCCCTTTCTTATTACATGATTCTGCATATTATAAGTCTAGCTTTGACATTTAAGTTATCTGATGAGTTTATGGTTTAGCTGCAATGTGTAATGGTCATATATGGTATTGTAACCGTTACTCTTATTCTGTGTTCCCTTGGCATTATTAGTGCTCCCAAACCTCATATATATAAGTTTTCCGCTCACATTTAGTTATTCTACTTGTATCTTCCTTATTGCCTTTTATATTTGCAGATCAGCGTCTCAATGATGTTGTAGGGAGTGCGTACTATGTTGCACCTGAAGTACTCCATAGGTCTTACAGCACTGAAGCAGATATGTGGAGCATCGGTGTCATAAGTTACATACTTCTCTGTGGAAGCAGACCTTTCTATGGAAGAACTGAATCTGCAATATTCCGCTGTGTGCTTAGAGCAAACCCTAATTTTGAGGATATGCCCTGGCCTTCAATATCTCCTACTGCCAAGGACTTCGTGAAAAGGCTTCTGAATAAGGACCATAGGAAACGAATGACAGCTGCTCAAGCTCTAGGTAAGTTCTTTTTCCGTCGTTTAAAAATGGACACTGATCTTGAAATGGAAATAAGAATATGGCTTCAAGTTAACGGGGTTGCTTTGCTTTCCATAAGAGGTAATATTGTATTATGTGTTTGCAGCTCATCCGTGGTTACGTGATGAAAACCCCGGTTTACTTCTTGATTTCTCGGTCTACAAGTTGGTCAAGTCCTATATCCGTGCCTCACCTTTCAGACGGTCAGCACTTAAGGTAGTTTTTTGATACACTCATATTACTATCAAGTGCATTGATCTTTTCTCTTTCTACTCGAACATAGCTGATTTACTCATAATGATAGTCGGACCATTTATGCTAAAAACAGAATGTTACGTGTCTTTTGGCACTCAGTGAATAATTGCCTGATACACATTCATTTGAGAACATCTTTTCTTATGGTTGTCTGTTTCTTATCTTGATCGGATTTTCATTTGTTAATCTTTCTAATAGGCTCTCTCGAAAGCTATACCCGATGAAGAACTTGTGTTCCTTAAGGCACAGTTCATGCTCCTGGACCCTAAAGACGGAGGCCTATCCCTTAACTGTTTCACCACGGTCAGTGTGTCTTTCCTGATTTAGCTATAGCATTTTGACTCGGTCTTTGATTTGTGAATCTATATCCAGTATATGTATCCCTTATTGATCTCTAGATTTCATTTTCTGAATGTTTTAGAGCTAAGAATCACAAAAAAAAAAAATTCAGAACTAAAACACCGAAAAAGAGTCTCTCTAGCTTGGATGAGTGTTACAACCAAGCCCTTAATATATTAAAATCTAAAAGCACAGCCGTCTGGGAAAAAGGAAATGAAGAATTAGAAATAGAAATAGTTTCCTAACGCAAGATTTTTTTTTTTTTTTTTTGATTCAAAATATATTACGTATCAAATTTAAATCGTTGAGTGTAACTGCAGGCCTTAACAAGATATGCTACTGATGCTATGATGGAATCAAGGCTTCCTGACATTTTAAACACGGTAAGACACACACACATATATATATATATTATCTTTGCTTTTCAAGTTTATGGTTGGATCAAGTATGAATGTAAGATATGGTTTCATGGTGGTGTTAGTTGAAAATGATTATAGATCTTCTCTAGGATGGAATACATTGAGAAAAGATTGTGACTCTGAGCGTTAGTGGTCACTGTTTTCATCGTAATACCTCAATTTAAATTCCAGTTTCACCTTTTTGCCATTGTGCTTGCAAGAACAGACCATTATCATTAATCTTTTAGATTTAGCATGCTGAAGTCATCAATAGCTAGAGTTTTTTTCCTAATTTTGGGATTGATCTTTCTTTGCTGATTTTCATACTCTTATGAATGTAGAAATGTGCATTGAATCCACTATTGTTCTTTTTTACCTTTTTTTCTATGAAGATGCAACCGCTAGCGCAAAAGAAACTCGACTTTGATGAGTTCTGTGCGGCTGCGGTCAGCGTTTACCAACTGGAGGCTCTTGAAGAATGGGAACAGATTGCAACCTCAGCATTTGAGCACTTTGAACATGAAGGAAACCGAATAATATCGGTCCAAGAACTCGCTGGGGTATGGTCCTAATTTAAGCTTCGATGAGATCGTGTAATCACCATCTCTTTCTTAAGATTAAAAACAATGTTCTTATATTGGGGCGTGATTTAAAGCAGGAGATGAGCCTGGGACCGAGTGCATATCCTCTGCTCAAGGATTGGATCCGGAATTCAGATGGAAAGCTGAGTTTCTTGGGCTACGCTAAGTTCTTGCATGGTGTGACCGTACGAAGCTCAAGCACGAGACCTAGGTGACACATCATGATGTAAAGTCTTCTAACATGTGAATTGAGTTTCAAGAAACATCCTAAACAATGTCGTCATCAGAGACCTTGGTATCAAAGATAAAAACATGAAATGGAAGTTAAGTCAGGTAGGTATTTCCTTTGTAAATGATTCTTTGAGCATTTTGTTTTCAGAGGAACCAAACCCAAAACAAACTCAAAAGGAAAACATATTATATATATTATAGAAGGAATTGGATTGGTATTGTTCTGGTTTTATTCTCAGCTTTAAGTTTCGTTAGTCTGATAAAATGTTGTGGACACAAGGCGATATAAGTTTTTTTAGCCGCAACCGATAGTTGAAGCAAGCGTCATTTTAGTGTCTAAGAATGATGATGCTTTGTTTCTTATGATAAAGTCTGTCTCTCTAAAAATTGTGAGTACAAGTCCTACGGTGTGAATGATTCCGGTTTTTAGTTCGCGCCAAACTTCATATACTGTGGAGTGCCCCATGCCAGTGAGAGGAGCTGGCTTTGTAGTTTGTGGCTTGGGCAAACCCTATTGGAAAGCAAAGAAGAGGTGGTTTCTTGAGTCGTTCTCTGCAAAGAAAGGGGATTGACTTGTAGTTCCCATCCGGCCATCCTGCCTCGCGATGAAATTAACACACAAGTTAAATTTTATCGATTGTTTAACTACGGTGATACTAAGCACATTTGATATATGTACATACAATTATATACATCATCAATAGTTTTCGCATTTGGTAACTGAACGTTGCTATTGTAATTAGAGCCACATTTAGTTTATCCATTGCTAAATTATGTCATTGAGGAGAATGTTTTCTTGCATGTATAGTGTAAAAATATGTATTTCTCTCACATGTCAAGTGAGAGTAAAAAAATATGCGGAGTTTGATAGAGAAAGTTTTTACCAGGACAAAAAAATTTGGTAGAGAATATTGAAGTGGGTGGTTAGAACAAACATTTCATATAAATCTGTCTACTTGTAAATTATTTTGTAACCCTAATTTACCATTCCAAGAAATTATTCAAATGTAGTTTGAAATTGATAAAAAGTAAAAACTCATGTTTTAACCACTTGTTGTTATTTGGTGTTAATTCCTGCAGAGTTCGTTACACTCGTTTTACATGTGTGAGAAATATTGTTTGGATTTTCGTTATTGTTAATCTGGTTGAAAAATCTTTTTTACATTAATTGGGAGATCTAACATTTATTGAATATATTAGCTTTTTCATATAAAAGTAGAATTTAACAAACACATCCCAAAAAGAAAATAAATATAAACACATGGATTTGGTAAAGAAAATATAAATTCAAGTTTTTATACCACAGTAATTTTAACCGCATTAAAATTACATAATTATATAAGTTTTTAACACTATTAAACTTAACTATGAAATCTAAATTGTACTGTATAAATTATTTTAGTGATTACGAAATAAAAAACAATGAGATGAACATTAAACACGTGTCTCTCCTAAGTCCTAACTAAATTGGTATTAAGTATTAACTATTAAGTCACGAGCCTCCTTTATCCACGCGGTCTCCTTCACTATAAAAAGCAAAGAAACTCCAAAACACTTGTAACACCACATCAACCCTTGTAACACCACATCAACAATATCCACATTCTTCTTCCTTTGAGTACTTACATCGAATTCTCTCTCTCTTTCTCTCGTATAGGCAACAATGGCGCAGAGGAAGATGATTGTGTTTCCAACCAAGAATGAATTGTCTCAAGCAATGGCTGAGTACACTGCCAATCTCTCCGCCAAGTTCATCAAGGAGAAAGGTCTTTTCACCGTTGTTCTCTCCGGCGGTGACCTCATCGATTGGCTCTGGTTTCTAAAATCTCACTCTTCTCTCATTTAATGTTGTTATATAGTAAAAGAAAAAGTCTAATTACTAATGGTCTAATTAATCAAATGTTGCAGCAAGTTGGTGCAACCTCCTTACATTGATTCAATCGAATGGTCAAAATGGCACGTCTTTTGGGTCGACGAGAGGGTTTGTGCATGGGAAGATCCAGACAGTAACTACAAACTCGCCATGGAGGGTTTTCTCTCTAAGGTTTCATAACATTATATGTTCGAAGAAAATTTATCAAAATGTTAATTTTCGTATTCATTGCATGTCCTTTGTGTGTTTATTTTTTAAATGGAAATCTGTTTTCTAAAGGTTCCGATTCCGGATAAGAACATCTACGCGATCGATAAGCACTGGGCGGCTGATGGTAACGCTGAGCACTGCGCGGCACTCTACGAGGAATGTCTTAAAGATCTGGTGAAGGAAAAGATAATCCCAATATCGAAAAAAACTGGATATCCTGAGTTCGATCTACAGCTTCTAGGGATGGGTCCTGATGGCCACATGGCGTCTCTCTTCCCAAACCATCCACAGATCAATGAGAAACAGAAATGGGTCACTCACATCACCGACTCTCCAAAACCACCACCAAAGAGAATCACATTCACTTTACCGGTCATCAACTCTTCTTTGTACAATCTTATGGCCATTTGTGACAAAGCACCGGCAAAATCCGTGGCTGAGATCATGAAGCGCAACAACCTCTCGTTACCTTCTGCACATCTTAGTGCCCAAGTCGAAAATGTTTGGTACCTTGACCAAGCAGCTGCTTCCGAGCTCTAGAGAGCCTAAACACATTAATATTGGTGTTTTGGTTTTAGTCTATACGTTGCTTTGTGTTAAATAACCGGTTAATACATTTTGCGTACGTATACTCCGTAGTCCGTACCCAATGTGTTGAATCGTTGAGTTTCTGTTTCTTGTAGTTGTGTCTGAGTCCCTGGCTATGACTATGGGTTATAATAATAACAATGGGTTTTATTTTAATCTTTCATTTTATGAATGGTGTTTAATTTTACTTTTGTTTATCATTAACTCCAACACATAAATAACATATAGTTATAATGCATGTAATGCATTTTATACGAATAAAATAGGAGATTAAAAGAATATTCTTCGTTTCAAATTTCACACAATGGGAATATGGGATTCACTTCAAAGAGGTAGTTCTGTTTGCCAATAGTAGTTGGTACGCAAGACACACTGACACTATGTTAGTTTTAAATTTTAATATGTCTACACAAAAAAATATGGACAGAAAATGCAAACAGCACTGTAATTTGTGGATAAACAAATCAACAGTCTCTTCCAAATATGAGTAGACAATACCAAACAAATACTCAAAATTGGAACATTCTTCGACAATTCCGTATAGATTTAAGAAGATGGGTATGAATGTTTTGGTCTTGATAATAAAAATATATTTTGTAGATGCAAAATCCTAAACTTCCACAAGCAATCATTTTTTTGTTTCTGATAGTTCATATCAAACTAAAAATGATCTAAATACATGAGTGTTTATAATTTTAATAGAACTCCTTATAAATAGTAAAACCATATTAAACGATATGAAGGCCACAAACCCATCTATAAACCGTTTTTTTTTAGAATCCCCCAAATAATTCTTGCACCAATAACCAATATTTAGCCTTAAATAAACACGAAGTGCTTGATTGGTTCTCCCACTAGCACCTACATAGCGGTTGTTAGCGGTCAGTTGCGGTTACAAGCGGTTGGTACCAATCATAGAAACCGCTTCATACTGCTTCGAATCGCTCGAAATCGCTGGATTTCAAAAGCTCCTTTCCGCTAGCGTTTGCGGTTGGTTTCAAAAAAAAACTAAAAAAAATGAACAAATTAAAATATATATTATCAAGTCTTATATATATTCACGTTAATTCTAAAAAAAAATTATCTAACTTTAATTTTATAATGTTAATAATTATTTTTGTTTTCAATAAAAAATTTATTTGAAAAATTATTTATAGCTTTTAATCATTAATCATGTTTAAAAATTTTATACTTTCTCATAATTATAGTTTTTGGTATTTTTATACTTTTTTATAATCATATATTAAATTTATTTTGGTAAATTTTGGTTTAATCGCTATCGTACCCGCTGATCAACCAGTCGTAAATCTCCCGCAAAAGCACCCGTTTTCAACCGCTAAACCAGTCGGTCAAAACGCTAAATAACGCATGAAACCGTAACCACCCGCTTCCGCAAACTCCCACAATTGCAACCGAAACCGCTGCGTTTAAACTAGTCAAGCCCTAAATCTTTATATTGAAACTCTACTTATTATAGAAAAAATGTACCAGAAGAGAAAATAGGTAGCTTGGCCTTTACTAGGGCTTTATTTTCTGTTTTCAAGGTGAGATAGATTTGCTCAATATTTATCAAGAATGAACAAAAAGAGAAAAAAGTAGATTAAGATTTTAATATGGTTGTTGAACCATTAAGAAAAGGGAACCCTATTATTATTCAAGAGAATGGTAGTTTTCTGTCGATTTGTTAATCTATAAACTATTGCTTTAATTTTACAACAGGATATAACATTCAAATTTATTACCGCTTGTGGATGTAAAATTTTCAATGGTTTTGTTACTTTTGTAGAATGATGCAAATTGGGTTGTTCACTGAGGTGGTCTTTCGTGTTGGAGATGAATTTGGCGTTGAGCTAATTAGTACCGTCTGGTGGAACAATATCTGTGTAAGATGTTCAGTGAATGTAATAATAATGATATAATATAATAAACTAAAGTATTCGTCAACATAACTAATGGAACCTTTTATATTGAATGGAAATAAAAAGTCCATTAAGAGATGAAGAATTTTTTATCAAAAAAATTAAAAGATGAACAAATATTCAAAAGGAAAATATCATTAATTTCACTGTTCTAAAGAAGAACGCTAACGTATGTGATAGTTTCATTCTTTCATCTATCTTCTTATAGTCCCATTCGGTTATATCTCATTTATCTTCATTCAGTTGATTTTTATTTATCAATTTATCTTTACTATTATAAGGCTCTAGCAGACAAAAATGATATAGTTTCTAAACCCAAAAGTGAAGAAGACTAAATTTAAAATATCGAAATATGGAAACGTTGTTATTAGTGGTCATGGATGACTAACTTTAACTTAGGAATAAGAATTAATTAATGTATTTGGTGTGAAAGTGTTATTTACATTTTTAACCTTAAAACATTATAAACAATATTGACGAAATTTACACTTTAATTTCAGCTATAGATAAAGTGTTTTCTTTATCTTTAAATGGGTGACTGGTTGGAATGTTGTGCAGATTTTAGTGGCTTAAAAGTAGAGTTGTACGCAAATATGATGTAGCTATTTAAAGCATGCAGAGTTCAATTGGTAAATATTAGTTGTTTATTGTAGATTATTTATCACGTTACTTCTATAATAGTTTATAACTTAGAGATAGCTATTTTATTACCAATTTCTTTTGGAATCAAACCTCGTAAATATATGAATGATCAAAAAACTCACACAATGGTATTACAAATTTTCAAAGAAATTATTATAAACAAAATAAATAGACTTCTTTTGCAATAAAGTATACTCAATTTTCCTGCCTAAGATATATATATATATGTACATTGTATATTTTATTGTGAATCTCGTTTCTGTCGATAGTGTCGAATCATGTGCAAGCAAGATAAGCGTGGAGTGGAGACAAAACAATATTATAGTTGTAAATTTTATTCAGTTTATCGTTAATTATATAAAAAAAACTTTATTTAGTTTATCATTTGAGGAGAGAGTGTACCAAACTAATATTGAAGGGGTTTATCATTTGAAGAGAGTGTACTATTTTATTTACTTAAAAGTAATTAAATAAAGTCGACGTTCCAACGACAACTCTGGACAGCTCACACATTATGTGATTGGTAGTTAGGTTTTTGTTTAAATTTTTGTTTGCAGAAAATTTGGTTTCAAAATTATGGTTGTGACTAATATAAGTTACATATCTACGGCTTTTAAAATCATGATTCATGCATCCAGTCACCCCAATGGATCTTACTGGGGATCAACATTTGAATGTAACCAGCCCCAAATACGAACCAGATGAAGTAAACAGAAATCAAACTAAAAAAAAAAATCATTTATCTAGCATTTTTTATGCCCATCCGTTGCTATTTTATACAATAGGTGCTGATAGCAAACGAAATACGTCTTCCGTTGGTACAAAAATTAGTGGACAATAAAAATTTGGTCACCTAATAGAAAAGTGTTTAGAGAGTGAGGGCTCAAAGTCATCAGTTCAACTTTATTTGGGAGAAGTAATTTACGTCTAAACGTGGTATTATCAATGTCTGGCTCCAATAAACAACGGAATAAGCCAAAAGTGACAATTCATTTTATGTTATAGTTGAGGTACATATTAATTTCAGAGATATATATCATCAATCAAGTGGATGTTTTTAGACTAATTTATTTCCAATTACATGTAATCGTTTAATAACTACGATCAACATGATCCTTTCCATCATACTCGATGAGCTGCCGTGAGATATCTAAATTATGCATGTTTTCATGGGTTTCTTATAACTTGCAGTTTTGTGCGTAATTAAATAAAAGCGAACCTTATGAGCATAATTAAATAAAGAAATCTATGAAACTTAACAAAACTTAATAAGCTATTTATGGAAAAAGGTTGAAAACTCTTGAAAAATGAAAAGTGAAAACCCTAAAACTAACCATATAATTAAAATACGATAAGCATTAAAATACATAATTAAAATAATTACAAATAATGCGTGTTTATCCTAAATGTACGTTCATCACCTCATCATCAACATTCAACACCACTTCTTCTTCTCCGATTCTCTTACAGAGAACCATTATGGCATCAGTTTTGGCGAAAACGAAGAGGAAGAAGATTATATTTCCCACAAAGAATGAATTGTCGGAGGCTATGGCCGAGTACACGGCCAATCTCTCCGCCAAGTTCTGCAAGGTGAGAGGTTACTTCACCGTAGTTCTTTCCGGTGGCGACCTCATCTCTTGGCTCAGGTATACTATATAAGAAAATCTTTCAACCTTATTCTTCTTTTCTTGATCAACAATCTTTGAATCTTGTTCATTTATTTAGTCTGATTTTGTAAAAAGATTAAAATTTAATTACCTTTTGCAGTGAATTGGTGGAACCAATGTATCAAGAAAGCATCGAATGGTCAAAGTGGCACATTTTTTGGGTGGACGAGAGAGTTGTTCCATTGGACCATAAGGACAGCAATTACAAACTCGCTTTTGATGGTTTTCTCTCCAAGGTATTTTCCTTCTCACCTCATAACAACTTATCAAACAAATATTTATGTTGTAAATATATATAGTTTTAAAATCAAGAAAAAAAATAGAAATAGAAATTCTCGGCAAATAAACTTTGTAAAGTTAATGAGTTTGAACACAAAATCATTTGACATTAGTTAAAATGATGATCTCATTTATACTTGTATAGGTCTCTTCTCAATTTCAATATGAAATTGTTAGTAAAGTATCTTGTTAGATGATTTTGATATACATATAAGTCACTCTATGTAGGTTCCGATTCCAGTTGCGAACATACATGCAATCGACAAAGACTGTGCAGCCCTTGGTGATGCCAAAGGTGCCGCATTACTCTACGAAGAATGCCTCAAAAGACTGGTGAACCGAGACATCATCCGCACATACAAAGCCTCGGGCTTCCCTCAATTCGATCTCCAACTCCTAGGGATGGGTCCAGATGGTCATATGGCATCTTTGTTCCCGGGACATTATCAGATCAAGGAGAAGGCAGATTTGGTAACTTATATCACTGATTCCCCAAAACCGCCACCAAAGAGAATCACCTTCACATTACCGGTCATTAACTGTGCTTCCTATAACCTCATGGCCGTATGTGATGAGGCTCAAGCTGATGCGGTAGCTAAGGTTTTCAGCGATAACTTCGACTTGCCTGCTGCTTGGCTCACAGCTGACAAAGAAGCCATCTGGTTTCTTGACCAAGCCGCTGCATCAAAGATCCCGAAAGGACATTGATGTCGTGTTTAGTTGGGTTCTCTTCTATTTGTATCTTATGTTACTGGTTTCTATTTGATGGTTTTCAATAAAAGCTGTGTGTTTGGAATGTAAGATCTAGTTGGTTCGGTTTATTCTTGCATATCACTTACTACATTTAGCCTTTGTACTTGTGGTGTGTGTGTTCTCTTGTACTTTTATAAAAATCACATAATTAATTTACAAATTTACAAACTCAGTTAAAATTGTACGCCTTATGGTTAGAGTCTTTTAGAACAGTTGGACAGTCCAATTCATCATAGTCAGACTAATATATCCACTCCAACAATCTTTTCTTTCAGAAGCATAGATAACGGTTCGGTTCGGATATTACCTGAGAACCGATTGGATATATATATATATATTTTTTTTACATCTTTGGAATGACAAGGCCCGATCCATAGCCAATCCCTACTACGCGGGGTGACGCGACTTAGTGGAGTCGAACTCCGGTGGAAAGGCGGAGCCAAATGAACTTAACCACTTGACTAAAGACACATCCCCAACCGATTAGATAATTGAACTATCCAAATTCTTAATTTTTTCGATTAGCTTCAGTTAGTTCAAATATTTCGGATAATTTATAATCTAACCAAAGGATATTCGAACCAAAGTATCCTAAACCTCCTATCTAAATTACCTGAAACCTGAAAAATCCGAACCAAAACCAAGCCGAAAATACGAATGCCCAATTCTACAATTAGTTAATAAGCTAAGCCTGGACAAAAAAACCGGAACCGAGTATCCGAACCGGAACCGGCCCAAAAAATTAGACTCAAATCCGAACCCGAAAATTTAGATTTATCCTATTGGGTCCTAAATTCATCTATCCGAAAATCCGAATCCGAATTCGAAAATACCCGAATATTTTATTTGAAAACCCAAAATTTTATCCGAAAACCCGGATATTTATATTAGTGAAACAGAACGAACAGAATCGATGGTCTTGCAGAGAGGTGATGGAGAGAAACGAGGAAGAAGATGATGATGATTAAAATGATTCTGTCATTATTCTTCAATGATAGGTACAAACGTTATATACAGTTTAAGGAAGGTATCCGGTACAAACTGGTTATATACAAAGCCTATGTAAACCATACTAAACCATTTATACATCTAATATTCCCCCTCAAGATGGAGTGTATATGTTAATAACACCCATCTTGCGGATTAAGTACAAGAACTGTGTAGGATATAATGGTTTAGTTAATGCATCAGCCAACTGGTGTTCAGTCCCAACATGTAATGTCTTGACAATGCCTTCTTGAACCTTCTCTCGAACAAGATGACAAGCAAGATCCAAATGCTTAGTTCTCTCATGAAAGACTGAATTGTTAGCAATATGTATTGCTGCTGTGTTGTCACAGTAAAGTACTGATGCTTCTGATGTATCAAGCCATAAATCAACCATAAGTTTTCTTAACCAAAGTATCTCTTTCACACCATTAGACATTGCCCTGTACTCTGCCTCCGCAGATGACATAGAAACCGTTTCTTGTTTGTTGGATTTCCATGACACCAAAGAAGGACCAATGAACATGCAAAAACCATTTACACATTGCCTTGAATCAGTACAAGTCCCCCAATCCGCATCTGTATACCCTTTTAGCCGCAGGTCAGAGGTAGCAGAATAGAACATACCTTGACCAATGGTTCCTTTGAGGTAATGTAAGACCTTGAAAACGGCTTTCATATGAGGTTGTCGTGGCACTGAGGTGAACTGACAAAGTTTGTGAACCGCGAATGTGATATCAGGACGAGTGAAGGTGAGATACATAAGCTTCCCAACAAGTCTTCTGTATCGTTCCACATCCTCTATGAAATCTCCTGTTTCCATGTTCAGTTTATGACTAGGATCCATAGGAATAGAGGAAGGTTTACACCCAAGAAGACCTGTTTCATCCAAGAGATCCAATACATATTTGCGTTGGCATATGGAGATCCCAGCATCTGTCCTTGCAACTTCAAGTCCCAAAAAATACTTTAAAGGACCTAACTCTCTTAGCTTAAAGGATTCCTTTAAAGAAGCTGTAAGAGATGATGTGGCTGTAGAACAAGTACTAGCAATGATTATATCATCAACATATACGAGTACTGCCATGTAAACATTCTCAGACTTCCTTGTGAATAAGTTGTCATCACCATAACTTGACTTGAAACCCAAGGACAACAGAGACTGAGAAAATTTTAAAAACCATTGCCTTGACGCCTGTTTGAGACCATAGATGGATTTGTGGAGTTTACAGACAGTATTTTCTGGAAAAGATTCCCCCTGTTTGGGAAGGTAACCAGGAGGTAAGACCATGTAAATTTCTTCTTGTAAGTCCCCATTGAGGAAGGCGCTTGAAACATCCAGTTGTTCCAAAAACCACTTTCTTGGTGCAGCAACAGAGAGCAAAAACTTAACAGTGGCCATGCGAGCAACAGGTGAGAAAGTCTCCACATAATCTAGACCCTCTTTCTGAGTATAGCCTTTAGCCACCAAACGCGCTTTATACCTCTCTAAGCTGCCATCTGCTTTTAACTTCACTGTATAAATCCACTTACATCCAACCGGCTTCTTACCTTGAGGAAGTGAACACACAGACCATGTATGTATACGCTCAAAGGCTCCAATTTCTTCATCCATAGCATCACAAAACTCTTTCACCTTGCAAGCTTATTTGTAACTGTTGGGAGTAGGATACTTGGTGAGAGTAGTAATGTATGCATGAAACTGATCAGAGAGATTAGAGTAAGAGAGAAATTGAGACATGGGATGAGCAGTGGATTGCTGAACAGAGTAGCATTGATAATCTTGAAGATAACCAGGAGGTCTTGATACACGCTGAGATCTAGTAGTGGAAGTAGGCACTACTGGAACAGGTAAAGATTCCCCTTATCTTGTAAAACCTTGAGGTTCCCCCTGTCTTGTAACAATCGGAGGTTCCCCCTCACTGACAACTCCAGAAGATTCCCCTGTATCAGCAACACAAGTATGATGATGAGGAAAGAACTCTGTAGCTGCAGTATTTTCTTGAGAAGTCTGAAAGGGAAACACATCCTCAAAGAACTTCACATTCCTTGAAATGAAAACAATATTGCTTTCAATATCCATTAACTTGTATCCTTTATACCCGGCTGGATAACCCAAAAAAACACATGCTCTGGCTCTGTTATCAAACTTGGTGCGTTGTTTAGGAGATGTGCTTGCATAACACAAGCACCCAAACGTTCTCAGATCAGTATACTCTGGTACTGTTTTCAGAAGCTTCTCATATGGAGTTTTGTTGTCTAGTAGTGGTGAAGGTGTTCTGTTGATTAAGAAGACCGCAGTGAGGATGCAATCTCCCCACAGAGACAGAGGCAAATTGGATTGGAAGAGAAGAGCTCTAGCAACGTTTAGTATGTGCTGGTGCTTTCTCTCCACCACCGAGTTTTGCTCCGGTGTCTCGGGACACGAATGATAAGCAACAATCCCCAGTCTGCGATACAGGTCTCCAAATTTCAATTCTGGAGCATTATCAGACCGTACACATCTAACCCTCTTATCAAACTGAGTCTCCACCATTTGTAAAAAATCTGGGAACACTTGCAGAACATCACTCTTCAATTTAAGCAGATATACCCAAGTTACTCTGGTGTGATCATCCACTATTGTTAAGAAATAACGAAAACCCTCAACAGTTGGTTCTGAAAACGGTCCCCAAATATCAATGTGCAATAAGTCAAAAGGAGCAGAGCAGAAATTATTTCTATTTGAATAGGGTAGTTTCTTCTGTTTTGCTCTCTGACAAATATCACAATGTAAAACTCCTTTATTCCTTTGTTTAGAGATTCCAAGAACATCAGTAAGAACATCAATCCGAGAAAAGGAAGTATGACCAAGTCGCTTATGCCAAACAGCAGAGTCTATTACAGAATTCAAACTACAAGAAGATAACTGTCTTGAATCTGCAGGGTCTTCAACATCCAAAAGATAAAGATTAGCAATCCTCCTACCTCTTCCAATCTTTAATTCCCTGGTAGGATCCTGTATCAGACAAGATTCAGGATCAAATACTACACGGGAACCAAGGTCTGTAGTCAATGAACTTATACTGAGCATATTCATCCTGAATTCCGGTATATATAAAACATTCTTCAAACTGATTGTACTATTTATCACAACTGTACCAACACCTGCTACCATAACAAAATTGCCATTGGGAAGATTCACTGCTTGGTGAACAGAAACATCAAGATCAAGGAACAAACTCTGATCATGACTTACATGATGAGTAGTACCGGAATCAATAATCCAAGATCTCTTATTTGTGACACATTGAGCAACAGTTAAAATCCCAATAAAAGAGTAGGTAGAGGTAGAGAATGATATACCAGAAGTAGAAGCTTCATTGGTGGGTGGAGATGGTGTTGTCTGAGAAGGCTGAGAAGAAGATTGAGGTACCAAGTGAGAGCTGAAAAATGCAATGAAACTTTGCAGCTGTTCCTTAGACAAATTCCCAATCAGATTCTCAAAACCAGGAGACTGTTTATCACCCACACTCACTGGAGCAGAAACATGTGCTGCAACAGGTGTAGTAGACACTGGAGGAATTTGAGTAGTAGGAAGAGTGTGCTTGCGAGGTTTCCATCCGGGTGGATAGCCATGTAACTTGTAGCAACGATCTACAACATGACCAGTGAATCCACAATGAGAACAAGTAGGTTTATCCTTTCTGTAAGACTGGTAAGCAGCATTGATAGAACCAGCACTGTTGGAAGAAACAGCAGCATTCACCACTCCAGGATGATGTCCAACATTTCCAACCTGAAAAGCAGCTGGCACAACACTGTTACCAAATTTTCTTTGACTATCATCTTGATCCAAGATGTTATAAACTTCAGCAATATCAGGTAAAGGCTTTTTCATAATGATTTGACCCCGGATAATAGAGTATGACTCATTCAAACCAGCCAAAAATTTTATGAGACGACTCCTATTAACCTTAGCCTGAAAGTTGCTTTTACTTGCACAGTTAAGAGAATGACAACAGAGACATGACTCACGAGGTTCACTACCATCGATTTGATCCCATAAAGTTTTCAAAGCTGTGTAATAGCTTGATAGATCCATGGAACCCTGACGCAGATCTTGAACTTGCTGGATCAAATGAAAAGTCCTTGGCAAATTTGTCATGTGAAATCTGTTGTGTAGATCCGTCCATATCATAGTAGCATCATCAAAGTTCAGGATACTACCATAGATATCTTTAGAAACAGCATTCAACATCCATGATTTCACCATACTGTTACACCTAGACCAGATCCGAAAGATAGGAGTACCTGGATCAGGACGCGGAAGAGTACCGTCGATGAAAGCGGTCTTGTTCTTTGCATCGAGAGCAATCTTCATCGCGGAGCACCAGTGGTTGTAGTTCGTTCCGTCGAGGCGATCAGTAACGAGGTTGAGACCAGGATGATCAGCACTGTGAAGGAAAAACGGTGAGTGTGGACTATCAACGGCATCAAAGTCAGAAACGGAGTTGATCGGAACAACATGAGCTGGATCTGACGAAATCGCAGAAGTTGAGCTCATCGGAGCTTTGGATTTCGATCCAGAACCTCCAGCAGCTGTGGATCTACCCAGTCGACGAGTAGATTTACGGATCGGAACTCCCATCTTCGAACCAGTCATTCACACCAAAATCACCAAAAAAAAAAAAATCGAAAGAGGAAAATCAGATGGAAACGCAACTAAGCGTATATCTCTGATACCATATTAGTGAAACAGAACGAACAGAATCGATGGTCTTGCAGAGAGGTGATGGAGAGAAACGAGGAAGAAGATGATGATGATTAAAATGATTCTGTCATTATTCTTCAATGATAGGTACAAACGTTATATACAGTTTAAGGAAGGTATCCGGTACAAACCGGTTATATACAAAGCCTATCTAAACCATACTAAACCATTTACACATCTAATAATTTACCTAAAAGCTCGGATATTTATCCGAAAACCTGAGAATTTATCCGAACATTTATATAGCGGGTATTTACCGGTTCAGAAAATCTATACCCGAATCGATCGGAACGCGAAAGGATCCAAACCGAAACCGAACCGATTTTTTTTATTTATCCTATTAGATTTTAAACTCCTCTATCCGAAAAACATGTACCCGATCAGATTTTAGCCGAGTATCCGAATGCCCCAGTCAGACCAGAGAGTACACAACTAACAAAACAGGTTTGGTCGGAGAAGGCTTATGAATCCACTTGTCCTCCTCTCATACTCTACAAAGTCAAAGTTGTTCACTTTCCCCTATAAAAACGCTCTCTTTAACTTTTTTCAATGGCTTCTTCTTCTTCTTCTTGTTTCCTTCGCTCGATTCTCTTCTCTTCTCCCACTAACCTCCGTTCAAACTACCCTCTCTCCACTTTCTTCCCCAAGAATCATCTCACTTGCTCTCCTTCCACTTCTCCTCGTTTCGAATCGTTCTCGGTTTCATCGATCGAAACTGGATCTAGCAAGAGAGTATCCGATACTCGGATAAAAGTGAAGAGCATGGCTACGACGGATATAGGCAAGGAGGAGAAGAAAAGAGTTGAGATTTACGATCTTGAGGAGAATTTGGCGATTGATTTGGCTAAATTCACTGCTAATCTCTCCGATAAGTTTTGTAAAGAGAGAGGTGCTTTCACTGTCGTTGTCTCCGGTGGCTCTCTCATCAAATCTCTCCGGTGAGATATTTAGATTTCAGATTTGGCTTTGTGAAAATTTACTAGATATATGATTTGGATTTCGGGGTTGTTGCAAAGTCTTGATTTAGGGTTTAGCATCTGCGAATTCGAGATTTGAATTTGGCTTGTGTAATCTTTGGTAGTTATGGCTAATCAAGAACATAGCTTTTCACATTTTTGACACATTTTTCTTGATAATGTTTTCTTCAAATTTGCAGGAAACTAGTAGAATCTCCTTATGTTGACTCTATAGATTGGGCAAGATGGCATTTTTTCTGGGTCGACGAGCGGGTTGTTCCCAAGAATCACGAGGATAGCAACTACAAACTCGCTTATGATAGTTTCCTGTCCAAGGTATTGATTAAACACATTCTGTCTCACCATTGTTGGTCTCACTTGATCAATCAATGCAGGTTTCTTGAAACATCTGCGTTACTAGTTATTATAGTCATCTTTGTTTCCTTCAATTCTTTTTCATAGTCTAATGATTTCTCTTTAGGTTCCAATTCCGCCTGGAAATGTATATGCAATCAACGAATCCCTCTCTGCTGAGGCTGCAGCGGATGATTACGAGACCTGCCTCAAACATTTGGTCAAGACCAACATTCTACGCGTATCTGAATCAACTGGCTTCCCCAAATTTGATCTCATGTTTCTAGGTATGGGTCCTGATGGCCATGTGGCATCCTTATTCCCAGGACATGGTCTCTGCAACGAGAGCAAGAAATGGGTAGTTTCAATCTCCGACTCTCCAAAACCGCCGTCTGAAAGAATCACCTTCACATTCCCGGTCATCAACTCATCTGCACATGTAGCTCTAGTCGTTTGCGGTTCAGGAAAAGCCGAAGCTGTGCAGGCAGCTTTAAAGAAGACTGGGGATGTACCACCTGCTGGTTCCGTTTCTGCTGAAGACGAGCTGGTTTGGTTCCTGGATAAACCAGCCTCTTCCAAGCTCTAAAGCAGTGATATGCTTCCATTCCCGTGAACTTACCAATGTGACTAGTCCAGTTTGGTTTTTGGATTTTTACTCGCCGGTTCTTTCCATTTATGTTTTGGGAAGAGACTGTTGTAATAAAAGCGTACTTGACATGGAAATAATGAATCAAATTATGGTTTCTCTAATTTGTTTTTGTATTTTGGTTCAAGTCTATCGGAACCAACATTCTCTCCAATGGTTGTTTTGACTATCGGCTATGAATAGTTGCGTTGTATGCTCCGGACCGGACTAAAGTCGGACCAGTCCGCATTTAATTCATCATTTGACCACTGCAGACTAATATGCACAATTGCGGACTAAAAATTTCCATATTAGTATTCACTTGAGCATAAAACTCCATATCATCATAAATTCACTGATGTTCTGTTTTTTCATTCCACTTACCAAAAGCTCCATAGTCCATACTATAGTCCGAACCACAACGTATGAGCCAACCATTGGTTTAGTTTGTGTAGCCGAGATTTGAGAGTTACAAAAAGATGGTACATGTAGTTGCAGTGAGTGAGAGGAGATATATTTCCTAAAGTTAAACATGTATCAATTATAACAGAACTAGAAATAAATAGAATGGTTGTTGAAGTGAGATCTGATTCATCTGAATGAGGAATAAATGGTATCTGATTCATATTATTAGATTTGTTGATATAGTTGGAAACATATATGGTAATAGATCGACCTTAATTTTCCATTATTTGTGTGGTTTCACATTATTTTACATGACTCTAGTTTATATATCTAGTAATAAATAAACCAAATATCTTTAGATACTATATTAAATTTATGTGATTTCATCTAAATATGTGAAAATTCGTATTTAAAAGAATCAAAAAGGAAAATAAATGTGAGAAAGATAAGGGTAGATAAATAAATAAGAAAAGTAAAAGGACTAAAAGTGTAAATATCGGGTATTTGGCTACGTGGTGGTGGTGGGGTACTGTAACGAACTTTTATAAAAAGCCAAAGGAAGAGGCTTTAATGGCTCCAATGACCTTCTCTTTACTCTGATTTTGACTTCTCTTTCAGATTCTAGAGAGAGAGAGAGAAGGAAAAATCCCAACTTTCTACAAAGAAGCGGAAGCTAGTTTCTTCAACGACGCGGCTAAGACGGAGAAGGAGGAGGAGGTCGTATGGTTTTCGCCGGAGTTTTGGATCAAATCTGTTACCGATTTGTACGGACATTTTCAGATTTTTGGACCTTTAAATTGGGGATAGAGAGATAAGGAGACTGGGTTTCGATGAAAGCTCTTAGAAGAATTCAAACGAGGTCTTCGTTTCCTAATCCTTCTTCTCCGTCATCTCCGTGGACTCATTTGCGTTCTGCTTTCGTCATTGTTACTTCTTCTTCTCCTGCTTCTTGTTCTTCTTCTGATCCGTGAGTCTCTTTTGATCTATCCCTCTCTTTATCATTCTCAGTTTCTAGATTATTTGATTTGGCATGTGTAATGTGTTTTTGGTAAATTGCTTCAAAGGTTTAATCTTTATTACAGGATCATTGATTGGATTTGTTTTTACTTTTGTCCTAATTGACCCTTTACTTAGTTTCCATAAATAGGATCAACATATCTTTGGATATCTCCTTTTACTAGAAAGAAATTAAAATGCTTTCAGTATCATTTTAGCTGAAGTTAAATCAATGCTTATGTAATTTGCTAGTGTTAAGTTTGTCTTTGAGGTTTTGAAGTGTAGTGTTGTTCTATTGACTTATCTTGTTTGTGATTTATGGTTTCTTTTGTATCAGAACAAGCATGAATTTATTCTGAAACAATCTCAATTTTCTGTTTTTTGTTCAGGCATAGGCTAAAATCGCCATGGTCCCGAAGAAAACGAAAGAAACCCCTCACACTTCGCCGGTGGAGAAGGTTTTTCACTCCCGAGGGTAGACTTCGGAATGGAGGAGTAGATTTATTGAAGAAAGTCCGGAGTAGAGTGAGTCAAAGCTTCACAGCTTTATGAAATTGTTAGTGTGTTCTACAAATGTTTGGGAATATTCATTTTTTGTTTTGTGTTTTTGTGTAGGGCATTGATCCTAGCATTCGTTCGGAGGTTTGGCCATTTCTTCTTGGAGTGTAAGTATACTTCTAAACTCTATTAGTTGCAACAATGCACTTATGGCAGTTCATATTTTATATAATGAAATCTCTATCGAGTTGCTTGTCATGTCTTGTTATACAGCTCATGGTTCCTAATATGTCGCATTTATGTCGCAACAGACTTCTATACTCACAGAACCATAGTGTTCTTGCTTTGTTTTCCTCACCTTTGTTTATTTTTCTTCTCTACAAAACAGGTGTGATTTGAATAGTTCCGAAGAAGAGAGAGGTGCTACAAGAACTTGGAGAAGGTGAGAAAAAATATGAATCACCGCTCAGAGGATCTTCTTATATCTTTTGTTCTTTTGTGACTTGATTTTACTTAACCTTACAATTGCAGAAAAGTGTATGAGAGACTACGCAGGCAGTGCAAAAGGCTACAAAGACAAGACAGTGCAACTTTTAAGTTAAACAAGATCAATAAAACTACTCAAGATGAGCATGATAGTTGGTCTCTTGCACAAGACTCTGACAGTTCATGTTCTGGTGATGCTTGCAGCGCCCACGAGTCTCTTACTAGCGACAAAGACAACACGGAAGATATTGGCTACATGAGTGATGTCTCATGTACGCTTGACAGAGACTACTCTGGTTCCAGACACCTGAATTCTGAGTCCTCAGATTCAGATTCATCTGATGAGAATGATTCTGTTCAGGTCGCTCCTTCTTCTGAAGGGAGGGATGAACATAGTACTTCTCCATCCAGCATATATATTTCTCGTACCAAAGAGGATTTTGTGACCTGGCAGCGTATTATCCGTCTTGACGCTCTTCGTGCCGATACAGAGTGGACTCCATATTCCTCATCCCAAGCTATGGTGTCAGAGAATAGGGCACGCCGTGCTGCTGAAGCAGTTGTTTTAAAGGATTACAGTCATTTGGAACCTTCGAAAGTCTTTCACGCTGCACGGCTTGTTGCTGTTCTTGAAGCCTATGCCTTATATGATCCTGAAATTGGCTATTGCCAAGGAATGAGTGATCTTCTCTCCCCTGTACTCTCTGTCATACCTGATGACTACGAGGCATTTTGGTGTTTTGTTGGGTTCATGAAGAAAGCACGTCAGAATTTCAGACTCGATGAGGTTGGGATCACAAGGCAACTCAACATAGTATCAAAGATTATCAAATCCAAAGACTCACAGCTCTACAAGCATCTTGAGAAAGTCAAGGCGGAAGACTGTTTCTTTGTTTACAGAATGGTTCTTGTGATGTTTAGAAGAGAGCTGACTCTGGAGCAAACACTGTCTCTCTGGGAAGTGATTTGGGCAGACCAAGCTGCAGTAAGAGCTGGCATGGGGAAATCTTCCTGGAGCCGTCGAATAAAGCAGCGGGCTCCTCCCACAGAGGATTTGTTGCTGTACGTGGTAGCTGCTTCTGTGTTGCAAAGGAGGAAAGTCATAATAGAGAAGTACAATAGCATGGAGGAGATTCTCCGGGAGTGCCACAATATGGTAGGGAAACTAGACGTGTGGAAGCTATTAGACGATGCACACGACCTTATTGTCACCCTCCACGCCAAGATCGAACATTCGAATCCCATAATCGTTTAATGTGTTATGGCTGTTTATCAAGATTTGCCATCTGGTATCAGAACTGCCTGCAGGTTCTTGTATTTGCGCAACGTGAATGTGGGTTCATGCCAAGCCAGTCAGAGGTTTGGAACAGGATCGAAACCCAGGATTTGATATACTGCTATCTAAATCCCGATGTAACATATAACAAGGCCAGTATCAAGATAGGCATGATTTGTGTGGTGTGTTGTGAAACTTTCAGAGGTGAGTTTCTCTGCCTCCATTTTCAATTTTGTATATGAAACAATTTTTTTGTGCCGGGAAAGAGAATCTTCCGCCGGTAAAAGAATAAACCAACTCTTTCTGTTCATTCTTATTCCAAAATTATTAATATCATATCATATACGACATATGTATATGCGGTTTAATCCCTCTTTAACTGTCTACTCCTAACCTAACCACATCTAGTATACATTCATTCCTCCGGCAATAAGTTCGGGTTTTGTCTGAAAATTCTCTCCGCCTTAATGAGCCGCAGTGAAGTTCATACAGATAGGAGGTCTAACCTTAGCCAGAGCCAGCAAAGAAGAAGGCAGAATCCAGAGACCATCTCCACATATCAAACCTGATGCAACAGCCGGAACCATCACATCTGCCTTCTTACGGTTCACCTTCTGCCAAACGAATACCACAACACTCCCAATACACATATCGATTGCAAACGACCCACCCACCAGGAACGGTACAGCCATTGCCATCGGGAGTGGGATCCACTTCCCCGGCCTATCTGGCAACAGGTCTCTTGCCAGGTTGGCAACAACCGCAAAGGCAAAGAATCCGTAGCAAAGCTCCAGGCAATGCTGGGGAAGAGCCGAGAGACCTTGAACACCGATAATGGCCATGTTTCTGTAAATCATAGCATAAGGAGCCTTGTATTCACCATTTTGGTTTCCAACATCAAACGCCTTGTAGAAGAGGAAGAAGGTGAGTGGTGCGACCACGCAGCCTATCGCTGTCCCGATGGCTTGTGCAACAAGCATCGAGCGGGGCGAGGTCTGCGTTAGATGTCCCGTCTTGAAATCATGCATCAGGTCAGCCGAGACAGAGACAATTGATTTGATAAGACCACAAGCAACCATCCCAGCCACCACTCCATCGTTTTTTCCTGCCAGTGCTGCCATCACAAAGAGCGCTGCTTTACCGTAGTTGTAAGCCATGTTCATATCCGTTAACCCGGCTCCATACGCGTTACAGAAGCTGAGGGACGGGGCAAGGAGGTAAGCTACGAGGACGAAGTACCATTTCAACTGAGGGAACATCAGAGGGATCGCAATGATGGAGACAAGGGAGAAGAATACGTATCCTACACAAGCCATCCATAGCGGAATGCTCTCTCGAACGAACACTTCATTCTCTCGTTTCAGGTTATCGGATTCTTTTTTGCCATCTTCTGGAACTTCTACCACTGCAATCAATCAGTCAATTGGTTATTACTTTGACATCGAAACAAATGCAAGACACGGTTAGCTAGATCTTTCCTCATAACTTACATGTGCTGATGCTGTTGGTTTTGGAGAGTCTTGAGTGGAAGCTTCTTCCAGTGAAGAAAAGTATCTTGAGGAAGTTATAAAGTCCATCTCCTAAGATCAATGCAATGCATATAAATACCTAATAACACCACAAAAGGAAACATATCGCATCATTTTGCTTCCACAGCTCGCAATTCATAAAATATATAAAACTAATATGAATCAAACCTTGTAGCCATTTAAGCCCTGCATGCTAGTCTTTTCCAATGTTGCAGGGAACCATTCGCCTTTAAGCCGGGCTATGAGAGGCCACATGATTCCCCACGAGAGGATGGCACCGAAGAGCAACGATAGATTCACCAAATGCGAACAAATCATCCCAGCTCCAACATATGTCATACTGAAGTCAAAGTAGAATCTGCATCCCACAAAGAGATAAAGCTTCTTCAATCAAAACATGTTTAAACATAAGAAGCAAAAAAAATTCGAAAGGTTATAAGAAATAACAGAGGAAACTCACGATTTTTCCAAAGCTTGTAACCCAAATGTAGGGAACTGAGAGAATCCGCATTTGTCACCACCTGAATAAAACCATCCAAAGAATGCCCAAAAGAAACTCAAACCAAACGATTTTATAAACCCGCGAATCTGTTTCCTGTATCAAAAACGACGAAAAATATCGATATATATCCCAATTCGATTCATGAACAAGAAAAGAAAAACAAGATTCAACAAGAACATATGTATAACATACTTGGCTGTCTTATTTCCTTTGCTAGTATGAAATCCATTTATAAGAACAGCTGTTGCTGTTCCACTCGGATACGTTAGCTTGTAGTCTATAATCATCACCTGAAATTTACATAATTCATTCTCAAAATTCACACCATTGAAATCAAAAATTTACTCTGTTTCATAATTTGCTAAAAATCATTACCTTTCGAAGAGGTACCAATACAACTAGTCCAATGAAACTAGTGACAAAGAGGAATGATGTCATCCATCCAACACCAGGCTCTTTTATACCACGAGGATTGTTTCCTTCAGTGTTCACTCCCGTAAGCTCGTAAGTTCGTCTATTCAAACCCAACAAATACGATGCAAATCCACCTGCATTATGGAAAATTCATCGATTTTCTTATTCTTGTATAAGTAAAACCTTAATAACCATTCCTCTGTGTGCACACTCTGCATGTAGGTCACTTAGTAAGGCATGCTCTGGCCCGATTCGTCGAGGCCTCGAGGTTTGGCGAAACTAATAAAGACATGGTTTGTTTATAGAAACTACCTGCAAGGGAGATGCTGTAACAAGCAACAGCACAAGTCTGAGCAATAGTGTTCTCTTGCCGTGTGAAAGGCGTCGTGGCGATTCCGGCTTTTTGAAGAACTTTGGTCCAAGATTTGAGAAAGACGAAAGCCAAGAGAGCTGATGAGATGTTTAGATTCGGTACGAGTCCTGTCGTTAGATTCAGCTTCAGACAGATCACACTGTAGACAATCCCTATCAATAAACTCGCGACGATGGCTCGAACCGTGATCTGTTTCCTCCATGGCGGTGGTTTTCTCGAATCGATAAACTCGTCTTCTTGAAATTGGTTCTGTTCTCTCTCAACCCTCTCGTTCTCCATTTGTGGAAAAAAATCTCAATAACCTAGAGATCTCTGGAATTCAAGAAAATGAAATTGTAATCTTGATCGGTGTGATAAATTCGTATTAAATAAAATAAGCTCACCTGCCACAAATCGTTAGGTTGCTTCTCGTACACGGAAACAATGTTTTGATCCGGCAATTCGTGGAAAAGATGCCAATCTGAGAATCGAATGATTCGCAGACTCGAGGTTTGGCGTAAGATGGAAGAAGAAGAAGAAGAAGAAGCAGAGAGAATTCGCATATTAGTGATGTTGAATTGAGATAAAATTTTATAGAAGAAGAGAAATGAATGAAGAGAGAGAGAAAGTGTACTGCACAGAAGTACAAATTAGGGTTTGCATATTATGGAAAGTACATATTTTGTGATTCAGATTCAACCAAATATGGAAGGAACACGCGTTTTACAGTTAAAAGACAGAGCAAGGAGATATATGGTTGTTGGTCTGAAACTCACTAACCGTGCAATTTTTTTATTTTATTCTAATATATGAGAGAATTAAAAAAGAATAATAAGAAGATGGTAGTACGAATTTTGAAAAAGTTGATTTTGGTGTAATTATAAAAATAGGGAAAAAATGGAGTCCCTTGGAAGTGTCGATAGTAAAACAAACCCCACAAAGAGAAAGAGCACTGACTTTTGAAAAAGAGTGGGTTTTGTTGAGTTTGGTGTATACGTTTGACTTCAGTTACTACCTGATGTGTCCCAATTTTTGATGTGTTGTCAGCTTCTGTTCTCATAATATTAATATTTTGAACCATATTCTGTTAAAAATATTCCATCCATTTTGTATAACAAAAACACTATTGCTTTAAGAAGATATATATGAATATATCAAAGTGACTTACATTGTTATAGTACAACAACAGTATTTATATCAAAGTGGCTTACATTGTTAGGCCATCTGCATTGGCAGATCATGGGCCATGCGCTTAGGAATATAAAAATTGAGAAAAAATGAATAGTGGGTTTGGATCAGAGGGAAGTGATCTCGCCCGAGATTTGTTTTAAGCCTTGTTTCTGGCCTACGTGTCAGCCCGTGATTGGATCCGCTTTTTTGCAAAGGAGAAAACATTTTCATTTCTCCAAAAATCGAAATCGCGACTAGGGTCCTTCTTCCTCTCCAAAGCGGCGATAGCTTCCTGGTCATCATCTTCTCCGATTAAGGTGTGTTTTCCGGCCATTAAAACACCAAAATCGAGATCTCTTCCATGTAGAAATCGATCTGTACATAGTTTTGTGAATTTCATCCGTTAAAAATGTCTTCTTTGTCGATTCATAGGTCCGGCGATTTGAAGTCGAAGTCGAAATCCTTTCCTTACGCCTTTGTATCCTCGTCTCCTCTGTCTCCCAAATCTCATCTCCGGCGAAATAGACAAGGTAGTCCCCTCGTGTCCTCTCTCAGTTATGTTTCATCGATTTTGGGTCTTGAAATCTGTGAATTAGGTTTGGGTTTAGTATAAATGTTATAGGGTTTCATCTAATCTGTCAATTAAAGGTTTGGATTGGTCTCGGATGTTTGATTGGTTTATGTCTTGCAATTTGTGATTGTCTTGCAATTTGGATAATGATCTCTGTTTCCACTTGAGTTGTGATGGTCTTGCAATTTGGATAATGATCCCTGTTTCCACTTGAGTTGTGATGGTCTTGCAATTTTAAAACTGATTTATATGAAACATAACCCTTAATGCTTTAACAAAACTGAATTGCTAGATGATATGAATTCTTAGGATATTCTAGTTGAGTTCAATGCGTTAACACAACCAAACTTTTTTGGTTTACTTATAAAAAACACTCAATGACCTTCATTTACTTCTGAAGTGACTGAAGTAGGTAATGGTTATTTAGAATTAAAAGTCTTTAACAACACTACACTTTAATGAACTTCTTAACTTCTCTATATTACATCCAAGCCAATACTAAATCTCTCATACCTTTTACTTCTCTGATCCAATAATCTCTGTTCAAGCAGATAATCTCTCTTCTAGCCAATAATCTCTCTTCCTCTGAATGCTATGGAACCAAATAATACTCCAAATAATAGTCTGTCTCAATCCTACTTCAGCCTTCTTAACTTCCCATATGATGGCTTTGATCGCAATGCAAACATTGGTTCCTCCCAAATCCCTCCTTTTAGTTCACAAACTAGTTCACAGCCGAGTCAACCTCCTAGTCAACCAGAAGAGACAGCAGAACAACGTAGGGAGAGAAGGATATGGTCCACACAAGATGACTTAGTCTTAATAAGCGGCTGGTTAAACACCTCTAAAGATTCAATAGTTGGGAATGATCAAAAGGGAGGGTCCTTTTGGAAGCGGATAGGAGATTATTACGCATCAAGTACTCATGTACTTGGTGGTGATGAGCCAAGATAGACGCCCTGATCTTTGTAGACAAAGATGGCAAAAAATCAGTAGAGTAGTGAGCAGGTTCTGTGGAACTTATGCAGAGGCATATGATGAGAAAGCTAGTGGCATGAATGAAGAGGATATTCTGCATAATGCTCACCAAATCTACACTAATATTTACAAGAAGAAGTTTGCTTTGGAGTATGCTTGGAATGTTCTTCGCTATGAACAAAAATGGCTAAACCTGGAGGCTATGAACCCCACTCCTAATAAGTTAACCAGTTCTAACAAACGCAAAGCCAATGATGCTGCACCATCTTTAGGCTCTGTAGTAGGTGAGCACGAGAGTAGGCCTCCTGGCATAAAGGAAATGAAAAAATTAAGGAAGACCAAAGGTAAAGAGAAGGCCTCAGCATCGGCTGCACCATCTGCTGCATCTGCTTCACCATCTGCTGAGTTTAGTAAAATGTTTGAGCTAAAACTGAAGGATTTGGAGGGAATGAAAGAACTCCAAAAGCTGTCCATTCTTGACAGTCTAATTGCCAAGAAAGAAAATTTGGATGAAGAAGACAAAGTTGTAAAGAAGAAGCTAGTTGCTGAACTTTTTTTAACTTAGAATAAACACTAGATGATAAGTCTGTTTGTCTTATGTTTGTTTTAACTATGTTTGTCTTTTGTTTTTAATGTGTTTATGAATCAGATATGTAATCAGCTATGTTAAACTTGTTCTCTTATGTTTTTAATGAATCGGCTATGTTTGATGAATTAGGTAAACAGCCCATTAAACTACAACCACAAGCTGTGAAGAGGAGTCTGTGGAGCTGTTGGTGAAACTGGAGAGGCTTGTTATTGAGTTAGGTTTGAAGAAACCATTGCTCAACTTGTGCATCAGCTAATGTATGATTGTCGGCAGAGTTTGGTTTTTTGGATTGTAGTTTTAAAGACAGAGGCACGTGAATTTTTTTTTATGTTTTGTAAAAGGAAAATTGACAGGGTCACAGGTTTCGTTTGTAAGAAAGACCAAAGTTCACATGTGTTTGTCTTGGGGTATCAACTTGACGTTTTTTTATGTATCAAAGGCCTTGTAGACCAAACTTGCAACTCTCTATATATATGTCAGACGAGCAGGAGAACATATTTCATCAAACACAAATCACTTCTCTCTTAAACAAAAAACATACAATTCTCTTAACTCTCTATCTAGTTCATAAACTAGTTATTGCTTGTTTATTCTCTTGTATTAATTTGATTTCTTCATCTTATTAATACATAGCTTTTATGGCTTCTTCTTCCAATAATTTTCACTACCATTATGATCCGAATAATGATAGTTTTAACCAATTTTTTCAAAATCAATTTCATAATCAATTTCAAGCTGCTGAAGAGGAAATTCCGGCGGAAGATGAAATTCCGGTCGAGAGGAAGAAACGTACGTATATCGATAGAAAACGGGAAGAAGGGCATGAACGTTTGTGGAACGATTATTTTAGTGATAATCCAACTTTTTTGGATTATCAATTCCGCAGACGGTTTCGAATGAACAAGTCATTGTTCTTGCGTATTGTGAATCGTCTCAGTGAAAAGCTTCCATATTTTCAACCAAAAAAGGATGCAAGGTTCCGAAATGGTGTATCACCGCTACAACAATGTACTGCAGCAATTCGGCTATTAGCATATGGGACCAGTTCGGACTCGGTTGACGAATATTTACGTATTGGTGAATCGACTGCTCGTGAATGTTTGGAACATTTTGTCGTCGGAATAGTTGACTTGTTTGGCACAGAATACCTACGGCGACCCACACTAGAGGATCTCCGAAGGCTACTCTTTTATGGAGAAAAGCGAGGTTTTCCCGGGATGGTTGGCAGCATCGACTGTATGCATTGGAAGTGGAAGAATTGTCCAACTGCTTGGAAAGGAATGTATTCACGAGGCACCAGTAAACCAACAATTGTTTTGGAGGCGGTAGCTTCACAAGATCTCTGGATATGGCACGCATTTTTTGGAGCGCCAGGTACTAGTAACGATTTAAATGTTCTTGATCAATCTCCAGTTTTTAATGACATTATTTACGGTCGAGCTCCCGAAGTGACGTACTATGTCAACGGAAGGGAGTATAATTTGGCTTACTATCTGACGGATGGCATTTACCCCAAATGGGCGACATTTGTTAAATCCATCCCAAAACCACAACACCCGGAACATAGTTTGTTTGCTGAACGTCAAGAAGGTGCACGAAGAGATGTTGAGCGTGCATTCATGGAGTCCTGCAATCTAGATTCGCCATGATTAAAAATCCATCTCTTTTATGGCCGAAAGGTAAAATAGCATATATTATGAGAGCTTGTCTCATACTCCATAATATGATTGTCGAAGATGAGCGAGATTCATACACTCTTTATGACGAAAATGAATTCCGACAAGACGATGAAACCGAAATACCTCGGGATCTTACGTTTTCAGTAAATATGGCTACAAATCTTGAGGGTTTAGGTGATGGGCATACAAGAATTCGTGATAGACAAGCACATCACCAATTAAAAGAGGACTTGATTCAACATATTTGGAATAAATTTGGATAATAAACTATGTATTAATTAGATAAAATGTTTTTGTGCTTTTATTAAGTAATATGTTTGTTTGTTTATTGTTATTTATATTTGTAATGTTTTTTTTTCATAAATATTTAGTATTGTAATTTCACTTTTATTTTCTGTTTTTAAAGTTTGCAATTTATATGTTATTTTTAAATGTTTTAATAATTGTAATATGTTTTAAATTTTTTAGATTATTATATTATTAAATCTTAAGATCTTACACATGTTCTCCCACTAATCAACTTCTAAACAAAAGATCTAAACACATAATCTTACATTATTTTAACATTATATTTTCTCTAAGAACACCCTCACATGATCTCCCATTGATGATGCCCTTATAGTACAACAACAGTATGTAATATTTCTTTTAATTTTATAAATGGTGAATTTAATCACTGTTTGAATTAGTAGTGGAATAAATAAGATAAGAATTTTATTATAACAATGGTTTTCTGAATAAAGTTTTGTTTTTTTTTTGTCTTATTCGTATCGATTACGTAACATATAAAACTTTACGAATGAAATTTATTTTGGGAAGTATATGTTCAGAGGTAACATAAAATTATGACTTGCACACTTTACCTTCAAGTTAATTAAGTACTAACAACTACTAATATATATTCAGATGAGTACTCTACCAAATAATGTAGTAAATTAAAATTTTACTTTAAGTATCAACAAACGTATAAACCATTCCACTATTCCAGATATGGTACTCTTTTTATCGTATTGCAATATATATTAATTGTATACATATTACTTTGAAATAGAGTATATTTGTTTGTCTAGTGAACACTGAACACCCATAAAGGAGAAAGAGTGATATAGTTCACTCAGAAAGAACTGCCTAAAGTAAACTAAATGGCGGGAATAGATAAGGGCCCAATTAATAACATTTCATTTGGAGGAAATAGATAAAAGTAAACTAAGAATATCACAAAAGAAAAAGAATAACAAATGGTTAATAAGTTCAAAGGCACCATATATATTGATTTTTTTGGCCCACATTAAAAAAAAAAAAAAGAATATGTGCCCAACTAAATTTATGAGCTAAAGCTATATAAATGTATAACAAAAAAAAAAAGCAAAAATAATTATAACATTTCCAAAAAAATACAAAAACATACTATTTTCAAACTAAAAATATTGGAAACTTTTTTTGAAAAAATCTCTTTTATTTTTTATTTGGCCATTTAATATCCAATCTTTTTTTGTTAGGATAGAAATACATAGATATATACTATATTTTTACAAGATTTTACCAATGGATGGTCTAGGTCTAGTGGTCCAATGGAAGGTTTTAAAAAGCAAAAGTTGATGGATTCGAACCCACGTATATAAAACCCACACGACCACTAGACCACGACAATACATTTATAAAATAATGTAAGAACATTGTATATATAGATTCAAACATGTGGGATTCAAATTTAACATCATTAAATATTTTGTAACGTCCGTTAACGACTAAATAAGGTATTTCAAAAATGACTAAATAAGGTATTTTAACGACTAAATCGCGGGTTCGATTTCACCAATTTTCAAAAATGAAGTATTTTAAATCTAAATATATTTAAATAAGGTATTTTAATTCCAATTAAAAAATCTTGAATGGTAAATGGTAAAAAAAAATACAGTCAAACCTCTATAAATTAATACTCGATAATTAATAACTTCTATAAATTAATAAATTTTTCCGGTCCCGAGTTGGGACTAGTGTAAAAAATGACATAAATCGATAAATTAATACTCTATCTGTATCAAAAAGATTGATTTTATAGAGTTTTCACACTAATTAAGGAATACATATAATGTTTAGTTATAAACGTACTGTTTAGTCATACCAAACCATTTTTCATAGCTATTAACCAATAGTAATTCATCAAATTTTAAAATTCTCAATCAATAATTCTTGAAATTCACAATTTATTAACATTAATTGATAAAAAATTAACAGAAAATCAATTTTTTTGATACAAAAATAAAACCTCAAAAATCATTCTTTATGATATAGAGGGAGTAAGATAATAATTTTTTTGAAAATCCTATGTAAACATACGGTCCCATCAATATCATAAATTAACAATTATATAAATTTATCAATATATATAAATATTATATGTAAATATTTGTAGTGACATATGACTTTAGTATTGTTTGTTTTTCTTAAATTTGTATTAATTCTTGGTAGAGTTCATTTTTAATATTTTTACTACATCGAAAAAAGTTTGTGTTGTTTTCTAAACTTAATAATTCATTTTCCACTTGTAATTGGTTTTAGAGATTTTTTCCTAAAAATAATACAATGTTCTTTTCCGACACTCGATCAAATTTCCCGATCTTGGTCCTTTCTCGGACTCGATCGATTTCCTGATCTTTGTCCTTTCTCGGACTCGATCCATTTTCCCGATCTTGGTCCTTTCTCGGACTCGATCAATTTTTCCGATCGTTGTTTTTTCTCGGACACAATCCATTTTCCAGATCTTTGTCCTTTTTCGGACTCGATCCATTTTCCCGATCTTGGTCCATTCCTGGATTCGATCAAATGTTTCCCGTCCTAGTCCAATCCCGACTAAAATACTATTTTGACTTTGATTCAAACCGGACTCAGTCAATATTTTCCAACCTTGGTCCTTTCCGGACACAGTCATTATCTCTATCTAATGTTTTATTTTTGTTAATAGCCACGTTTACAATAATATACTGAAAAATGGCAAAAATGATCGTACGCTCCAAAATTATCCACAATACTCTTTATTTTTTCATTAAAGATTTTCAATACTCCATTTTTATCATTTTGTAAAATAAAATTTACGTGTAGTCGACGTTAATGGTGTAAGTGACGGCTGTTTGTCCTGGTACTCACTTTCTTGCACACAACAAATCTTATCTTAATAACCACATCATGCCCGCAAGGTGGTGGACGAGTGGTAGGGCGAGTCCGGAGTTGAGGGTGAAATTCCCAAACCCGGGTTCGATCTTCCTCCCTCGCTGTTATCAACACTTTGTTGGGAAGTCTGGGCTTGGGCTTCGGCCCAGGCAGTTTACCTGGTAGTCTGGTAACAGGCGATCCAGCTACCCCCGGGCATTAGTCGGAAAGCATTCCAAACTCGGTTCAGGCAGTGTGGTAGCCCATCCTTCGGGGTGGTAGTGAGTCCACTCTGTAGCACTCCGGTGCGTTCCTACCGAGGCTGACCGGATCAGCCGATCGGGTATATCAAAAAAAAAAACCACATCATGCATATAAAACTTAATGGACTGAATTCTACAAATTTCTGCAATGCTAAATTTCGTGGTTTGTTCTGTTTCAATGAAAAGATATCGAAAAATAATAAAAAAAAATAATAATTGTTGAATCGAAACGAGGTTCTCTTACAAAATATTATTTTGTTCACGGGACGTGGACGGGGTCGTACAAGGAGCAAGGATCTGGCCTGCAATGGAAGCAATCTTCACCATCAACCTCACGTAATAGTTGACTGCTACAATCGGAGTCCGGCGAAAGAAGTTAGTCCTCTTCTCACACACATCAATATACCTAAGTGCTTGATTCTGCTGTGCCTTCATCGACACGTAATCACGTTTGTTCACCGACGTATAAGCACTTTGAAGACTAGAAACCACGGCTTTGTAAGCGACCTCGCAAGCCGAGAAAACGGCTTTGTCATCAGGATCTGTAGCATTTGGGAGAAGATAGTCTTGGATTTGAGAAAGCGTCTCCGTAGCAAACGTCAGAGCTCTTTTTGTCGTCACGTTCGTTATGGTCGCGATGTTTGCGTGCGGCGAATTTAGCTGTGACGTGACAATCATTATGCAGTCATTAAAGTTCACTGTTTGGTGGCAGATTCTGTCGATTATAGACTTTGTTGGTTTGTCTGGATTCACAGTTGAGGAAAAAGGCAATTGTGAAATCAAGATCATCACAAGACTAGTGATGATCAGATTCATATTCATATAGTGAGTCATTTTGGTGTGTGATATATGCTTACGAAGACGTACATAAGCATATAAATTTATACTCAGATTACTACTATACATTACTATATAATCTAGGTATAATCTATCATTTCCTTTTTTCAATATTTGAAAAAGCTTTTTGCAACTAGGTATACATTACGGTCGATGATATTATACCAAAAACTGAAAATACGTCAACGATAATCTATTCATAAAGGAAATAAAAGGAGCAAATTTTGTAAGCCAAATCGAAATCAATTATATATATATATCTTAAAGTAAATAAAAGGAGCGAGTTTTGTAAACCAAATCGAAATCAATAACTATGTATATATATCTTAAAGGAAATAGAAGGAGCAAATTTTGGGCCTGATTGGTTGTGGCTTTAGAATCTTTCCACAGCCATATTTTTCTCTACAGCCACATGTCCACAGCAATCATGCTTTACATTTATTTTTAAAGTCTACAACCACTTTTCACTTTTTTCCTTTTTTTGGGCTGTAGAAACGTCAAAAGCCACAGACATAAGTTTTGGGCTGTAGAGTATTTTTTATTTAGTTTTTATTCAGAAAACAAATTGAGAAGAAACCCTACCTTGGAACTTATATCTTATATAATATGAGAAGGTTTTCTTCTCACTTTTCCTACCATTGCGACATTTGGCACTCTCTTTTGGTGACAAGTGTCCTCCTTCAATGCATCAATGTTTGTTTTATTTTATTTTAAATCTTTAGTTTTGAAAGTTTGTGCCTACAATTTAATTCCAAAAAATATTTCTCTTATCCTATCGGTACATTTGACATGTATTTAAACTGAAATTGTATCTAATTTATTTTACCAAAATTATTATCTACTTAAAATCACCACTTATCCTATTGGTACAATAGTATATTTTTAAAACTTCTCATAATATTAGTACATTTGGCATCTATTTTTAAATTTAATTGTTTTCCTCATTTTTCTATCTTACATAATATTTTAATATCTCCATAAAATACATTTCTAATCTTTTCTAATTTGTCTTTTTTTTTTCTTCTTTCCAATTTTACTTTTTTTTTGTTTTAATTTTTATAACACCAATTTATTCTCAAAATCACCACTTATCTTATTGGTACAATAGTACATTTTTTAAACTTCTCATAATATTAGTACATTTGGCATCTATTTTTAAATTTAATTGTTTTCCTCATTTTTCTATCTTACATAATATTTCAATATCTCCATAAAATACATTTCTATTCTTTTCTAATTTGTCTTTTTTTTTCTT
Organism: Arabidopsis lyrata subsp. lyrata; assembly: GCF_000004255.2. NCBI lineage: Eukaryota > Viridiplantae > Streptophyta > Magnoliopsida > Brassicales > Brassicaceae > Arabidopsis > Arabidopsis lyrata. Next base: position 10,634,325 of record NW_003302550.1, on the reverse strand, counting down.
CTTTCCAATTTCACTTTTTTTTTTTGTTTTAATTTTTATAACACCAATTTATTCTCAAAATCACCACTTATCCTATTGGTACAATAGTACATTTTTTAAACTTCTCATAATATTAGTACATTTGGCATCTATTTTAAAATTAATTGTTTTCCTTATTTTTCTATCTTACATAATATTTTAATATCTCCATAAAATACATTTTTAATCTTTTATAATTTGTCTTTTTTTTCTTCTTTCCAATTTCACTTTTTTTTGTTTTAATTTTTATAACACCAATTTATTCTCACATGTTACAACTCCAAGTTGGAGAATTTATTTACAATTTTTATTACACAATACATTTAATGTATTTATATAGTATAATATAATTTACAGGAATTATTAAATTTAATATGTCATCCCATATATTGTTTTATAAATGTCTCAGTAAATGAAATTCTAACTTATGTAATAGTCAATGTAATTTTAATAAAGAAATATAGTAACATGCATTATATTAATGTATTGCTCCATGTGTTACGCCTTTTCTCAAAATAAATGTTTGTGAAGAGTTTTCTTCTCTAGTAACGCTTTTCATGTGGCTTCTAATACCGAAATATATTAGTGTTTTTTTTTTGTTCTGGAATTAGTTACCCAAAGTAAAACCCACAAATGAACTTATTAAAACATATGTAACGTCAAACAACTCTAATTGATGCATTAGGCTAACAGATAACCACAATAACTCCAATTAATTCAAAACATTAAATCCAATTAATTCTTGTATATATTACCCACATGTGAAGCTAAAAAAAACTCTACAAGAGTTTTTGCTTTTTCCAGTCCGTTCTTTTATTTTTATTGACTTTTAGTTGCTTTCTCTTTATTTCAGGCTATCATCCACATAATAAAAATATCTACAAAAGTTTTCTCATTTGGTGTTCAAGTTAATTAGGTTTGTGATTTCATATGGTGTTCAAGTTAGCTTCACCAACACCATTAGTTCTACATAAAAGTGTTCTATTTTTAAGTTCTATTTTTAATTGTTTCTCTATTTTTCAACTCACCAATAAGATTTATATACATACATTGAGAATATTTATATCTATTATTATGGTCAGTTAAAGTGTAATTATAAATTTAAGTATTAAGATAAATGACAGTACATTATATTTATTAAATTTTCTTACTCTTATGATCTATATGTATTCATAAATTTGAAAACCATAAGTTTGTTAAAAAAATTATGATATAAATTGAAAAACCATTTATGTAATTATTCTCAACATCACTTATCAAAAAGTTAAGAGTTTGTTTTCTTTTTTTTTTTTAATACGTAAAGTTGTTTCAAGATGATTTTGTTATTGAATACGTAAAACTAATGGGACCATGAGTCAAAAAAAAAAAATCAAATAGTTTATGCCATTCTTTGTTTCTTTTACATAATTACTCAACGTTTGAGAGGAATCGACGTTTGAGTTTCGTATATCTCGAATAAATAGTTTTCTGATTTTTAATATTGTATAATATTTGACTTGATTATGTTTTGAATTCAATTTTTTTTAGTTAATCATACAAATTAAGTAAGAAATAAAGATCATATGAAAGAATATAAAATTTGTATTTATTTTTATAAAAGATTCCATAAAACCAACCCAATGAAATTCAACCAAAAAATTTAAAAAGTTCCACCAAAGGTTTTTTTTTTTTATGTATGCTCATGGGATTTTTGAAAAGAATTATGTTTGATAAGGGTAATTGCATAGAATATCATAATTAGCTTATTCAGTTAAAATCTAACATGTCATTAAAGTATTTAGGTAAACGGCATTACATTATATTTATTAAAGTTTTTTTCTCTTATGACCTACATATATATATATATATATATATATATATATATATATATATATATATATACAGTAAAACCTCTATAAATTAATACTCTATAAATTAATAACCTCTCTAAATTAATAAATTCTTCCGGTCCCGAGTTGGGACCAGTGTAAAATATGACATAAATCGATAAATTAATAAGATAATAATTTTTTTGAAAATCTCATGTAAACATATGGTCCCATCTATATCATAAATTAATAATTGTATAAACTTATTAATATATATATATATATATATATATGTATATTTAACTTAATATATATATGATATAAATTTATATATGTTATATATGAATTACTATGATATATATTTAAAATATTATATGTAAAATATGACTCTATTATTCGGAAAAAAATTTGTATTATCTTTTAAACTTAATAACTGTTTTTCTACTTGTAATTGGTTTTAAAAAGATATTGCTTATATAAAAAAAATTTATTTTTAGATAGAAATTTTTTAAGAAATAAAAAAATTAGTAAAATCTCTCTATAAATTAATAATTATTAATTTATCGATAAATTAATACCTCTCTAAATTAATAAAATTTCATAGTCCCAACATTATTTATTTATAGAGGTTTTACTGTATATATATTAAAACTGAACTAAATTTTTTTAATATAAACTTTTAAAAATAAAATTTTTATTATATCATCTAAAATCATTTTCCTAAATTAAATATGATTATAATTAAGTGTAACATATATTATAATCGGCATCAGAGTTCTGCAAACGGGGAATGAAACTAAACGAAATAACATCAAAGGTATAAGATAAAATCAGGATATCAAAGAGAATCCCATAAAGCTCCTTGTGCTGAAGCTCTGATTTTAAAGCTTTGACTAGCTGTGCTTAGTCAGAAGCGAGAAAGAGATGTGAAAACCCCAAATTAACATATATAAAATATGTGTCCTCCTTCAATGCATCAATGTTTGTTTTATTTTATTTAAAT
>NW_003302550.1:10597235-10631396 GCF_000004255.2 Arabidopsis lyrata subsp. lyrata | reverse complement strand
ACTCGAACCCACATAAATTTTAAATAACAAACCTGAACTATGTAATCGTTAGCCAATTTTAACAAATACCTGAATTATTTAACCTTTAGTCAATTGAATAAAAAGAATGATTCAAATACAAAAGAACAGATAATTACGACTTTACAATTCTAATCGACATTAACAAATACAAAAAAAAACTATGTTGAAATTGGATAACAGTTAGATAGTTTAGGTTTGTTTTTTTTTTAAATGGTCTAAATTCGGGTTTATAAGTGATGGGGTCAGAGTTTGGGTTGAAAAAAGCTGCAGAAAAATAGTTGGAGTTGATTTTGGCCGTTTTCCCGATCCAAGGATCGTGAATCAGCAAACAATAGACTCTATGATGAAGTATGATATATATATTTCCAGAATAAAATATTTTATGTAAATTAAGAAAAGTAGTGGCGTATATTTATGGCATACCACCATGAATAAAAAAAAAGAACAAAATTTATTTTTTAGTAATTCACAAAAATACTTCGAAAAGGAACATAAAAGTTAATATTTTAAAAAATTCTTTTCAAAAAACTATATTAATAATCGATCATATTACTTTAATACAAATTTTATTTTTATTCAGAATTAATATGTAACCCACGCATCGCGTGGGCAGCTTTTTAGTATATAATAATCAAATCAAGCATCCACCAGCCAAAGCAAAAAGTTAGCAAAAAGAAGAAAAAAGTGCGTACGTAACTTTCGTCATATCTTTTGTGGTTGTTATGGTTTGTAGATACGGCAGACAACGATGCATCTCCTTCTCAAAGAGAGGTAAATATTTTTTAATGCTTTTATTTCAAAATTAGTTAAAAACTACTATTGATATATTATTTTGTGTCATAGCTTATTGTTAAGTGGACGGATAAAGTTTCTCGAACATTCATAGAGTTACTTCTAGCTCAACTTGATAAAGAAAATTGGGTAGAGAAATCTTTAACTAGAGAAGGAAAAGCTTTAAAGAAGCTACTGGATTTGATTTGGTATGGAAAAATTTTGCAGATCATCTTCATAATTTGAAGCTATGGTATGACTGCTACCGCCGACTCCGCAAGTTCACTGGAATATCCGTCGATCATAGCACAGGAATAATAACCATGGATCAAGAATGGTGGGATGCTCGAATACAAGTAGGTATTTTATTATATATATTAATTATTTTGTTCTATCGTTTTAGAACTTCAACATATTAGTATACATATAATTATACTAATTAATTTTTTAAAAATATTTAGGAACAAGACGTGGCTAAACGATTTCGTAAGAGATGTTTAGCAAATGAAGACCTCTTAGAAATATTGTTCAGTGGAGCCCATATTGGAGTTGAAGATGGATGGTCAGTTGGAAATTGCCTCAACATACATATGATACTCGAGGACAATTTGATATGAACACAACATATGTTGGCGAAGATTCATATGTGCCGTTATCTACTCCACCAGATGAACAAAATCAGAACAATCAGTCAACACAAGGCACCATTAATCCACCTTCCGATGAACGATCACATTCTGAGCAACGAAGTAAACGTAAGCGTGGGGCATCGAACATTGACAATCAGTCTGATCTATCAAAAGCTTTCCGTGAACGATCAGATGCAATAAAATTAGCAGCAGCTGAGATGTCATCTGCTTTGACATCTGACGTAACAATGGCTGCACGACGGATGCATCAAATTTCAGAGATTGAATTTGGCTCAACCTTCTATTGGGATGCCAATAAATTACTATCTAATGATGAGGTTGCTCGAAGATGGTTTTTAGGGATTCCAGAAAACAAGTTTGCACTTCTTTATCTCCGGACGAGATCAACAACGATATTGGAATAGAAAAAGCGTATGCAGCATGAACATTCTTGCAGTGAGTAACTTCGACATGTTGTTTACTTACATATATGTTGGTATCCCTTGTTCTGCTCATGACGCAAAAGTGCTTTCTTTAGCTATGGAAGGTGATCCTAATTTTCCGCATCCACCCACAGGTAAATATTACCTTGTTGATTCATGATATGCGTTACGTCGAGGGTATTTGGGACCATATAGGCAAACTCGGTATCATCAAAATCAGTTTCAAAATCAAGCACCACCTAGTAACTATAAAGAAAAATTTAATCGGCGTCATTCTTCACTTCGTTGTGTTATTGAAAGAACATTTGGAGTGTGGAAAGGAAAATGGAGGATCATGCAAGACCGGGCAAGGTACGACATTGTAACAACAAGAAAGCTCGTGATAGCAACAATGGCGCTACATAACTTTGTACGGAAATCAAGCATACCAGATCCCGACTTTGATGTTGATTGGATGCAAAATGGTGATCTGCACCCTACTTTAGATGATGAAGATGAAATAGTGGAACAAGACGTGACTGGTTCGAGGCAATATATGGAGGGATTTCGCGATGAGATTGCAATGAGTTTATGGAATACTAGTAGGTAGATGTGAGCATTGTTTTATTATTATTTAAAAACTCATAAGCTAATTTCAAAAATGATTTTTCTACACATTTATTAATTTTATTTAAGTTTTAGATGATGTTTTTTATTTATTTTAATATAGACAAAATTAATAATCTAAATTATACATCTAATATTTATCTCATTTTTTTAGTTTATAAAAGTCACAGCTGTATTTACCAATCATGCTTTCATTTAGTTCTACAGCTAAAATTCTACAGCCTAAATTCTACAGCTACAGCAGACAAATCTACAGACAAAATTCTACAGCCAAAATCCTAAAGCTACAGCCACAACCAATCAGGCCCTTTATAACTAAATGGCCATTTTGTTTGTTTTTTTTTTTTTAATAAAACATCCAATTTTTTCATTCATTAATCTGATAGAGAGCCCTAATTTACAAGAATGGATATTTAGACTGACTAACTTGTAACTTGTGTAGGAGGCTTCTGTAAGAGTGCCTAGAACCTAGGAGTATGGTCTAGTGTGTAAGAGTTATGATTAGGTCTAAGTGCAAGTGTGTCAAGTAGAAGTAGTATATGTATGTGTTGTGGTGTGTTGTAAGAGTCTATCAAGAATGTTATCAATGTAGAAGATTAAAGTAAAATGTGTTCGTGTTTTCTCTCTAGAACAAGTGAACACAAACGAGTAAAAGGAGTGTGAGAGATAGAGAGAACTAACCTCTGAAAGTGAAACAGAGGTTAGATATGTGAGAATCACCACAATTATATGTAGCACTTTATTAAGTAAATCCCTATTATACAGAGAGAGTCAACAGAAGAAAAGAATCCTAGAATACAGTGGTCTTAGAGTACTTGAAAAAGAACTCTTCATTGTTACAGTAATCGAATAAAACTGTATAAACCTGAATCAACAGTTTCGGGAACCTGCTTGAGAAGTACCTCTCAAACCCTTCTGGTACACTCCCAAGTAGTTCCTGTAATTCTTTTGGAAGCTCTCTATAGTGATTCAGTTTGTTCCTTATGACCCGTAACAAATCGCGGATGCTGTCAAACTTGTACCGCCTGTAACGCCCGATATTGTCTAGGAATATGCTATCCAGTTTCTCATCCCACCGCCCGTTTAATGTAACCGCTGCTGTGCTTTCAAGTGCAGCCAAGAGCTGTGAGCCTTCCTCTCGGTTTTCCAATTCGACTCTATCACTTGCATCCCGGAGGAAAGACAGTCTCATGTCAGAGTTCCAGAACAATGGATGATGCAGAACTTCTTGTGCTCTCGGTCTGCATTTTCAAATATTGAAAAAAGGTTCCATTAGAGGGTTCCTAATTGACGAGCTCAAAGAAAGATTCTCGATGTTACTTTGGGATACAATAAAAAACAGCACTTCTGAGTAAAAAAATTTTCGCAATTAGCACCATGAAAATAAAATTATCAATTCTGGCTAGTTTTGATAGCAATAATAACAGCCAGAAGTGCCATCCGTACCTCAAATTTGGATCCGGGTTCAGGAGACCAGAGAGAAGATGAACAGCTTCTGGAAGACTCTCGATCAAGAAAAGATCCTTTCGATCATTCAAAACGTTTACGTCCCTCTCATAATTGTCTCCGTAAGGATGTTTACCTGCAGTCATACAGAAAAATAGAACACACCCTAAACTGAAGAGATCAACAGCTCTTGTTTGTCGTTCATTGCGGAGTTGTTCAGGTGCTTGCCACCCAGAACTTCCAGAACCTATCATTAAAAACAACAAGTTTAATAAGAGAAGAGTTTATCAATTTTTGTTTCCTTTATTACATTGTATCATGTAAGTTTTTAAGATTCTTACCAGTTGAGTTTCTAGTCAAGGCACTTGTGTCGGCTGGCAAGCGCTTGCTAATGCCCATATCTGACAGCTTTGCACATACAGATGAGTTCTTAACAATCAACACATTTTGAGGCTTGAGATCTCGATGTACGATTCCAATATCATGCAAATGAACTAGACCAGCAACTATATCACTGTAACACAAGCATACAAAGATCAGAAAGATGTATGCAACCTTTGATTTAAGTGTGAAAGATGAGAGACTAAACAGACCTCATTAACTTCAACAAAACAGGAGACGGATGTCCGTTTTCCTTCCATAGCTCAACTCCCTTGCCATTTTCAAAGATTGGGTTTCTCTGAATCGGTTGTATACTACTTGAAGCCACTGGACTCTCAAGCAGTGCAGAGGATGCATAGATGAGATCGTTTAAGCTACAAGCACACCGTTCCAATGAAATATAGATAAAATGTTCGTCCTGGTCAACCCCGTACCAGCGGACAATATTAGGATGTTTGTCCGAGGCCATGAGATTCAAAATCTCCTTCTGAGCCACATCATGATGTGATTGAACTAGACGCTTAACCGCTACAAGACGACCTTCATAGGATCCCTCAAGCACAACAGTTCCATTGCTCCCTTTAGCAATCTCCTTGTTGGAGACAAACAGTTTACCAACCCTATATCCTTCTGCTGAACTATTATTATTGAGGCCAGGGAAAGCAGTAAGTAATCTCTTATCATTCTCTTCATTAGAGGGATCTTTGTTCCCTCCAGATATAAGCCCGTTCTCTTTCTTGTGAGTCCCATTTTTCTTGGACTTTTTCTTCTTTGGTATCGCGATTGGCACTTCCGATACATAAGGATCCTTGATCCACATGCCCTGTCTTAATCGGCAAAAGAAAATGCCGCAAACAGAAAGCATAGTAACACAAAAGCCGAAAAGTAGAACAATCAAACCAGAAAATTTGCTAGCAAAGCCTGCCTGTGTAGTGCTTCCATCAATAATATCTGTGATCTGAGATATTACCAGTCTCAGGCAGAGGAAGGGAGAGGACTTCTTCAGCCTCTTTATTGCTCGGAAGTGCCAAGTGTTTCCCATCTCCAGGAGCCAACCGATTAGGTTTTCTATCTTGAAATGGAAGATACAACGCCTCGTCTAGAAAACCAAGTCTCGGAAACAGTGTTTCATAGTTAACATTACGTAACTGTACCACAGGAACACTTGTCGTATAGGATAGCGGTAAATGGTTTTTGCCCCAAGAAGTTCTAATAGGAATACCATCTGATGATGATAACCCACCCATGAGGTGTACGCTCTCATGATTTTGTAGTTTAGCTTCCATCTTAGCATAAGAAACACTCCACAAAACATCTCCAAACTTTGATATACATTGGATTTTAAAATCTTTTCTCTCAATGTAAACAAGCTCAGGAAGATCTTCCGATTCCTTAAACCCCGATCCAAATAGTATCGGAGCTTCTTTAGACAAAACAATAGCCTTCTCTTTATCATTTTCAACAACTGTATTAGAATATAGCTCGTCCATTCTATACCTCTTAACTAACTTCCCAGTCTTCCAATCCAAGAGAAATACAGATGTGTCCTTTTTCCCCAAAACAATCCTATCCGTCGATGTATATGGCAATGTTCCAATGAACTCCGAAGCATCCACTATCTAAAACAGAAAAAAGATACATACTTGACACTTCCATATCATACAACTTCAATATCTTAAAGACTTATATGAGAAACAGCCTTGGCGCATCATAAACCGAAATATACCTCATTTACGCGTTTTCCTTTCCGCATAGAGGAATTGAAAAGACGCCAATCCTTATCACAATCCATGAAAAAGTCATCACCAAGCGCCGAGGCACGTTCCTCATCAGTGGTATAATGATAATGAGGAGCTTGGTAAGACGAATATATCGGCTCATTGGTATGAAATGTCCAATCCAGCTTCTGAGAGGACATATCCACCAAAGATATCGATCCATCTACCGTAGAAACCAATACATAACCAGATTCTCTGTAGAAATCACAACCAATACATAACCAGATTCTCTGTAGAAATCACAATCATTATAGCTTTGTAAAAACTCTAACTTGAACAAAAAGGTGTCAACTTTGAGACCAAATCAAATAGATGTTGACATTTCCGAATAAATTAGAATCAATCAAATCAAACCCTTTATAAAGAAAGCTTCCAATAGAAGAAATTCAAATGCAAAGGAAATGGATCGATGAAGAACACTAACCGATCGGGCTGAGAGATTTGATTGGAAATGGATTTGTCATAGAATTTGGAGATTTCAGATCCTTTGAAGCTGTGTGCTAATGGAGATACGAGCAGGAACAGAATCAAATCAAGTAGTGCAGATCCTCTCATCTCTTTAGAAAACCATGAAATTTCTTTTTTGAATAGAGAAAACACAATCGGATTTTGGCTGCACCTTGAGGGGGTTAGGGTTTATGGAGATCTCCTACACGGAATTGAGATTTCGAAACGGAACAAAACTGAACTAGAGATTACGCGATTTGACTTCGCAAATTTTGCTGTCGGAAATAAAATGTCGACGGCTCTAGATTTCAGATTTCTTCATCTTCAAGCTCCATAATAACAAACAATAACCGGACCGGTTTAAGTTCTTTTTTTTTTTTTTGATTCTCGGTTTAGACCGGTGATTTCAATTTAGTCAATAATTGGTTCGGTACAATCTCAAATTATATTATTTTGCTACAGTGTAGGCATTTTTTTCTTCGTTCTCTCTCTCAGGCTCTGAGGTAGAAGCAACATCAACAATGGAGGTTTTCTACTACTTGTTTCTTTTGTTTTCAGCATTCGAATCTTGGCTCATTGCATCTGGTGATCATGTATCAGTTATTCATTGATTTGGTATCAATTTTTCAACAACATGTCAAATACATTTGCAACCTCAAAACTGATGTGAAATTCTCCCTTAGAAGAATGTCGGTGAGAGCCATTTTTTAACGAAAAAGGTAGGCAATGATTTTAACATTTCAACATGAAATCACAAAACAGACTTTCTAAGGGGGGTGTATTGAATTAAAGATTTGGGTGGATTTAGTGGAATTTAGGAAATTTTGGATTTTGAGAAAGTTATGTGATTTTTTAGGATACTTTTGGTGGAATTGTTAGAATTTTCATTTTAGAAAAGGAAATACTAGTTTGTTATTTGGTGAGATTTAAGAGATAATATTGGATGATTTGGTGAGATTTTTAAAATAAAAATAGGAAAACTGGATTTACAAAAAAAACTTATCTCCAACATTGTCTAGAAAATTTGGGATCTCTTTGCAACGTTGCTTTACAAAAAAAATAGAAAAATTGGATTCTCTCTGCAACACGTTCCAAAACACGTTCAACGTTGTTTGTGGTAAAAGATAAAGAAATCATGGTGTGTTGTGGTTATAAAAAAGTTTATGTTTTTGTATTAGGACTTCAAATTAAAAACTTGAAACTGAGAGAGATTTTGTTGGTAATGAATTTGATTTGCCATTGAAATCTTTTGTTTTTTTCTGCAAGTGAAGAACAAAAAAAAGGTGACAGATTTGTTTTGACTTTTGACAATGAGAAAGAGAAAGTGAAAGGACAACTTCTCTTATGTTTATTTTGTTAAAAGAAGTTTTTTCCAAATAACACCTCTCAAGGTGTGATTTCTTTAATTGAATTTCTCATGTAAAATTGTATCCAAAGTCTCCCAAAATCAATGTTATGGCTTTTTAAAAAAAACAAAGTTGTGTTTTCAATAACAGTTGATTTGATATCAAGTTTAGAAATTATAGTTTGAATAACAAGAGATTGTGAGTGATTTTATTGAAATCTCAATTTCAATAACATTGGATTTGAGAAAAGATTTGAAAATCACAAATTCAATAACAGGTGATTTTAGTAAAAACCCAAAATTTTCTAAAATCCTAGTTCCAATACACCCCCCTAAGATGCACTTGAGTTATTTATTAAAACTTGAAAAATAAAAGGCTCATTACGAGCCTAACGAAAGGTTTACCACGGTAACAGAAAATGAAACCTAACAAACGCAACTCTTTTTTCTGCAGAAATCACCTCCCAAGTGCATGAGGCTCAATCGATTAACACAACTTTTGACCACAGATCATAAAGCTCAGAAGCTTCCACCACGAAGACGAAGAACCAAATGAAGAGTCGACTCCTTCTGGATGTTGTAATCTGCAAGTGTCCGACCATCCTCAAGCTGTTTTCCAGCGAAGATGAGTCTCTGTTGGTCCGGAGGGACCCCTTCCTTGTCCTGAATCTTGGCCTTGACGTTATCAATCGTGTCTGAGCTCTCAACCTCCAAAGTAATAGTCTTGCCTGTCAAAGTCTTCACAAAGATTTGCATGCCACCACGAAGACGCAACACAAGGTGAAGGGTTGATTCCTTCTGAATATTGTAATCCGCAAGAGTCCGACCATCCTCAAGCTGTTTACCAGCGAAGATGAGTCTCTGCTGATCTGGTGGGATCCCTTCTTTGTCCTGAATTTTGGCCTTGACATTATCGATTGTGTCTGAACTCTCAACCTCCAAAGTAATGGTTTTTCCGGTAAGGGTCTTCACAAAGATTTGCATACCACCACGGAGACGAAGTACAAGATGGAGTGTAGACTCTTTTTGGATGTTGTAATCAGCTAGTGTCCGACCATCCTCAAGCTGTTTCCCAGCGAAGATAAGTCTCTGCTGGTCCGGTGGGATCCCTTCCTTGTCCTGAATCTTAGCCTTGACATTATCAATCGTGTCTGAGCTCTCAACCTCCAAAGTGATGGTCTTGCCGGTCAGGGTCTTCACGAAAATCTGCATACCACCTCTGAGACGAAGCACCAAATGGAGGGTAGACTCTTTCTGGATATTGTAGTCAGCGAGTGTACGACCATCTTCAAGCTGTTTCCCAGCGAAGATAAGTCTCTGCTGGTCTGGTGGGATTCCCTCTTTATCCTGGATCTTAGCTTTAACATTGTCAATAGTGTCTGAACTCTCAACCTCGAGAGTGATTGTTTTACCAGTCAATGTCTTCACAAAGATCTGCATACCACCTCTTAAACGAAGAACCAAGTGGAGAGTTGATTCTTTCTGGATGTTGTAATCGGCCAAAGTACGGCCATCTTCTAGCTGTTTACCGGCGAAGATTAATCTTTGCTGGTCTAGAGGAATCCCTTCCTTGTCCTGAATCTTTGCCTTAACATTGTCAATGGTGTCAGAGCTCTCAACCTCGAGAGTAATGGTCTTGCCAGTGAGTGTTTTCACAAAAATTTGCATCTGCAAACAAAAAAGAGAGCAACAAGTAATCTATCAGCTGACATAAACCAAATTCAAAGCCGTTAAAGAAATCAATACCCTAAGAATTAATCAAGCTAACATAAACCCTAAACAAAAGAGAATCGCACAAAGAAAACCTAAAATTGAATTAGATCGTCTTCGAAAACCCAATTTTTTTCTCTGAGAATCTCACAATTAAGCAGTGGATTAAACAGATCTAAGCAGTAATTTTTTTCTCATCCAACAGCTAAAAACGAAAGATAAAAACCACAAAATTCGAACAATATGCAAATCTGACGATTGACGAACTACGAATAGTTATTGACGAACCAAAAGATCAGAAGCAAAATCAAAACAAAAGAATCAGAACAAAATTATGGTACCTTCAAAGAGAGAATCGTAAGAGATTTGCAGAGATCGATTTTAGGGTTTTGGGAGAGATTGAGAATCAGAGAACGAAGAGATGAATAATAAGAACTTTGGCATGAAGATCTTGTTTATATAGCTATCAGCCCATCACTAGGCCCAAAGCCCTTTTAGTTAACTAATAAAAAACATATAATGTATTCAAACTTTGTTTATTAGGAAAAGTTTTTTTTTTTAATTAAAAAAGAAAAGAAAAATAAACTAAATTGGTAAATATAGTTGTTGAGATTTTTTTCATAAATTAGGATGACATCAATGGTAATAACTAATAACTGATATTCAAAACAAAAGAAAAATAATACTCCATATAATTTTTTTTAATCAAATGTGTGATCCAAATTTATTTAAAAGTTCTACTAAAATTTATCTAGCAATTTTCCTAACAAATCACAAAAAAATAAAATAAATAAAATACTCCAATTAGATATGAACAAAGAGGATATGGGATTAAAAGAAAGAACACCATAAATAGTTTTTTTTTTTAGTACATCATAAATATGCCCATATGTAAAGACATTGCATACACAAATGCATTAGAGACGTGACGATTTCATTAAGAAAAAAATCTTGGTGTCCAATTATAGTTAGACCACTCCATATAGTATAAATAATTTACTAAAGTTTATTACAATCTTCCTGCATATATATATATATTGATTTGATTAACCTATATCACCAGACTCCACCACCCACACATCCTCCTTTGTCACAAGACACTACCATCATTCCCGATATTCGACTTCCGCGAGTATCAACATGACGCATGATGTTGCTGTTGGGGATAACTCCATCACGGATGTTAACGAACAGACCTTGTTTATAACGTTTGCTCGTGGAGTTCCTATGTCGCAGGAAGAGGTGAAGCAATTTTTCACCTAACAATATGGAGAAAATTGTGTTCAAGGCATTGACATGGAAAATAGAGATGGTCAAGAGCAATCACTATATGCGAAGTTGGTCTTGGACTCGGTTGCTACCATGAATCACGTACTCAACGAGTGGCAAACAGTAAAATTGTGGTCTTTATCAAATAATAAATCAGTAAAGTTGAAGATCAACGGGAAATTATTTTGGGCTCGTAAGTACGAGAGGAAGAATGTATCTATAATTAATTAAGTAAATCCCAAATGGGATATAGTTTCTGGTTTTGTTGCACCTCGGATGCAAAAGTCTTTATATTATGTTATATATGATGTAGTCTATAATAACTAAGAAAAAATAAATAATAGTATATGTTATTATTAATAAATTTTTTGAAATATTTTCTTTACGATCATATATGCGTTTATAGAGTTAGGGGAATTTGTGGTGCACCATGAAGTTTTCTTATTCTTATTGAATCATAAGAGATTTAAGTTCTTGTTCATATAGTTTAAGATTTTTTGGCCCAACAAAAAAAATGTATAAAATCACAAAAACCATTATTGAAGGCTAGAACTTAAGACATGCTGCCTACGAAAAATTAGACTTTGCCACTAACAAAGATAATACTTTTGGCGTCTAAAGCACCAACTTCTTTTGCTTAATTTAGCTCAGGTCGGGCTTGACTATAGGAATCATCCTAATTTTTCCTATGAACAAGAGATTGGGATAATCTGTGGATTCGAATGAAAGATGGAAGCTTAGAAACTGAGCCACTCAATCTCTAATCATTCATTTATACGTCACCTTGAAATGCCAAATTAATTAGTGTATGAAAGAAAAAATAACAATGCTTTTTCATGTTTGACTGAGAATGCTTCTTATGTGATTGAGAAGGCTTAAAAAATAAGAACGTGAAATCACAAAACAATTTTTCTAACGTGAAATCACAAAACAATGAAAACCGAAAATGAAACCTAACAAGTAACAAACGATAGACAAAGTCGTTTTCTTTTCCACAAGTCACTTCCCAAGCGCATGAGGCTCAATCAAACAACACCACTTTTGACCACAGATCACAAAGCTCGAAGAACCAAGAGACCTTCTGGATCTTGTAATCTGCAAGAGTCCGACCATCCTTAAGCTGTTTCCCAACGAAGATGAGTCTCTGTTGGTCCGGAGGGATCCCTTCCTTGTCCTGAATCTTAGCCTTGACATCATCGATTGTTAGCCACTTGGTTTTCTACCTACGATAAATTCGTGCTCTCTGTCTCTTGCAGAGAAAAGCCAACGGTACAGATAACTTATCACCTTGCCAATGAGTGTTTTCACGAAAATTTGCATCTGGGAAAAAAAAAAAGAAAAGAAGAGAGCAACAAGTAAATCCATCAGTAAAACATAAACCAATTTCAAAGTCCGAATAAGAAATCAAAACAACACCGCACACGAGAACCGTACCCTAAAAAGAAAAAAGAACAAAATCACAAAATTTGCCAAATCTGACGAACGTAACTATGAATAGAGATCGATCAGAAGCAAAAGCTCAGACGAAACAAAACAAACCAAAAGCTCAGAATCAAAAGAACCACAGAAGAAACATGGTACCTTGAATTGAAAGAGAGAATCTTTAAGAGATTTGCAGAGCTGCGACTTTAGGGTTTTGGGAGAGAAGGAAGAGATGATAATAAATATCTTTCACATGAAGGTTTTGTTTATATACCGATCACTAGGCCCAAAAGGCCTAAACCCTAAACCCCGTATATATAAAATATCAGCGCGTGGACGCCAAGGCAGCGTTGCTATCCTTTTTTTTTCTTCAATAAAAGGACTTCGAAACCCTAGCTAGACAATTTCGAGATTCAACCAACTTCTGCGTGCGTATCTCTCAGGTTCTTGAACGATGAAGAAGGCTACGGCGGAGGAGGCAGTGGCTGAAACATGTGTCTTTTGGGACGTCAAACGGTTTTCGGTACCCTGGCTTTGATGCTCGTCGGGTCCGCCCGTGCATGAAAGAGTTGTTGGAGAAACATGGCTACTGTGGTCAACCTCTCACCATCTACGCCGTTGGTATACTAACAGACGTCCATGTTGACATCCGTCAAGCTCTCTCTTCCACTGGAATCATGCTTTGAAAGTTTCACCAGTCATCTTTCTTCTCGAGAACATTCAGAACAGCTTATTATTAAGCATCCTAGCCAAGCCAGACAGACTTGTTAGTTTCATTTTTGAGTCTTACTTATTTTCCCTTTCTCACTTCTACGCAGAGGTAATTGGATCACTTGCCATTCCATTCATCTAAATATTATGACATATCCAGGGAGGAGGATGAGAATCCTCCCACTATTGTGACGGAGCGACCAAAGATTGCTACGTCCGAGGAGGCTGTGGCTGAAACATGTGTCGTTTGGGACATCAATAAGTTTCCACTTCCCTTTTGGCTTTGATCCTCGTCGGGTCAGTCCGTGCATTAAACGGTTTTTGGAGAAATATGGCTACTTTGGTCCTCTCACCATCTACGCCGTTGGCATATTAACCAACGTCAATGTTGACATCTGCCGAGCTCTCTCTTCCACTGGAATCACTCTTTATTTGTTCCATTGACGAAATCATCTCGGTTATATATGTCTCGGTGGATTTCTAAAAATTCACCCCCGGCTAATATTTTTGGCATATGCAATCCGCTAGGCTTCCCTCGACCTCTGAGTGGATACAATCTTTTTCGGCCGTTTTCATATTCTTTTCCTCAACAAGACGGCATCAACTGGACAAGCTTAATTCTGGCAGAATCCGAGGCACTTAATTAAGTAAATCCCAAATGGGATAGTCTATAATAACTATAAAACATATGTAACTCCCCGATCACATTGGGTTTCTTCATTTGAATGAAATATGTTTCGTACATATGTTTGAGATTGGAAGTCACTTTATAGATATCCAATATACTTCAAATTTTTCTTAAACAAGAGTCCATAATACTTTTTCCATCTTCTTTATCAGATATAAAGCTGCAAAATGAGGTTAAAAGTTTTCATTAAGATCCGTATTATTTGGAATATGTTAGGTTCCATTCCAGCAACCACACCCGCTGCTGTTAAAACAGTCAGACCCTTAGTGCAAGTAGGAGAAAATCACAAAACTGAACCAGTTGAAATTGCATTTCATTTTGGTCAATTTCTCCAATTTCCATACTTTTCTTTGGTATTTGTTGTTGATTTGAATTATAAAAAATTGTAAATGGAGGTATCATATTGGGATGGACAATTTATATGGATACCCTCAAAAACAGTTTTCCTGTAGAAAATAAAGTAAAAAAAACTATATAAAAACGCATAAACAGATTTATCCTCTCCTAATTACTCCTTTTTTGTTACCATGTCACCTCAGAAGAAGCCTCCATTTCCATATCATCTGCTGTTTGTACAAGAAGAAAGAGACGCTAACGCAGATCGTATAACTTCCTTTGAATTGCCTTTTAAGCTTGAGACTGTATTCTTCAGCGTTTCAAGTTCTGAGCTCTCCGCACACAAATCCTCCAAATGCTCCAAAGACTCAAGCTGCTTCTCCAAGTATCTCCGCAGGCTTGCCTCTGCAACATTAATCAGACTAAGAGATGGGTTACTGTGCATGAACTTCGTCACCAGAAACCCGGCTAATATCTGCTGATCCGCCTTAACAAGCCCCGAAACAAAATACGGGAACATGAGTTGCCCAAAACATGAGATAAACCGACTCTCCGAACTTGCATTTGATTCTCTGTTGTCGGCTTGTGTTATCCGCTCTTCCTGGAACTCTCGAGATAGCTTTCCAATCAGATAACAGAGGAAGGAGAAGACTGAGCCGTAGCACGAATTGGAGATGATTGTTGAGAGAGTCCCAGAAGATATAACCAGGAGAAGAACTTCATGATGGCTCTGACTCGATAACTCCGGAATGCCTTCTTGCTTCAATTGTTCTTCAACAACACTGAGACACTGAGATCTGATCTGTTCGTAGGGTAACAAAAGAGAAATCTTTAGTGCGAGAAATGGGTCGGTCCTGGCTAAGATCCCGGTCAGGCTTTCTGCTTCATTTTCTTCAATTATGACCTCTTCGGGCTTCTGAAGCGATCCATCTATTAGTCGTAGAACATTTTCGGGCATGGACAATGCAATGTACTTTCTGAAAATATCCAGCCAGCATGAATGTAAAGGATGAGCTGACACTATGCATTCTTTTTTCACTTTCTCCACGGGTTCTGATTCCTGAAGTGTTTCCCATCCATCATTCCAATCATCATCACCCCAGTCATTTCCTTGGTCGGTTGCGTCATTAGACGGCAATAGTTCGGCTTTCTTAGCTTCAAACAGCTCTTCCCATCCTTCTAAAATAGCCAGAAGAGCTTCAGCTTGTGAAGCTGTAGTAACAGCAGCAGAGAGTTTAGAGAAGCAGGAAACAGATGTCTCAACAGTAGATAAATCCTCCGGTGAGATCTCTAGGCCTGGAGAGATGGTAGCTACAGCGATCTGAGATGATTTAAGTGCGACCAGAGTGTTTGTGAGCCTGCTAGAGCCATCAGCCTGGTCAGGCAACGCTTGGTTAAGCGTGGCTTCAGTCTTCTGCATAGATGATAGTAACTCAGCTGAACCGTCCCATGGCAAAACGTTTGATTGTAGCTCAGACGATGAGCCCTTGATATTCTTACCTGAGATGAACTGCATAAGCTCTAAGGAGTAGACGCGAACTTGACTTGGCAACTCCAGGTTCTCAGAAAATATTACGAGTTGTTCCCAGACTACAAGCCTAACACGCTTCAGTTCTTCTAGGTTGCCTTCTAAGTTACTAAGAGAAGAGAGCAACCGGTAAAGATTCTGTGTTTCGTGAGCCCCAGATACCAAATCTTGTAAAATAGGTTCAAGTACACTCAAATAAAGATGTGGAAGATCCTGCAAAGCTGTTGGATACCGAGAGGACAAATCTGAGAAGACATCAGAAATGGGCCCGAATCCACAACCAGAGAAGACCATGGCTCTGCAGAAATTGAAGATTTCAGTGGCACAATCACCAACCAAGCCAGATCTAACGTAGACAAGTATTGCAGCCCAAGCCTGACTTGGGTACAGACTATCATCCATTACTAGTTTTATAAGAACAGTAAGACAGCTGCTAATGCATTCAGGGCTTAAGATGAGATTCGCCACCAAACTTGGACTAGATGATTTTACTTCCTGCATCTCGTCAGCTAATCTTATCCAAAAGTTAATCAGTAAGATAAGACATTCTTGCCATTTAGAACTATCAGGGATGTGCATGTAGGAACCATTTGGTGGTAGAACTAAGGTGAAATTCCGTTTCAGGATTTCCACAGCCTGCAAAGGTTCCAAGATCCTGACATATACTCTGCAGTGGTCATATGTCTTCTCAAGTTGACCGTGGAAGCCTTGGAAACTCTCTGCACTTCCAAAATCAAGATCTCTTCTACTCTCCAATGTATCTAACAAATTCATAATATATTGCTTGTAGACATCTTGCCAGGAAATGAGACCCATGGAGGAATTTTCAATGAATAAGCCAGTGAGAGTTTCTACCATTTTGGCCAAAGCTTCCAAGTTCATCTCATTGATGTGCGCATGGACTTCATTGTTGAAGCTGTCAAAGTTCAAACCTCCCAACTCCGCAATATTTTTGAAATCCAAATCTTTGATAAATGACACTCTACTGCACTCTTGCTTAAGGACGTTACACAAATTTGATAACCCAGCAAAGGAACCATGCGGTTCAACCAACAATGATGCTTCCTTGCTTTCTACCAAATGGCAATAGCATTCAGAAAGGAGGCTATATATGTAAGCAAGGCGTTGTTTGTTAAGACCACTAACTGCTGGGTACACGATTGTGCTTATGGTTTGTATGGTGTCTGAAGCAAAGGAAAGTATTTCGTCCTTGACTTGTAAAATTTCAGCCGTGATGTCCTCATTTGTCCAAATTTCAGAGCAAAGGATAGAGCTTAAATACCGTAATATCACCTGGCGAGAAGACAATGACAGGTATATAGTAGTTGCAATTGGGGAATGGATAAACGTTAATGAGTTATATACTAAGTGAAATTTACCTCTGATTGCTTCAAGCCATATGTATCAGCCAATTTTAGTAGATCCTTCAAAATCAGCTTCTTCTCGGATTTCACAGATTCAATGAGAGAGAAAACAGCAACCTTAATGTATTCCATATCATGTGACAAAAACCTTTCAGTCTCAACCCCAGGAATAATTCTCTCCAGCATTCTAGAACGGTCAGCATCATGCATTTTTTCCTCTAATTTATGTTTCCATTCCTTCCAAAAAGTTGATTGAAGTTTGTCGATCCTGCTCATATCATCTGGATATATATAAAACAGTACCTAGAGGTCAAAAACAGTAAAAGAAAACAGGTAATTTGAGAAAATAATAGACCCAGAAACCCTTACCAGAGAGACTTTCTGTTTGCTTTCTCTCAAAGTTCTTCCGTAGCAGTTCTCTCCTCTGGATGGGAGCTGTGCACTCTACTCCAGAGTCATGTAGCAAACTATATATCATCCCTAGACTCATGATACTTCGGATTTCTTGGTAGTTCCCCCTTATTCTCAACTGCTTCTCAATAACTTCTACTGCATTAGATGCATCTACCAGATTCAACAGAAAGGAGCATCCTATAATGTCTTCCTCTTTTGTTACCGGTTGTTCGATGATTGAGTCTGTAATCATAACTATCAGCTCATCTTTCGGCGCAAAACCATTCTTTGCCAGCCAGGAAAGAATGGTAACAAGAGCAGTTGCTTTTATGCTGACAAACTGCTTTCCAGGAATTGAATCAAGCACTAGACTTTTATCCAGTTTCCTATTTCTACCCAGCTTAAGCAACCAAGGAAGATGTGAAGCAGCAAACGAGAGAAGCTTCCCATTTTCCTTTAGAAGAGATTCCAAGTCCACTCTATTATCAACCGGTAAGTCCTTAGCAATACAAGAAAGTGAATCTTTGACTCTATCCAAATCTAGTTGTTGATCACTGCATAGCCCATCAAGCATCTGAGGGAATTCTCTAAGACAAGAAACACCGTCCATCTTGTGAATATCAGGAGAATCCGACTCAGATAACATTCCCAGAGTCTCGCATTGGCCTTGCAGGTCAAGATCTTTCCATGAGTGCAATAACTCACTGATCGATTCATCATCACAGTGACCCAAAGCAAAGCCAAGCAACTGCTTTCTAGAACTTATATCCATGTGCTCAAGTGCAGGACCTCTTGCTATTGCAGCACCTAAATCCCAAATGGGACCATGCCCCTTTTTGGTTAGAACAAGGCATAGATCAAAAGCCAGATGCAGATCCCCTGCAACTGCAGCTTCTCTAGCAATAGCTTCTTCAACAGATGATCTATCTTCTGAAGAATTCAACCCAAGAAGTTTAGCAACCTCAATAAGTTCTTCAACATGTAGATAAGCCCCAGGATGCCCCGTGATTGCCATCTTAATAATCTCCATTGGGTCTTTTACTTGTTTGAACTGCACTGGTAAGAGACGAACCCCAAGATTTGGAAGCCTAATAGTAACTGCGTCAATGATATCGGCCTCGGCTTTAACAGTCCGGCTACTAGAAAATATATTCAGGCACTCCCTTGCTTTCCATATCTGAAAAATATAATTTTAAAAAATGCAAATGAAAATTCATCCAAGCACAATGAGAATTGTTGCTAACAAAACAATCTACAGCACCAGAAGAAAAAATTTAACAGGATTTAAAGTTGCATAAATCTATTTAGCATAGACAAAAGCTTTATACACAAACATAGAAACACCACTTACTTCTTCCGAATCAAGGCTCGGAGCAGAGAAGAAGTATTCCTTTGCCGCATTAATAACAAGACTCTCTGCCTTCTCTGACGGCAGAGCAACTGAGCCTGTACCCTTGAGATAATTTCTAGCCAGAGAAAACTTCCCAGCCTTTAGAAGTCCTCTACAGAACTCTGTGAGCACAAACTCAAGATCAAGGAAATAAAAGGCTTTCTCTTGCAACTGTCTCAGATCACGCCACATGCATGCCCAGTCATTATCAGATCGTCCAGGTTGACGACGAACAAATTTCGAAAGCATGAGTCGAAGAATCTGCTTTACACCTTTTTCATCCAAATGAACCTCAAGAAAATAATTAATTGGTTTGGGGACCTGTGGAGAAAGAGAAGGTAGCATTAGAACTTCCATAATGTCAAACATAAGATCCCTTTGTACTTCTACAGAGGCAGAGAACCAATCCAGTGCACATGGAACAGGCTACAGAATTTTTGCTAAGACACCAACTTAATTAATTCAAGATGCAGAAACATTTCAAACCTGATAAAACTCCAAAAGCCTCCCTGCTTCTATATGACCTTCCGCCCGTTTGAGTCTTTTCTGAATGTCTTCACCAGCATCATCTGCATTTGCATGGATGTCAGTTTGATACAGTAATGACTTGATAAGACATCTGATAATTTAGTTACATAGACTTTGGGTTGGAATACATTGGATCTGGACAACTAACCATTTGTCTTCGGTAGCTTTGATAACATTGTTGCCATGACATTCCACTTATCCGTAACTTTGCACAAATACAGACATTGCAGAGCACAATCAACAACTTCAAACTCATCCTTAAAAAAACAAACAGTATGTAAATCCATGCACCCTTCCTCTATAACTTTTGAGCATAAATCCATATCATTTTTTGCTGCCATCTCCTTCAGCCATTTAACTAGAAAGGACTCCACATTACGGTTGTTTGTCCCCAAAAACCTTTTCTGCATAAATGGAATTGCCTTGTCATGCAATCTTCTAACCACAGTATCAGCTTTGACCCCTTCAACCATTATTTTAAATTTCTCATAATCAGATAAATGCTCCCACCCAACAAGGCTTAAGCTGAAGCAGATTTCACCTCCAATTTCGTCAGAATAAATTATCTGGTGCAAGTATGATAGATCCTCATGGAACTGTTCCAACTCAGATATGCCTTTTCGACATGCAATATCAATCAAGCAAATGCAGTTGTCTAACAGCCCAGTGGACGAATCAATATCTCTAGCTCTACTTTTGTACCATGCAGCAAGTTCTTGTGATGATGGCCAATTATACCCCAAACACCTTCTAACAATTGGCTCAGTTTGAATCAGAGAATCATTCTTGCCATTCTCCGGCAAGTTATTAATAAATCTAACCATCTTCTCACATTCAACCCAGTCTTCTTCTCTCACTGCCATACTCGTTGGAGGAGATTTTCCCGGAAGAAGATGTGCATACGTTTCAACGGGGACTGTTTCAGGAATAGCTGCCAAAATTTTCAGCATGAACGAAGCAAGTGAATAAGGATGCCGCTTAAATAGCAGGTTTAAGGCTCCTATTCTCCCGCTCTCGGCAAGTGAAATAGCAGCCTGATTGATAGGAATACTCCGAAATTTTCTGTAATCCTGCACTGAATATCTGTGGAGACAATGTCATTAACCATTTTAAGAAGTAACTGGATAGTGTAGTTTAACAGTAGATAAAAAGGAACCAGAAATTCTGAAATGCAGAACCCATATGCAAAGAGCTTGGAGATATCAGATGAAAATTGCCTGAGTGGGTATCTAAGGGTGTCAAAAGAGGGTTCTAAGTTTTCAAGTTGCAATCAAACCCACGAAAACACTTTAAACTCTAGAATCGATGTCAAATTCTAACCAAATTCTAAACGACACTCATCCTGTGTTGGATAACCATAGAACCTCCTGGATATGCAAGACCTAATTAGTACTATATAGCATGCCAGGTTGCCTATCTGCAGAAAGGAAAAGAGATAGCAAGCGTAAAGATATATACCTGCCCATGCTTATCCCCAAATATGTGTCGAGCCTTTCACTAAACTGTAATAGACGAAGCCTAGCCAAACGAAATTCCCAAAGTTGTTGGGATTCTTGATCTTCAGATTTAGCAAATACATAGTGATTAGTTAGATAAAGTCCATGCGCAAGTAAGGCCTTCATGGAATCTTCTGTTGGCCCAATTCTATCTAAGCATTCGGAGAGCACAAAAGCTTTATCTTTTATCTTTGATAGAATCGTGCTCACATCACTGACTCCTTTTCCTGAGTTCAACCATCTTGACTTGAAAACTTCATCTCTGTCCAAGCCATGACTATCAGCAAAATCCAACGCTTCTTGATAGTGGCATTTCTCAACTAAGATTTTATACATTTCAGGAATTGTTTTCTCAGTAAAAGATATTAGCCTCCATAACATACTATGCTCACTAGTATGATGCAATTCACTTGGGTCCTTGTCAACCTTGGCCAGGGCTGATTTTGCTTCCTGTGTTGAACTTTCTAAAAGAAAAATGTGTCCCTCATATCTCTGAACTCTTTCCACGACAGGCATAGAATAAATGGTAGCATCCTCTTGAACTATAACACACCTATTGATGTCAAATATACTAATGTTACCGCTCCTTTTCAAAATTGTAAGGGCGTGATCAGACCACCAAGTAAAATCTACGACATTTCTTAAACTTTCTTTCCAATTTTTTAGTGACTTATCTGGCTTCAGTGAATCAGAACTGTCTTCAGAAGGACAGCACGAAAGTGTCAATCTTGCTTTATCTAACTGGAAAAGATGCACGCACCCATTGCTATCAAGACTTGCAACATGTGACCCTTGAGGTGAGATTAAAGTCTTTGGATATGCCAACTGATCATCTTTGTTCTCACAATACTCGCCTTCAAACTTTGTGGTGGACAACAGTTCCAGACCTAAATTCTGACACTTACGCCAAAGTGAGATACATGATGAACCTGAAAGTAAGTTAATAAAAACATTAATTATCCCAGAATCATAAACCTAACATCTCTGTCCATCGGAAATATTTCAACAACCACACTTTTTATTCAACTATCACAAACACTGATAAAGTATAGGTAGCATTCCCATATAATAGTACACAGCTATGGTTTGCCAAATTGAATGATTTCAAGCAACTGTAGCTTTCAAGTCTTCTTTACAAGAGTTTTAACAATAAGTACTCCTAATTCCAAACTTCCTCAACAAAATAAGTTGTATAAAACTTACCAGAACTCCCTGTCGATGATATGCCTGCAGCACTACCAACAAGAAGAAGAAAAGAAAGATTTGGATGGTAATCAAAGCAAAAAACGTGGTTGGGGAATTGCTTTCTCAAAGCTGAGACACTATTTGAAGCATGTTTGGAAAAGGAAGAAGCGCTTGGCTCCCTACTGATCTCGACATGATGAATAAGTCCATCTGATGTAAGTACACTGAATGAACACCTGCAGGAAAATTGTCATTAGGACAGACCACCAGTCAAAATTTCATATCAGCATTAGGCCTTAAGCAAACAAGTATATTGTAATGCTCAGGGGAACATTAGGATCCCAGTACTCTTTAAGTCTTAATCAATAACAAATAGGGACAGAAGGAAACGTACAAACATGATGGTTGCAAATCACAGTCGTCCTCTATTAATCCTAATACTGATGCAGAAACCTTCAAGTTTCTTTTTGTGACTTGACTTATTTCTTCACCATTAGCTCTGATGAAAAAGAGGGTCTCACTATCATCCACAAGACCAAGAACATCATGTTTTTCGGACCACACTCCAGAAGTAAATGATCCTGATATGTTGGCTGATGCAATGAACAGAAGTTAGAGGACCATGACATAGGCATGGAAAGGACCATGAGTTAAGGAAACAGAGAGAAGGAAAAAGGTATTTTGAGGAGAGCGTATTTTTGAAATGAACAGAATAAATGACTGGTACAGTAAGGTTTCACAAAAGGATGATTCCACATACCAAACTTGGAGAAAAAATGCATTTCTAAAATATTACAGGCATTTGTTATCACAATAAATCAAGAATATAGTATTTGACAAGATAAATGCAGTATTCTACAACTTCTTTTATTTGAGTGTGCTATGGCAGTGATCCCCGGAAAACATTATCAGGCAAACATATGTGAAAGCAAGGGAAGATATGTCAGAATTTCTTACATGTAAAATTGCCACAAGGTTTCCTGTAATCATCATCCTTTCGTAAGATAGTAACATGATTTGCGGAAGTGACAGCCACAAGTTCTCCTCTTGGTGAAATAAATAACGACACCGGTTTATTAGTCTTTCTCGGATTCCAATATCCACTCCACTTTTCCTTGAGTTGACTAAAACCTTAATACCATAAGAGAATAGAGATGAAGAAGCCTGTATCAACGAACGGTCTATAATGCTAATTAAACAAAATGCAATGTACACAAACATGATTCCTACAAGCTCATAAAACAGAAAAATTCAAATTCACAGATCTTTGAATTATACAAAAACTAGAGAATCAACCATCTGCGACTAACCTCTAATGGAGACAAGAGACCGAAGCCCTCCTTTCGAATCAGCTCCATCTGCCTAAACTTCGACAACAGATCAAAGCGCAATGTAAGATATAAATAAACACTATACACAAAGCAATTAGTTAGACTCAATAAGTAAGACGAATCTTGTACCTGAGGAAGAGGAGGATATCTAGGAACAAAAGGCAATGAAGCATGATGACGTATCTCATACAAAACTTTTCTTCCAGGAGTTTCCATGATCAATCGTCTAAGGAGAGTGAAAGATCGAGATCGATCTAATTAGCAGGAGAAAGAATCAATCTAATTTTCTTCACACCCTAACCCCAAAACATGAGCATTCTCATCGATTTAACCACAACGTTTTAAATTGATTCAAGAAAACCCTTGACTAATTACTTAATTAGCTGCATGAAGATGAATTGGAAGGTGTATGAGACAAGAGTCGATAGAATACCTAAGCACGATTTGGTAATTACGCTCAGAGAGGGAGATCGGCGGCGAATTGAACAGAGAAGACGCAGTATTTGCTGACGTGGCGAAGATCCGGCGCTGCGACCTCCGATGGTGGTGACTGTATAGATTGTGATGAAAATCAAATATCACGAGGAAGAAGACGAAGAATTTTTATCACTTATGCCACTTTTTGGGAAAAAATGATCTGGCATGCCACTGAATAATCTGCATGCCACCGATATTGTGAACTGACGAATTTGCCCTTAATGAAAGAAGGAAAAAAAAATCAAAAAAGAAATGAAAAACGTTTCTCTCTAATCTCTCTCTCTCGTCCTACTCTCTCTCCTCTCTCTCTCCTCCAAACCCGACAATCCTCCGCCACAGCTCCGAACTCCACAGCTCCCGCCGATCTGCAAGTACGGCTGAAGAGAGTCGTCGTCCTTTTCGAAATCGGTTAGTTTTTTTCTCATAAATCCTCTTGACATTGCTGCATTGATAGAATTTTAGGTAATTTATGAGTATTTTGGAATTCTTTAAAATTAGGGATTTGAAAGAGAATTGGGTTTTTTTCAATTAATCGAGAGAATCGATAGCATATTGAGGAATGTTGGCATTTGCATTGGTTATTAAACGAATGTAGCTCGTCCATTGTTGAATCGAGTCACATTTTATGTAGAATCGAGTCAGCTCAGTCAACTGGGACAACTATGAAAACTGGTTCAACTTTTATTATGTAGGCCAACTAGTACAACTGATAGTCTGTAATCCACCTGGTACAACTAAGTTTAATTATTCAACTGGTACAACTGATGGTCTGTAATCCACCTGGTACAACTAAGTTTAATTATTCAACTGGTACAACTGATAGTATTTAGGCCAACTGGTACAACTGATAGTAATTGGTACAACTGGTACAACTAGTATAACAGTGACAAATAGTGTATGTGCAGTTTTTAATTGTTATATTTTCAGGATAGTACCCTCCTTAGTCAATTGGTACAACTGATAATATTTAGGCCAACCGGTACAACTGATAGTATGTAGGCCAACTGGTACAACTAGTATAACTGTGAGAAATGGTGTATGTGCTGTTTTTAATTGTTATATTTTCAGGATAGTAGTCCATAGTCAACTGGTTCAACTGGTAGAATGTAGGCCAACTGGTTCAACTGGTAGAATGTAGGCCAACTGATACAACTGATAGTATGTAGGCCAACCGGTACAACTAGTATAACTATGAAAAATGGTGTAGATTTGTGCTGTTTATAATTGTTGTATTTTCAGGATAGTACCCTCCATAGTCAACTGGTACAACTGTTAGAGTATAGGCCTAGCTGGTAAAACCGATAGTATGTAGGCCAACAGGTACAACTAGTATAACTGTAACAAATTGTGTTTGTAATTATGTTTTAAATTGTTGTAATTTCAGGAGGCGATGAAGAAGAAGAGCCATACTAACGTACATTTTGACTATGGAGGGTACTATTCAGAAGGGAATGAGTGGATTTATAAAAATTCACTATACGCTATATCGTTTAAGACGGCATGTTTAGAGAAGATAACTTATTCGGTGCTATTAGATAAGATCACTGCGAAGGTTGGCCAGAATGGAGTCCCTGGGAATCTGAAACTGAGTTACAATCTATCTAAAGCTCGGAGAGAGACATATATTGTAGATGATGAGGACGTATACATTTTTTTAACAGAATGTGATGAAGAGGGTCGTATTCCAGTTTTGCATGTGGAGCTATTAAGTGACAATAACCAGAGGGTGGAAGTGTTAGTACCGGAGCGTCGAAGTTCAGTTGGTGTGAATTATGTAGAGCTAGTGAATGTGAATGAAGTTTTGGAGAATGATGTGAATGAAGTTTTGGAGAATGATGTGAATGAAGTTATGGAGAATGATGTGAATGAAGTTTTGGAGAATGATGTGAATGAAGTTTTGGTGAATGATGTGAATGATGAGAATGAAGTTTTGGTGAATGATGTGAATGAAGTTTTGGTGAATGAAGATATGGTGAATGAAGTTATGGTGAATGAAGTGTGTCAGAATGTGACAGGTATGGAAGTTGTGGCTGTGGAAAGGTCGATGGATAACCATTTGGATGAAGATGTGGATGGTATTTTTGATTTTGATGATATTCCAGCTATTCCAAATCGTGTAAAAGGTACTCCGAAGAATATAGAATGGGAAGATGGTACGGGTATAGAACTTTATCAAGAATTTTGTTCTAAGGAGGCAGTGTGGGAATTGGTAAACAAAGCTGCAAAACAAGAAGTTTATGGGGTTTCAACTATTAAGTCTGACCCGGTGAGACTTATGTTACGATGCAA
This sequence comes from Arabidopsis lyrata subsp. lyrata, assembly GCF_000004255.2. NCBI lineage: Eukaryota > Viridiplantae > Streptophyta > Magnoliopsida > Brassicales > Brassicaceae > Arabidopsis > Arabidopsis lyrata. Next base: position 10,605,412 of record NW_003302550.1, on the reverse strand, counting down.
ACAATATTCTGAAGGGTGTAAATGGTATTTACGAGTTGCGAGAACAAAGCAATCAGATTATTGGAGTGTTAGAGTGCATAGAAAGATCCATACATGCTCTCGGTCTGTTGAGTCTACAAGCAATAGTGTACAGAGAGGAACACCACGATTAATAGCAGCTGTTTTGCATGCTGACTTTCCAGGTAATATACAGACCCCAAATCCAAAAAGCATCATGTCTATTGTGACAGGAAGACTTGGTGTGCATTGTTCATACTCCACTGCATTAAGAGGGAAAATGCAGCATGTTAGTGAAGTGAGAGGTGGACCGGAAAAAAGCTACAAGATGTTGTTTTCTTATCTTTACATGTTAGAGAAAGTAAATAGAGGGACTGTAACAAGTGTGGAGTTGGAAGAGAAGAAGTTCAAATACCTATTCATAGCTTTGGGCGCTAGCATTGAAGGCTTCAGGGCAATGCGGAAAGTGATAATTGTGGATGCAACTCATCTCAAAACTGTATATGGCGGGATGTTGGTTATCGCAACAGCTCAAGATCCTAATCATCACCATTACCCTCTTGCATTTGGTGTGATTGATGCGGAGAAGGATGATAGTTGGATATGGTTTTTCCAGAAGCTGAAAACTGTATATCCAGAAGTTCCTGATTTGGTGTTTATTAGTGACAGGCATCAAAGCATCAAGAAGGCTGTCATGACGGTGTACCCGAATGCGCATCATGTACACTGTATATGGCATTTGTCTCAAAATCTGAGACTCCGTGCGAAGATTGATAAGGAGGGAGCTGCGAAGAAGTTCATGGATTGCGCTCATGCTTATACTGAGAGTGAGTTCAATAGAGAATATGGTATTTTTAGGAGTCGGTGGTCTAATGTTGCTGACTATCTAGATAAAACTATAGAGAGAGAGCAGTGGTCCAGGTGCCATTTCCAAGGAGACAAGTACAACATAGACACTAGCAATGCTGCGGAGTCAATGAACGCTGTGTTTAGGAAAGCGAGGACGTATGACCTCTTACCTATGATTGATGCCCTTGTTGAGAAGTTCTCTGAATGGTTTAACAAACATAGGCAAGATTCAGGTAATGCATCGAGCACATCACAAGTTGTGCCTTTTGTGGAGAACATCTTGCATGCTCGATGTCCAGTTGCTGCGAAGTTAAAAGTTGTTGAGCTTAACAGTTATAGACAAGAATACAACGTCATTGATCTCCATTCGGTAAGCTTTTTGGTGGATTTGAAAATGAAAACTTGTTCTTGCAAGACTTTTGATATAGACAAGTACCCGTGTGTCCATGCCATTGCCGCAGCAAGGTTCCTAGCCCGCAAGGAAGGGAGAGCTGGAGATGTAAGCATATATGGACTCTGCTCCGTCTTTTATTTGATAGATACTTGGGCATTGGCATATTACAGGACGTTGTTTGTAGTGCCACATGAGTCAGAATGGATTATTCCCGAGCCAATTAAAGATTTGGAGGCTGACCCGCCGGAATACACCCCAAAAAAAGGACGAAATCAAGATAAACGGTTTCCATCCGTTGGAGAAAAACGGAGAAAGAGTAACAAAGCTGTTCCAGGAATTAACTTGGAGAGATGGCTGCAGCCCGAGGATCCAGAAGCAACTTGATTAATTCCCTGGTACAGCCGGTACAACTGTTTTACCACTTAGGTTCAACTGGAACAACTGGACCATTTGGGTTCAACCGGAACAACTGTGTAACCATTTGGGTTCAACCACTGTGACTTAAACAACTTTGTACTTGTATTTTTATTTGTAAGACTAATATCGCTTTGTAATATATGGATTATTATTTGTAAGACTAGTTTGTAATAAAAACTATTTTATTTCTTAGCAATATTAGTAAAAATGGTTTCTGGGTTCAACCGATACAACTGGAAACAACTAAATATATAAAAATACAAAGTTACATAAATCAAACAATAATAAGTAGTTTAAAACATTTTTACACTCTGGAAGTACATTTAATAATTTCAATATATAATATGTAACATTATCAATAATTAATGTGAGCTAAAACCAAAATTACACAAATCACTCTTTAGGTAACAAGGAACAATTAGTTCAAGCTCATCTATAAAGATGAAATAAGTATGGAAACTATGTTTTCTGACAAATTATTATATGAAAACTTCTTAAACACCAATATAATGTGGAAATTGATGTGAACAACTAGATAACTATGGTATTTTTAAGGTTCAACTATAAAATTACAAAATTTGAAATAGTTCAACTGTGAGGAAATTAGGACAACTGAACATCTAAAAACAACTATGTAGAAAATCTATTTGTCGGGGGTCCCACGTAAATGTGTTCACACTAGTTTTGACTACTTTTGACTTAAATCGGGTCCCACATAAATGTGTTCACACTAGTTTTTGACTACTCTCTCTCTCTCACATCTCGATCTCTTCTTCTTTATCTCTTCTTCTTCTTTTCTCTCTTCTTCTTCTTCTTCTTCTTCTTCTTCTTCTCTCTTCTTCACGAGAAACCCAAAAAAATTAGGGTTTTCAGATCTATTCTTTTTCTTCCTTCTCTCGCCGTTATAAGGTATGACAATTCTCTTAGAGTACTTCAGTTTAGTAGATCTGCAATTCTGGTAATTAGGGTATATGAGATTTGTAAGATTTTCAGATCTACCCAAAAAATTGTAAGATTTAATTGATTTATGTTTGATTGAATGGTCAGATCTACTTACCGAGCTTCATCTTCTTAACCGTAGATATGCCTTATAGTTACTCTCAACCCTCCACATCCGTAGAAAGTATCAACAGTGGATGCCGAAATGCGGACGCCAATTATGGTGTTCCCAAGAGGTGTTTCTGCGGTTTAATGGTCAAGCTTGAGCGGTGTATAACAGGACAGCGACAAGGAGAGCGCGTATATAGATGCCCATTGCTTACGGTATGGTTTAGTTGCAATTCTGGAACAACTAAGTACAACTTGCTGGTTTTGAACTTTCTATATTCTTCCTAGGATGGAGACGAATATAAGGTTAATCGAGATCACCTAGTTCAGTGGTGGGATTGTGCGGTTACGGAGGAGCTGTCCAAGATAAACCTACGATTTGACGTTTTAACCTCTCTTGAGGTTGCGAGGGGTGGATTTCCACCTGCTTTGGAGTCGATCCGGGAAACTATTCGTCTTATGCGTGAAGAAATTGATGCCCTTAAAGCGAGGTTAGCCACAAAAGAAGTCGAGATTGCGAGGCTTAAGGGGTTACTTTCAAGTTGGTAATAATATTGTATGATTACCACCTAGTCTTTGTATTTGTATTTTGGATATGAATTTGTATTTTGGATATGGATTTGTGTTTTCATGAAGTCTTATTAGTAGTTGTACCTGCAGTAATGCTAGTTGTACTTGGTTCAACCGGTACAACTCCGACTTATATGTATTTACTAAGTATTTTTAATAGTAGTTGTCCCAGGTTTATAATATAGTTGTCCCTGGATTATTAGTAGTTGTCCCTTGATCAACTGGTCCAACTAAAATTTAAAATTAATTTAGTAGTTGTCCCAGGTTTATAATATAGTTGTCCCTGGATTATTAGTAGTTGTCCCTGGATCAACTGGTCCAACTAAAATTTAAATTTGTAATATTTGAATTTGTATTTTGGATATGGAATTGTGTTTTCATGAAGTATTATTAGTAGTTGTACCTGCAGTAATGGTAGTTGTACTTGGTTCAACCGGTACAACTCCGACTTATATGTACTCACTAAGTATTTTTAATAGTTGTTGTCCCTGGATCAACTGGTCCAACTAAAATTTAAATATATTGTATTTAGTAGTTGTTCCTGTTGTCCTACTTGTGTTAATAGTTGTCCCACGTTTGTTAGTAGTTGGACCAGATGCATAATTTTTTAAAATATAATTTATGAATCATCCTAAACCCCAAATACAAAAAATGCACCTAAACCACAACACAACCAAAAGATAGTACAATGTTTTGAATCCTAATAAAAGATAACCGCAAAATACTCAGAAAATATAAGTTTTGTCCTACACAAAAGCAATTACTCATAAAGAGTGATCTCTCATAAAGATCACCTATTTCTTCTGCCGCTTCTTCCCCTTCCCCTTCCCCTCTGCTGTAAACTGTTCAGCCTGAAACCTGGAAGCCTTCCTTTGTCTCTTTTTCCCGGTCTGGATTGTAGGGCCACTATGCTTCGGCCTCACTGCTTTCTTCTTCTTATTCTCCTTCTCTTTCCTAGCCAGCTGCTCCTCATCACCTTCATCACCTACACAACTCCAATGTTAGAACATGTATGTTACAATAAAAACTACAAAAATGTAAACTCACTCAATTCTTGAATCTGGATTGGCTTAGGGTCTGTGAAACCACTGTGAAGGACCAAAGCCTTTGTCGGACTCGCTATTGGTTGATTAGCAGTTGGTGTACAATAGGTTGGCACAAAATCACTTGAAGTCCCTGGATGATACTCATTGTACCGCTCTTTCTCTAGCTGGACTGACACATAACCCTCTAACTCTTTCACTCTCCCATCCAGCATACTCACTTTGCTATCCATCTCAGACAACTTCTCCATGATCTTCGCAAATCCTTTGTCCACAGCTGACTGTAATGAGAGGATATCACCAAGCCTCTCAGGGACTTCACCATCACTTTCTTTAACATCACCAAGCCTCTCAGCCACTTCAGGGACAACATCACCAAAACCCCGAGCCTGCAAGTCCATCTGGTATAGACTTTTCCACCAGATTTTCTTCTTCTTTCTGATCAGCTGCTCTCTCCAACCTTCAACAACTGGATCAATAAATCCCATCCCTTCATCAACATCTTTCTCAACAAGGCCAGACAACATCTCTTTCTCATCCATATCAGGTTCCAAGATGCTTGAGATATCCTGTCAAATACACATAGCATCAATCTCAATAAATATGCATACTAAGAGAAGTAAAGGCACCAAAAGCTAACCTTAATTTCACCAAGGGCTTGGTTTATCTCATCCAAGGTAAAGCCCTTCATGCAACTGTCAGTGAATTTAGATTTGCACATTCTTGGACAGTCATTAGCTGCGGGAACAGCTTCTCTGAATCGCCTTCCAAGCTGTGGTATGCACTCAAATGCAAAAATCTACACATTCACAATAACACAGTTTTACTACTATAACTTAAACACTCTAACTCATTACAATATTCACAAGTTTTTACCTCAAGAGGAGTGATGAATCCAAAAAAGCTGCTCTGTGCTTTTGGTTTCACCTCACCTTTCATGTTTTTCATCATTCTCCGGATCCCTGTCATACATTGCTCAAAAGAATACCTTCCCCACGGGAATATCTCACAAGCATGAACATCATCAACAATCCTTAACAGGAATTGCTCTATGTTCCCATCACCCTTAGAATCAGCCTTCACAACCGCACATAAAAACAACAAAATAATCAACTTCTTCCTATCCAAACACTTCTCACTCTTAATAGCTGCCAACTTCTTTTCTACATCTTTGATTTTGATTAGGTCTGTCCTCCCAAACATCCTTCTGACAAACCTCAAACTACCCTTCTTCTCATGATTCTTTGGGTACTCATGGCAGTCCAACCCGGTCAACAAAGCATGCTCTTTCAAGGAGTACCTTATAGGCACTCCATTCACAACAAACCAACACTCATTCTCCATACCCGTGCGAGCAGTGCGAAGCATAAGCATCCACATGCCTTGAATCATGTGATTTGGTTCCTTAGGCATGTGGAATATATGCTTAAACTGAGCATGATTCCTAAACCAACTAACTTCCTCATCAAATGCCTCTATCATGGCCACTTTTTGGCCCAATTTACACTTTTTACGTACCTTACATACCTTGTTGTACTCAGTTGGACTAAAGTACATGCTCTCTGGCGTCAATGTTTGGAATCCCTCATCATCATCATCCTCATCTGTATCAGCTGCAACATCATTTACCCTCTCCTGTTCCTCTTCCTCAATAGCCATATCAACTATATTCTGCATATTTCGGACACATACAATTGAGTACAACTATGTCTGTTGCTTACCTTTTACACCATATACGACTAATACCAACTGTTACTTACCTTTACGACACCAGCAACATCTTCGTCCTCATTATCACCACTCCGTTCTCCACCCTCAGCATCACCAACTCTCTCTTCTTCCTCGTTATCACAACCCTGACCATCAATTGACAACTCACGGACTTCTTTTTCTTTCTCCTTTGACTCACTGACTTCTTTATCGGACTCACGAACGTCTTCATTTGACTCACGGACTGAGTCTTTCCCTTCTCTATCAGACAATTCCAGAACCGAAGCATCCACTCTTGGAACAAATACAGCAACAGCGGAATCCGTCGGATCTTCTGTCGGAACAGAAGCATCAAGCGGAGCTTTTGTTGGCACAGCGACATCCGTCGTCGAAGCTTCTCGAGACCTTTCTGTTGACTCATATTCCCTACCTCCCTCTATCACACGAGCCATATACGGAGGAGACGAAGACACGCGGAGGAAACGAATACGAACGGAGGCGGCAGAGACGAAAAGACAAATGAACGCGGAGGAGACGGAGGAGACGATTGACGGAGTACCACAGACGACGGCCGAAGTTCTGAGGCTAGAAGAAGACGACGGAGACGACGAGACGCCGGAAAACAAGCGACGGAGCGGAGAAGAGAGATTCGAGAGAGAAACGAATCGAATTCACGGGAGACGGGTGAAATTTTTCTGAAATTTTACAGTTTTCGATTTACACTTAGGGAAATTAGGGTAAATTTGGGGAAATTTTATGGGCCGGGTTATTTTCAAGTGGGCTGGGTTCGGGTTTATTAGGTTGGGTCGTAGTTTTCTTATTTTCGTCTGGGTTTTTGGTAAATTACTCAGTTTTACGATTTAAAAGAAATTCAATAATAAAAAGCAAACATAACAGTGGCATGAGTGGTTAACATTTTTCCTTTTGTGGCACAAGAGGTGAACTCTCGAAGACGAAGCCACTGTATGCCGGTGAATGTGAACTTCGCCGACGAGCAGAGAAAATGGTGGACTCAGTGAAAAAATTATACCTTTTCAATTTGGTAGTGTTCAATTTTGCCAAAAACCGCCCGGTTCAACCGAAAGTTCCGGTTCAACCGTGAAACTAATGTTCTCTTGTCTTCTTTTCTTTATACGGCTGATAAGAAATCCAACCGGTCGGTTCAAATTTAAGAGTGAACATCCCCACTAATTCCCAAATGTTATACAATCATATATTTGTCCAACATAAATTTAAAATATTATGTAACCATATTTTAGAATCTAACAGGTAGTAGAGCAATGGCAAAGTGAAATCAGTTAGATGATCCTTTTTGAAATCTTTCTTATATTTATTTCCAGGTTCAACTTCAATAGTATAGTGTTTGCTTCTTTGTTTTAGAGTTTGGTATGAATAAAGAGATCTGCCACCGAGAATGTAACATCATATAGTATAGTGTTTGCTTGTGTGCCATATAGTACAAACATCATATCGGGGTTAATGAAACATAATAAGGATGAACACCACCGAGAATCCAAATGCGAGAGAGAGTATGTATAGAGAATTGATGTGTGTATATTCACCTCAAAGTTTCACCTTAGAGACCACGGTTAAACCACAAGTGCACAATAATCAATTTGTATGTTTTGCTTCAAGAATCAAAGCCGGCATGAGGCATTTTAGATACTACAATTTTTATATCGTTTATTTAACTAATACATTTTTAAAGAATTACTAGATTTGCCAATGCAATCAAGAATAAACAAACAAAAAATTATTAAGGATAATATTAATCTGTATATCCAAACAAATTTCACAAACAAAAAAAATTATGGTGATTAAAATATATTCAATTTTGGATTAAAAGATTTTTACATTAATCCCAAATCTCCAACAAAATCTTGATTTTATAAAAAAATTCAGTCAAATAGTATAGGTTTAAATCAAAAGTATTTAATTTATCTTTTGATAAGATTAATAAGATCATTTAGCTTTATCATTTTTTTGGCTATCATTCCCAAATACTTTCTTTTGTGTGGAACATTCCAATTTCAGACTCCCTCTATTACATTTTAAATGTCATTTAAGGAGTTCTCACACATTATAAAAAACTATTAAAATTTATATACCCCTTGTTATACACTATATAATTTTCTCTTTCTTATTAATAC
>NW_003302550.1:10498724-10595977 GCF_000004255.2 Arabidopsis lyrata subsp. lyrata | reverse complement strand
TTCTTGAGGTGGAGGAGATACTCGAGGAGGAGGATATGGGGGTAAAAGACGAGGTGGAGGAGATGCTCGAGGAGGATATGGGGGTAAAAGACGAGGTGGAGGAGATGCTCGAGGAGGTAAAAGACTTCGTTTAAGGATGGACAATGAGAATTTTCAGAACCTTCTTGGTGGAACAGGAACAAAGAGACCGAAGTTTAACTCCATTGGTCTGTCAGAGGTCCCTCTCGACATCGTTGAAGCGGTCTCTTCTACAAGGATCTCTCTTTATAACTACACTGGACCTATCACCATCACTGCCGGTCACCAAAAATCTAAAACATTACACAAGACTTAACTATGAGTTCAACTTCGTAAAACAATCTAAAACAGTACACATCTTGTTTCCTCAGAGACAAGATAAAAGTACTTGAGGAACTGACATCACGTGAGAGTGATCTGAAACACTTCACGTGAATCACTCACTCAACTTACATACTTCCATGAACTTCTGGACTGCGTTATGATACTGAGTTCCCTGAAACCACACAACAAACATTAAGTATCTCGACACTGACTATTAGAGACAGAACAGATCAGAGCTATAGGAAATTCTGAATCTTGTGGAGATGATTTCTGCTCTAAGACATGATCACATGAAGAAGTTTTAAATATATCAAGATTCAAATTCACCAATTATGTATCTTCATACAATTATTAATTGTGTATTACTGATTTGATAAATATCCTTGGCAACTAAAAATGGTTTAGACTGAATTGACTGTTCAATCAGCAAAACAAACAATTTATTCCGTATCAAATAAATAGATGGACCAGATGATATTGACATACGGTATACTCATTCGGAAACTAGAATGCACAACGGTAAAAGATGGGATAGGTAACTTACCTCCCAGTATAGCTGATGGCAGTTCATGCATTGCCAAAACTCTAAATTTTTGTTAAATAAGCAGTTGGGTATTCTTTGGAAACCCTTTGCTGCTTCAATAGCTTCTTCAATGCTTAGAGGTTTCTGAATAAATTTCCCATTGCATTTCGTACATCTTGACATCAGCTGATTTCCGCTGATCTTTAGCTGGAAAGTCTCTATCACCTGTGCAGCTTATTGTTTCAGTAACTCAGAAGAAATCTATAATCATTCTACTGAATGTAAGAAACGTGGTTGCGCAATGAGTAGATGAGGTTACTTTAGCTTAGTGAATCCAAACGTGAATCATGAAACAAACCATAAACTCAGGCAGTGTAGGAGATAAGATCAACTGATTATTTATTTACTTGTTATACTGCATTAAAAGCTGAGGTTTGATATGTTTCACTCAGATTTAGTTAAAAATAAACTCGTTAAGAGATCCTAATTCTTTAAGGCAAAATTTCCAGTTTAGGTATTGCTTTCGATTAATAAATCCAGTAAACCAAATCATGCCACATCCCAGATCTTGCATAACAGCTCATACGTTAAGAATTAATTTTGTTTGTACCTCTAGTAGCTGCTCATTTTTTAGAAGGCTCTTGACTCTATATATTTGGTGCTTTGCCAAATCTTGGTGTCTCAACAATTTTGTATCTCTTGTCAATAGAACTCTGTTCTCTTTAAATGCTTGATCAAGCAACTCCCTGGAATTTGTGTCAACATCACAATTAGAAAACCCTAAACAGATATTGTTTCGGAAATATTATAATATATCAGCATCGGAAAAAAAATACCTTGAATCTGGCTTCTTCGAGTGTGGAATTGCAGCATCAATCCCCACACAACGTAGATGTTTCGCTAAACCTTCAACCTAGAGAGTAGTCTAATAAGAAACTGATTAGGATACCACATGTATTCTACTGAAACATGGTTACATTCAAGAAACAAAGATCCTAACTAGGTGATGATGTCAAATTATTGATTTTTTCAATTACATAAAATAAAACTACCCTTGTCATAACAGCAGAGAAGTTTTTTGGTAAAAGCTCAGCGAACAAATTTAACCGAATTTTTCATGATCAAGAAACTGAAATACCAATTCAAGAAAACTGCTTTCCCTCCCATTTTGTGAGAAAATCTAAGATCAGTGATTCAAGAAACAAAAGATTGACAGAAATTGATTCAATTACCATCACATCCAAAAGAAACTTAGGACAGCCATCACCGCCTAAAGATAGGTCCCATGGGGGTGGGCCTTGCCAGTCTGCAGAACAGACCAAATGCTTATTTGTGTTCATAGAGCTTGAGGAGACACGTTTTCTTGTTTTCTTCTTGAGTTTATTTGGTAGAAGATCAGATTCCTTCAACAGGATCCTTTCTCCATACTTCCTGACAATCTTCAACAGATTCTCATCCATCGGCATCGTGTTTAGTGTTGTTTTTCTAGAAACCACTCGATTGGCTATGTTTTGACCATTTTCTGACATCGATCTGATTACATCTGTAGCCTTGCAAAGTTTGGCCGTGACAATCTTACTGCTATAATCCGATTCAGTAAGAATTTCTTGTAAGCCAACATTTTTCTCTCTAGAATCTTGCACTGTGATTCCTTCAACAAGATGCGCCTTAAATACATCGAATATTTGGAGCAAGCAGTGAGCATCTGTGGCAGCGTATAGTTTCTGTTCTTCTGTAAGAGGACGATATGACCAATCACTACATTGAAGCTCCTAAAGAATAAAACCCGGTTAAGGAAAGCCTTGTTAACAGTACTTTTCTCTACCTACCACCAACCTTAGAAAAGCATTCAAGCCACTAGAAACGTGTATCTAAACGTCAAAAGAACCAAGAAAATTATTTTCCTTAAGATACATGTGATGTAAATGATTTAACTAAAGAGACAGAGAGATTCACCGTGGTATGAAGATCTATCCTAGTCCCTAAACAATCAAAACTAATGTCTAAACATTCCATAGCAGAAGGTATTAAGGAGTAATCCATCCATCTTGCTTACATTATCTACTTCTTTAGGTATATGTAGACAGCCTAAAACAACTAACATATCTCCCGGAAAGATAAAGCTACTCTTATTTTCCAGAGTTGAGATGTAACGACAACTAATTCAATATCACCAAAAGTCAAGTTCTTTCAGAAAATCATTGACAAACCTTTGAGAGAGAGATGTCCAGCATTTCCTTACATATAGCTGCCAAGCTCTTGATATCCTTTGGCGCCTTTCTCCCAAACCGCTTATGTTGCAGATAATTGTATATGCTTGTAATATCCAAGTATTGTTTCACCTATTCACATCAACAAATCACATAAGAAAAACACAATTCAACAATCCCATTTCAACAGAAGTCAATAAACACACAAATCAATACTTACCTATCTGTAAACACCACACATGATCCAAACACAAGAAATTTAAGTCCAGTAGCAAATAACAGAGCTAAAGGTAAAAACTTTGATAACAATTCGACTACAATCCAAACTACTAAGAAAAGTTTCAACAAAAATTCCGAACTTTTCACAGATTAAACTAAAATTAAGAAGCAAAGTTAAAAACTTTCACAAGCAAATCACCTCTTGGAATCCACCTTCACAACCATGTTGAGTAAATGTCGAAGACAAGTAAACCAAATCCTGTTTAAACCGAAACCCTAATTTCAAAACATCCGGCGACACGAACATTTCATTCAATAGCTCCCACACAGACGGAAGATGAATCGAAGTCAAATCAATAAGGAAAACATCGGAGACTTCATCATCATCCGTGGCGTAACTGAGTCGGCATGCGACTTGGAGGAGAGTGACGGTCGGAAACGACGACGTATTGGAATGTTGTGGTTTCCATTCGGCGTCTAAGGCGATGATCGTAGAACGAGTGAAAGACCATTTCAGGTGAGTGAACTCGGACGAGTCGGTGGATGAAACTAGATAGATCTTTAGATTGGTTTCCATTGTAAGAAGAAAAACAAAATTAATTGAAAGTTGCATTGAAGTAGAGTCTTATGTCGGTTTTGGTTAGTCCGGTTTGAACCAAACCGAAAATTCATTCTTATCTGAACTGAATCTGCATTTAGTAGGACTCAAAATGAATTAACAAAATATATTCACAGTTAATATATTTAACTAAATATATAGGAAAACTCTGCTTAAATATAGTAAAATTAAGTATTTATAAAATTAATTAGTTATTTAGTTTTTATTTGGACTGAACACGAAGAAAATCGAAATAAACTTCGGTTCTTTGTGAGATAACCGGAAACCGAAATCTATGAACCGAACCGATTGGAATATCTAAATGCCCAGCCTACTCCTAATTCCTGAAAACCGGTTATATAAAACCAAACTAAACCGGATCTGCAAATCAGAAACCGTAACAGTGGCGCCAAATTAAAATTCCCCGGGAAAATCCGGTGAATCCAGAGCGCGAACTCTGCTACTGACCTCGGTCAAATCTCACATTTATAATCTCTCACTCTCTCTTTCTCTGGTAATCAAAAAGTGTAAACAATGGTAGCTGTGCGACGAAGAAGAACCCAAGCGTCAAACCCTAGATCCGAACCACCGCAGCAATACATGGCGGAAGATTCCGATTCCGATTGGGATACAGTCTGCGAAGAATGCAGCTCCGGGAAACAACCTGCAAAGCTGCTTCTTTGCGACAAATGCGATAAAGGGTTTCATTTATTTTGTCTCAGACCAATCCTCGTTTCAGTTCCCAAAGGCTCTTGGTTCTGCCCTTCTTGTTCCAAACACCAGATCCCTAAATGTAAGCTTTTTTCACAATACCCACATGTCTCTAATCTCAAAGCTTCCTTCTTTTGATTCGTTTTTGAGCTTTAGATTTTTAGTGTTATGGGTTTCTTGATCTCTATCTTCGATTTGATTTTGTGAATCTGCAGCTTTCCCTCTTGTTCAGACTAAGATCATAGATTTCTTCCGGATTAAGCGGTCACCAGACTCATCTCAAATCTCAAATTCTTCAGGTATGTAACTTTTGCAGATTTAGAAATCTAAAGCCCTAGAATATAGGTATCTAAAGAGGAAGATGTTTGCAGATAGTATTGGGAAGAAACGGAAAAAGAATAGCTTGGTGATGTCAAAGAAGAAGAGGAGGCTTCTTCCGTATAATCCTAGCAATGATCCTCAAAGGAGACTTGAGCAAATGGCGTCTCTCGCCACTGCGTTGAGAGCTTCCAACACTAAGTTTAGCAATGAGCTTACTTATGTATCTGGAAAGGCTCCAGGATCTGCAAATCAAGCTGCTTTTGAGAAAGGAGGCATGCAGGTATCTATTTTTAAGTTGATATGAATTGCTTTTTCTTCTTCAATCACATCCTGTGTAAAGAGAACCATTTGATAGGTTTGGTGATTAGTTTCCATCAACAGAACACTGATTCTTGGTCTTCATGAAAGTATTTGCATTCTCATTTGAGTTGAGTATAAACAGAAATAATTAATTTTTATTAAATGTTGTACAGGTTCTATCTAAAGAAGGCGTAGAGACCTTAGCCTTGTGCAAGAAAATGATGGACCTCGGTGAATGCCCGCCACTTATGGTCGTCTTCGATCCTTATGAAGGGTACTTCACCTTCTTACTAGCTTCTCTATTTACCTTTATAACAGGAAGTAATGCATTCATCAATGTAGGTATATTGAAGTCTAATTTTTTCAATCTGAACAGGTTCACAGTAGAGGCGGACAGGTTTATAAAAGACTGGACCATAATCACAGAGTACGTTGGGGATGTTGATTATTTGAGCAACAGAGAAGATGACTATGATGGAGACAGCATGATGACTCTACTTCATGCCTCTGATCCTTCGCAATGTCTAGTAATTTGCCCTGACAGACGCAGTAACATTGCGCGGTTTATCAGCGGCATCAACAATCACTCTCCGTGAGTTTCTCTTCTCTTCTATTTGGTTCCTTAAAGTCCACTCTCTGGTCACAACACCTGAGCTCCTTGTTCTGGTCCTGCTTCTGAATTAGTTGGAAACATTCTAGTATTGCTGGCCCTAATTTGTGTTTGTTGACATTTTGTGAATTGCAGAGAAGGAAGGAAGAAGCAGAACCTGAAATGTGTGAGATTCAACATCAACGGAGAAGCTAGGGTTCTTCTCGTAGCTAATAGAGACATATCTAAAGGGGAAAGATTGTATTATGATTACAACGGTTATGAACATGAGTATCCAACTGAACATTTTGTATAAACCCTGTGAAATACATAAGAAAATTCATCTAACCTATTCAATGTTGCTTGTTCATCAAGAAAAAACAAAATGGTGCTAGTGTTTTTGTCTTTCTTCATGCTTTAGCTGGGCTTTTAGACCATGAAGCAAAGCCTTACTTCAAGTTGGATCAAAACGTGAAATCTTGTTGTAATAATTGATGTTCCTATTTGTAAAATACAAAAATGGGAATAAATTGAAGAAAATAAAGATTGTTGGTACGCTAAGGAAAAGAGAGAAAGAGATAGTAGTAGCTAGGAGGAATAATGAATGAAATAGAATGGTCCAAAGAGCCTAAGTCTAAAGAGCCTGACAGTACCTTCAAGCGACTTTGAGAGTTTACATCAAAAAAAAAAACTTTCTTTCTGATTCCTTCAGATCACTGTGGGACACAATCTTCCTTTAAGACCACACAACTTACATTTTTCATTTTTTTTTGCATTCTCCAACAAATTTATTCAATTTTGATGGATCGTACATACCTATGAGACAATTTGATAAATAATATCTCGACATATATTTATTTTTTTATTCATTCATTTTTTTTGGACAGCATGTTGATATTTTTTTTAGAGAAACAAAAAATAATATGTCGAGATATTACTTATTAAAAAAATTAACAGATTCGGGGAAATTTACGGGTTTTAACTCATTTTGACATATTTAAGCATGGTATGCCCAAATACTATCCACCAATGATATATAGTTGAAACCATATCTATCCACCAAACTCTTTTTGATAGATCGATCGTTATCAATGATTTAACTAATTGTACGTACATATATTGTAAATCATATCACCATTTCGAATCTAACTTACAAGGTTGGTGCCTTTCACATGTTTTTTTTTTTGGTGAGATTCATAGAAATTACTTTCAATCCTTTTTCTTAGGTATTAGTTAGTAGGGGGACGAAAAAAAAAAAAAGGTATTAGTTAGTAGGGTGTAATTTTTAATTTCTTAAGAGTTTAGTGTTTTTAACAGTATCAATAAACGATGTGAGGATATAGAAAACCCACACAAAAGAGAAAACCCCACCCCCACCATTTTTTGTCTCCTTAATATTTGGCAATCGTAACTACTAAACTAGTAAACCATCACAAAATTTACAAATCCTAATTTTATACAAAATAAAACATACTCATTACTAATTCTTTTTTTTAACTTCAAACGGATTAATTTGTTTATTTTGGAAAAGTGTAGTTTCTTCTCGGTGCAATTAAATGTTTATAATTTTATGGAGGGCATTGAAAAGGAGAAAGAAAAAGGGTAAAAGGCTTAGTTCCTTATTTATTAAGTAAGTAAATAATAATATCTATAAGGGAAAAATGTCATTTAAATCATCAGTTTATCATTTTTGTTGGTTTAAATCATGAACTCTGGACTTGGTGATTTGAATCCTCAGTTTTATGTGGACCTGGTGATTTAAATCCTCAATTTTATGTTGACTTTCAATTTAATCACGAATTTTCGTTGACTAAGCCAATTGAGACATATTGTTAACTGGCTAAAACGGAGCAATCGGACGAAGAGGGAGATGGAAACCATGTTGGTGTAGAAGAAAAATTATGCGACAGCTTTGAAGTGCCAGTTATGCGATGACATCGTCTTATTGATCTCTTTAGCGAGTTAGCGATGTGTCTCAATTGGCTTCATCAATTAAAATTCATGTTTAAAATAAAAATCAACATAAAAGTAAGGACTTAAATCACTTCGTCTAAAATTAATGATTTAAACCAACAAAAATGGTAAACTGATGATTTAAATGACATTTTTTCCATATCTAAAAAGCTTGTTCCTCAATTTATTGGATATAAGTCCTCACGTGATTTACGCCACTCTTTCTCTAATCGACATGATGTCATGAGTAAACAGTATCATTTCATAGTGGTTTTCTTGTGTACTAATTGTAATTTATTTTCTTTGGCTAACTTCAATTTCTTTTTGGGTAGAGCAAAACTATTTTGTCTTCCAATCTTTTGTGACTTTTGCCCTTATCTTTTCACAAATATTTATTTACATTCAGATGTGCTCCATAATATTATAAACATAAATACAACAAAAAATTTCATATTATTACTAAAATAGTATCTAATAAGATTTTAATTCTAATTATTAACACGGGAATTTAATATATGTTTCGTAAATTGGTTTTTTGACATATGGTAGTTCTTTTTTTTTTTTTCTGTCCATGACATATGGTATTCTGATAAGAAAAAAACAGTGTTACAATAGATAATTATGTCTATATATACTTTAAGCTATTGAAAAATGATACTATATCAACGTTTTACATAACAATATGAAATTTCGTTGTATTTGATTTGCCTTTTTTTTTTTTTTTTTGACATCTTTGGATCGACAAGGCCCGATCCATAGACAATCTCTACTACGCGGGGTAACGCGACTTACTAAAGTCAAACTCCAGTGGAGAAAGCGGAGTCAAGTGGACTTAACCACTTGACTAAAGGCACATCCTCGATTTGCCTTTGTTAGAATAATTGTATTAAATTTATTTTTCTATCTTAATTTTGATCTTAAATTATCCTTCATTTGTAGTATTTTCCTTACATCTGCCTTTTGTTTACATCGGAAAATTGAACGTTTTGTTCTTTATATCTGATTATACAACCGTATAACCCACCCACAGAAGTGAAGACAAATGGCCAACATTTTTTGGTTTCGAATCGTAAAGTAAAAAGCAAAGTATAAATAGAATTTGTCGTTAGGACTTAGGTTATCAGACTAACCAACTGTTACCGACATCATTATTTTCTCTTGTTCCCTTAACAAAAAGCCAAATATCATTATCACATTGAAAACAATATATATCCGTGCAAATTTGATTATTAAATAATTAATGTCGGGCTGTCTTTTAATTAGGGTTATAATAGCTAATCAGTGTCTCCACTCTCCCCTCTTTGTCCTTACGTTAGGGTTTCTAATTGGGATCATAATCATTTCTTTCTCTTTAGAAAAGTGAAAGTTATGCTACATACGACACCACTTTTCTAGATGACTTAGCGATCCAAAGTATTAGACAAAAACTTTAAACCTTAGCAAAAATACATAAATAATTTATGTCCTAATATTGGACTAACGACTAAACCGATTAATCCACATTACTGTTCACTACAAAAAAAAATCCACATTGATAGCACTAGACGATAGTACATTTTCCCGAACTGCTATAATAGATGAGTTCGTGATTTTGGTTACCTTTTAATAGCACCTGATAAATGCTAAGACCGAAAATACTTAAGCGGGAAACAAAATTGACCTATACCGCCAACACTTAGAAAAAATTTATTCACTTAAGCGCCTTTTGTCTTTTATTTTCCCTCACACTTCGCGAAACTGAACAAAATCGCCTTTGGTCAGTCTTCTGAGTTTAACTCTCAGATCCACGAGTTCCATCGAATCCCAGTGAATTCTGTCAAAACAAAATCGATTCCAAGCCTAGCCAAAACTACTGACCTTGTCGCCGGCCATAAAATCGTGCTCCTCCGCAGACACATTCTTCAGCTCCGCCGCCAGTGAGCTAAAATCGAAGGCAAGTGTTTCTTCCCTACTCTAATTTCCTTCTTACTCTCTTTTCCATGTGATTTTGAATTGCTCTTTGCGATTTTAGGGTTTAGATGTGATTGCATTGTTTCAAATTATCGATTTTAGCTAGGGTTCATATGCAATGATATGTTTCTTTTTTTTTTTAATTCTTCTTTGCGATTTTAGGGTTTATATGCATTGATCTGTTTCTCAAGCTAACGAATTGGATTTTGATTGAAAATAGGGTTTCGGGTAATTGAGAAGTTTATAGATTTGGGTATTTGAGTTACAGATTTGGGTACATATTTGATATGTTGTATATGTTCTCTCAATGCATGTCAAGTTCTTTCTGTTTTGTAAGATTGTTTATGCTTTAAACAAAGTCTGAAATTATCTTTAGATGCTTTAATTATTGTTTAAATGTAGACTGATTATGCTATTTTCATGTGAGGGAGATTGCAATGATGGGGAACTGAAGCTTTTCTTGTTGTTGGACAGCCACGACAGGTAAGCAAATTATCTGCCTGTTGTTCTTTTTGTCTGTCCTTAAACTATGAGATGTATAATAGTTAAAGTTGTTGTTATGTCTTGTTGTTTTCTTTTATGGCTGAGGTTGTGTAATTAGGCTATAGACAATTTCAGACTTTGTTTATTTGTTCTTGACAAAAAATTTTACTGTTGTTTTGTGTTTAGGTTGAGATACTGTAATTTGTTAATGTGTGTTTACCATTGTCTACTTTCTTAATTTTCTGAACATGATATGAGATTGGTTTGATAAATATTGGTGTAAGAGCATGTATTTGTGATGTGGTCTGAGGTTGATGGAGTTATTGTCTTAACTGGAACACTCTTTTAATTTTGCTTTTGGTTTGAATTGTTGATACTAAGGTTTTAATTAAGCTTAGACCATATAATGTTGGACAAGTCATGGGTGCATCTATGCAGGTAAGACAGTACATTATATAGGTTAGGTTTCATATGGGGATTGGTTATTTTAAGAGTTCTTGGCTCCGAATAACCAGCAAAGAATGAATCTAAGACCAATGAATATTTCTCCAACAGAATGGCGTAAATTTGTCAAACTCAAGACTAGTGCAGACTTTAAGGTATTGACTTGGAATTATGTTAGATAAATTTATTGAATGTTGATTATTAATATTAATTGTCTTTAGGTTGTGAGTGACAAATATAAAGAAAGGAGAAAGAAACAGATACCTCACACTACAAGCCGGAAAGGAATGGTCAGGCTAGCAGAAGAAATGGTAAGCTTACACTATATTTGTTGTTTCCTCTAAAGAAATATATCTACTCTGAATGGTTTTCTGATTTTCACACAGAAAATTGAGAGTGGAGATCCATCTGAAGTGACAAGGCTAAAGGTTTGGGTGAAGTCGCGTATCAAAAAGCATGGTACGCCAGTGAATACAAATGCTGCAGAAAAGATTGTAAGTTGAAAATATGTTTGACTGTCTTCTAGATTATTTTCCATTGCTTCTCTTCCACAATATATGGATGTTGTTTTACAGAGGAAGGCAGCTGAGCTGGTTGGAAGTGATGCTCCAACAGATACAACAAATCCAGAGGAGGATCACCTCTCTCAACTGCTAGGACCTGACAACCCTGGAAGGCTGAGAGCAATGGGTAGAGGCATGAGCAAAACCAAACTAGCTTGTTTCCAGGTGAAGACCAAGTGTATGACTGATATGCAAGAGAAGCAAATTCAGTTAGTAAAAAAGGTGCATGAGTTGGAGGATGAAATTAGCAGAATGAAGAATCAGGTTAGAAACCTTAAGAGTTCCCAGATTATTCATTAAGCAACTGATGTTTGAAATAGTTATTGAATTGACTTTCTTGTTCATTTTACAGAGACATGAAGCTGAAATTGGTGAAAACCCAGCTGCAAGAGTAAGTGATTCCTGCTGCTTGGTTTTGTTAGATCAGTTTTCCCTTCTGACCTATACTTGTTATTAACATTTTGTAGAGTGTAAACAAAAGAGCACACCCTAAGTGTGTGTTGGTTGACTGGTCGGGTTCTGATGATAACATTGGTGAGGGCCGTATTCTTTCTTCTGATCCTGATGACATAGTGAATGACTGTCGTCTAGGCCAGACAGATCTCAAAGTCTTGGTTGAAACTGCTACTAAACCTGATGCATTCCTGTGGAGACCTGCAACAAAAATGTTTACTATTGAGGAAGCTGTTGGACAAATTATTGCATGGCCAGCCTCTAAGTGTGTTCTTGTAGACAAAGAGCTTAATATAGAAGACATTGCGCCAACGGTAAGTTTTGGTCAGCCTGCTAATGAGTTGATATTTTTATGAGCTTTAGTAGACTAATTATCCTTTTTCTGAATGTGTTTGACAGGGCCTAAGAACAAATTCTTTGAACAAATGTAAACTGTTGGATTTGTCTACAGATGAAGTGATTGTTGCTGAGGGTCGTTGGCAGACACAAGAACCAACTGCATTAGTTAATGGTCTTCCTCTAGGACCAATGGCTGTCAAAGTTTTTGTTGATTCTGTGCATATACCTGAAACATTTATATGGAGGCCTACAATTGAAATGACATACCTTGAGGACTGCTTGATGGCTTTTGTATCATGGCCTGTGAATAAAGTTGTTTTTGAAAATCCTACAACTACAACTGGTCAGAAATCTCCTCTTCAGAAATCAGCATCAACTGATAGGCCATCAAGCTCTAAATCTTCAGATGAGACAAAGTCTGCAGCGACAGAGGTAAAAGCAGCATCAACATTGTCTAAATCTCCAGCAACAGGTTCAGAATCTCCTATTGAGGATGCAGGTGTTCAAAGCTCTCCTATAAAGAAAAATCTACCAAATCCACAATCTCCTCTCCGGAAATCTCAGGTATAAGTTTTGTAAATGTTATGAATTAAGTTTCTTATGTCAAGTCTTCTAAGTGTTGGTTCATATTGTTTACATGGCAGCGTCTTAATCCAATTGTTTCCAAGGAAAATAAGAAGTGCAAGTTGATGGATATTACTGGAAAGAAGCGAGTTGTTGCTGAAGGACGCTGGGCTACAAACGATCCAGCACAGAAGGTTCACTTTGTTCCCTTGGGTCTTGATGCTGTCAAAGTATGGGTAGATATTGTGAAAGTCAGCGATGCATCAGTTTGGAGGCCATAAGAGGAAATAGCCATAATGGAAGATGCCCTTGGCACAGTCATTGCATGGCCTGAGGACAAAGTGGTCATGTCTTAAGGTTTTCTGTCCTCCTACTACTTTGTTTTGGATACTAAGTAGAACTTGGTCTGAGACTTGTTGTGTGTGTTCTGGATTTATGCTACTAATTCGTTTTGGATACTAAGTAGAACTTGGTTTGAGACTTATTGTGTATGTTCTGGATTTATGCTAGTGTTTAATGTATGTTGGATTTCGAATCATTGATGAATCAGGGTATTATATGAAACAGGTTTGGTGTCTATCTCAACCAGAAACAATTGTGATCAAAACGCATATAATAACATCTAAATAACTGTTAGAAAAACTGCTATGTTAGAAAAGTCTATCATAGCTTTCAAAACGAGTAATTACATAATTTTTTCTTTAAATTAAACGCTATGATATATTGAATCATAGCATATACTGAAGCTATAAAAATTAAAACTAAAGCTTTTTAACATAGCTATAGTATAAACACCTACCATAGCATGGAAAATGACTAATTACATAATTTTTAAAAAATAGAAAATCCTGATAACAAAGCGTTTAGATAATGCTATGGTAGAATACTCTAAGATAGCATACATATCTGACGATATCGTATGGGGGGATTCTACCATAACAGGGGCCTAACATAGCATTTATGAAAACGCTATTGATTACTTATAATAGCGTTTTTCTCAAGCTAATAATGGAGATATTTCTTGTAGTGGTTTTTGCCAATAATCCATCTTAACATATTATAATACATTTTTAACATTTTTATTGTTTATTGATGTATTTATAATGTTTATTTGTATTATTTATGTTACAGAGTATTAGAATTAGAGAACTATATATTTTCTCAAAATCAATTTGTTGTCAGTTTGACAGTATAATATACTCCCTCTGTTTCATTTTTTATAGAGCATGAATGAACTAGGTGAACCAGAATTTGTTTTTAATATGCAAGGCCAAGGAGCTGATAGTCTGTAGAATGAATGATTGAGATACAAAGGTTAGTCATTAGTGACTGAGTAAGATACATAGCTTATGTAAGAGTGAGATTGCATTCTAATTTCTGACATTGGTTTACTTGTATAGGTTCATGCGGGTCAAGGAGAGTGATATTGTCTACTTCTAGTTTTCTGTTTTTATGCCATGAACTTGTTAGGCAATCCGGTTTGTCAATTTGTCTTTTTTCTTGGATTTGAATCATGTGTAATGGATGTTTAAGACTTTCCTATTTAAATGCTTTAAGTTTTGTTATGTTCTATTGGAGTGTAAAGCTTACACAATAGGGTAAAAAATATACATAACAGTGTAATCGGGTAGAAAATACCCGAAACCGACCCCAAATACGTAGAACCCGATTTTTTCGGGTTTTTAGCGGGTCTCAAATCTGATATCCGAACCGACCCGAACCCGACCATACCCGAACCGACCCCGAACCGATGTTTTCAGTTTACCCTATTGGGTCCTAGATTACCATACCCGACATACCCGTACCCGATCGGGTTTTACCCGTACCCGATTGGGTTTTACCCGAACCCGACCCGCGGACCCGAATGCCCAGGCCTAATATTACTCATCAATAACTTCTCCTTTTACTGTTTTTAAAAATTTCATTTTGCTTTTAACTCACACTCCTTTTGATTCCTTGTGTGTAATTGTCGTTGATTAAGGGTTAAATGATGACAATAATGTTGCCACGAGTAGGATCTGGTCCCATTTGGTTACCGACGTTTACTATTTCTCTACTTTTAACTTAGGCTCCGAATGGTAACTGCGTTTTGCGGTGCGGGAGAAGTGCGGTATTACATTGCAGTACGGTTCAACTGCGGGACGTGCGGGAGAAATATATTTGCGGAACAAGTGTGGTTTGTATAAAATAAGCGGTACGAAATAAAATTTGATTGGTGAAAAAAGCTATTTGCGGGACAAGTGCGGTTTTATATATATATATATATATATATATATATATATTAATAATTAATTTTTTGTTAATAAATAAACAATAACATAAATTTATAAATCATTAGTAATACACAAATTGATCAAAATATAAATTTAATTTTTTGTTTTAAAATTTAAACCATATATTATAAATCAATATGTTAAATTACATAATAATAGAAAATAATAGTTAAAATGAAAAACACACTCTAACCCACATCAAAAAGAGTGTGGAATGTTTACAAGTGCGTTTTCTAAGAAAACAGAACAAACAAAAAAAAAAATTCTGCACTATTTGGACAAGTGCGTTATTGCACTTTTGGTATTTCAATAATTATTTTTTTCTTGAATGGTAACATGTGTGAAAATCCGTCCCGCACCCTCCAAATCCGTCCCGCATATATGCTTCCATTCACTGCCTTAATCTTTAAACCGTTTGATCAAAGAGACTTATTTGAAATGATCTTTGAAACAAATCCCTAACGTTGGTTTTGTAATCATATTTCCAAAAGCATTATAGTTGTGTTTGAAATGTAGACATATATATAGTGTAATGGATTTCGGCGAAATTGATAGTTAGAATAATTTAATATAATTTGACACAATTGACAGTGGTTTTGACTTTTAAGACTAGAAACAAAATTTTGAGTTAGCCAGATAATTTTCATAGGGAACCACTTTTCATAAAGTATCGGAACATTACTATGATTCCATAAATTTAATTTTAGTTTGCTTTTTTTTCCCCACTTAAATGTTACAGCTGACTTTTCTGTTGTTTCTAAACAATTATACATAACGGTAGGTACAATAGTTAAAAACTTCTATTTTTTCTATATGATAAATGATGAAATTTATATGTTACCGAGTTAGTAACAAGAATCTGTAAAAGATGATAGTATTGCTTATGATCT
Source organism: Arabidopsis lyrata subsp. lyrata (assembly GCF_000004255.2). Lineage (NCBI taxonomy): Eukaryota > Viridiplantae > Streptophyta > Magnoliopsida > Brassicales > Brassicaceae > Arabidopsis > Arabidopsis lyrata. Next base: position 10,580,252 of record NW_003302550.1, on the reverse strand, counting down.
ATTTTTGTTACCGTAATTACCCGAACAAAAAATCTAAACAAACTTGTCAGGAAATGAAATAAAAATTCTGAAGGAGTTGTGTCGGGCTCCAATATAAGGAGTTGTGTCGGGCTCAAATATTACTCCTTCACAAAAACCAATGGACAAAATTTGTGATCTCATCTTGCATCAATTTTATAGTTGGTTTTGTTTCGCTCTAAATGCTCATATATGTCTCTTACCTAATCTTTATAATAGACACACACGTACGCAACGCGTAAATAATTAATTAGTTCAAGAAGTGGTTTTCAAAGACTTTAGAACCAGTAATTATAGTAAGAAAAATTTGATTGGTCGTTAAGTTTTCTTTACGAAAAGACGAATCCGAGGCTGCTATAGCCTATATGCATGTATACACATATATGTTTTGTCATACGATTAACATACAATCTGAATTAAGCTTGGGTACATTATGTTTTGTAGGAACAAAGTGAATTCCAATCCAACAACATGTTTGTAAATATTGATAAATATATAATAAAATATGGTAAAATCAAATATTTTCTGAAGGTTCATTTTTTAAAGTAAAACATATTGAAACATTAAGTGGGAAAAATACGATATACTTTGAACATAAATAAAAATACTAATCTTAGATTTATCGGATCATAATAATGTTTCGATACTTTAAGAAAATTAAAGTGGTTCCATATGAAAATTATTTGGCTAACTCAAGTTTTTGTTTCTAGTCTTGACATTGTTATGGAATTGAAGAGAGATTCTACATCAATCTTTAATTAAGCAAATTCCATTACCGACAAAAAAAAAACTAAGTTTTATTAAGAGTATTCGTGAAAGAAAAAGGACATTTGATTCTCCCTCATCACTTCCTCCGATCATATATGTTATCTCTTTATATTATCTTGTGTGTGTATCAAGTTGATTTAGTACATCAAATTTCATTACTCGCGTATCTAAATCTATCGGTATCTAAATCTAGTATGCACTTTTGATTAGATTCTTCTTTTGATTAGTTGTTGTTTGTTTTTTGTTTTGTAAGCTTGGAAAAAACGCATTATATTATAAATAAGTCGTATGCAAGCATGAAGCACCTAATCCACCATGCTTACTTTTCCTATGCACTTTTCTTATTAAACCTTAGATGTTTTTTTTTGTTAAAAATTAAACATTAGATGTTATGCTTGACCGTTCACAAATACTAATTAACGTACGTAAAACAATACTATTTTTTTCTTCTAAAACTAAACGATGGTAATTAATCCAATATTCTTTCTTAAGATCTCGAATTAGAAAAATAAGTCATTAATACTTTCTGATCTTTCGGTACTTACAATGTCCGATTGTTAGTGTCAAATTTTCATTTCAGACTTTGGCATCATAAGTGTCAATTATCAGCATCTCTCGTTTGACAAGTTTGTGCAACATTTGATGAGTTTTTTTTTTTTTTTTTTAATGTACTTCATATAAATGAAAATATGCAACCAATAGCTAAAAAAGGTTACTAGATTGATTGATAAGATTATTTGATAAAACAGTATATTTACTTTTGTAAATTTGGAAACTACACTAATCATCGACCGATCAGTCTCTACTACCGCTACATATACAAGTTGATCTTTTTTGTTTGTTTGGATGGTCTGTATTCTTAGATACTAACCAGGATTGTGTTTTTGAGTGTTTGGTAACCTGTGGGCAGTTTTTGGGATTTGCTTGCAAAAAAATTATTGCAAGATGAAATCATCCATGTGACATGTGAGCTATGAAGATGGGAAAGAGAGTTGGTTAGAGATTAAATTATTACCGATTCTCTCTGTGGTTATAACTTTTTTTGTTTTTTTTTTTTGGTTATGTCAAAGTTCTCTGTTACTATAGTTCTTTGAAATTTATGCAGTGTCTCCTTTACCTCTATATTGATCATAACGGAAATTTCAAACTAGATATCAGAGTTTTTCGCTTTTTAAAATTATTCATCAAAATACTAAACAAACATTTTTTCTACTAATTGTGACGCGAAAGTTGATTTGGTCACAATAAACATTTTTAACTGCAACAAAATAACAATATTTATAATCTTTAATATGTGTTAGAGTAAAGAAAACTACAAAACTTTTACAAAATCAACTTGCTAGTAGAGCGTGTAATCATCTAATAATCAATAATAAAAACTCAAAAGTATATACAATGACACATTTTTTATTTTATTCTTTTTGTTCAACCATAGAATGACACATCTTAAAATTTATTTTACCATTAGCAATTCCAGCTGTTTCAATTATTAAATTGGTTTTAAAAAATATAAACAAATTTAATATTATAACATTCTAGTGATAATCTAAGGAAGTACTTACACATAAGTATGCTAATCCTAATTCTTTTTCTCTTAAATTAATCTTTTGAAGATGTGAATTTGGGTGTTTTCTATTAGGAAACAAATAAAGAAACTCATTATATAGTATTGAGAAAATTCAACAGTCTCTCGTGTGCTAAATTTGTTGTTTCTTGTTTGACTAGATTATTACCCTTAGTATATTATTCTTTATAATATTCCACATTTCCGTCTAATCTTGTATGCTTGTATTGGGAAAATAATAAACATATGATAAAAAAAAAGTAGAGTAGAATAATAATTAAAGGGAATTAAAATGACGGTAGAGGCAGTGTTCTAAAAAGCGGTCTAGGCGGTCGCCTAGGCCCCGACTAGACGCTAGGCTCTCATTCGACGCCTAGATAATCGTCTTGACCGCCTAAAATTACATAGATCTTGTTTAATGTATTTTTTCAATTTCAATTAGAGTTATATATATATATATATATATATATATATATATATAGTTATAAATATTCATATATTGTTTAATATAAATATAAATAAATATTTTATCTAGTTTTTGTTTATAATTTCATAATTTTTAGTTTTATATTAATATTTTATATAACTTTTATATATAATATCATATTTATAATGTTGTATTATGTTATAAACGTCTAAACCGCCTAAAAAATCGCCTAGGCCCCGATTAGGCGTTCTAGGCGCTAGGCACTGAGTCACCGCCCGCTTAGCGCCTAGCGCTTTCTTGAACACTGGGTAGAGGGGATAAAATTAGAAAAAAAAGAGGAAGATAACATAATTAATTTGTCCGCACAATATTATTATTAATAAAAGGAAATTAAATGTCCTCCCAAAATCAGATTCGGACAATCTTCCAAAATATAATTATTTCTTCTTCCTTCTTCTTCCTCTGTGCCACAAATTCTCTCTTTCCTTCAATCTACACGCTCAGACAAAAAGAAAATATCGAAATCAATTTTTTTTTTTTTTTTGTTTCTTCCAAAATCTGTTAAAAAAACCAGAAAAAATAAATAAATAAAAAAGAGAGAGAAGAGTGAAAAGAACAAGTTCTTCTAGATGTTGTTGTCTCATGGTTTCTTTGTTTCTCTGAGCTCTCCAACATCATAAATCTCCACATGTAAGAAAACTAATAATAATGAAAACAAAAAAAAAAACCCTTTTATTTCATCTCGAAATCTGCATGTGTTGTTGGATTAATTTGTTTTTATAGTTTCTGAATTTTGTATGATTTTGATTTCTTCTAAATTTTTATGGAGCTTTGGTTTCTGTTTTTAAATGGTTTCAATTTTGTAAAAAAAAAAAATTCGATTCAGATTTCGTTTTTTTTTTTTAACCTTGTCGATTATTTAACAATTTGATCGGGATCTATGTTTGTCCGATCGATTCTAGGTATATTTATTTTATTTTATTTTTCCATTTTTCAATGTTCTTATCTTCCTCTATGGATTAGTTTACTAATTTCTTAATTTTAAAATTTTCTCGGTTGGTTTATATTCTGCAGGCAGCTTTGAGAATTGAGACCAAAGGGAGAAATGGAATCTCTAATTGAAGAAGAAGAAGAAGAAGAAACTCGATTTTTCGATGCTCTCGAAGAAATCGCATCTTGTTCAAGTACAAGTCTTTGTAGAATCGAGTACGATGAATCTCTATCGTCGATTTCTGGGGAATTTCGATACGATGTTTGGATCAAAAGCCCAGGAAACACTGAGGAGCGTCGTGAGAAGTTTTTGAACTGGATGGGTTTAAGTAGTACTGTGAAGGAAGATAAATCAGGTAATGTGAATTGTTTATCGAGGTCGGTTAATGAATCAGCGGTTTTGATGAGTTTGAAATCTGATGATGATGAGTTTAGCTCTTGTCGTTGTGATTCTTCTGTGTTTAGTCCAAGTGAGAGTGTAGATAGGATTGTGAAAGAGGAAGAAGTAGATAGTGGAATGGTTTTGAGGAATTTGGGTTTTGGTGATGATGATGATGATGAGATTAGCTCTAGTCTTTGTTCTGTATCGTCATCACCTGTATCGGGTTCAACGGATAGGTTTGTGAAGGAAAATGGCGAAGCGTTACCAGACCCGATGGTTGCTGCGGAGCAAAGGGATGTAGGTGGGATTATGAAGAGGGTTAAGGAGAAATGGTTGAGTCGGTTGTACAAAATGCGGAATAAGCAGAGTGCGGGAGATGATAATGGTGGTGAAGTTGCGGTTTGCGGGAGTAGGATTGAGAGAGTTAAGGTGAAAGAGTATAAGAAAGAGGCTAAGGAGCTTTCTGCTCTTTTTAAAGGTCAAGAGATACAAGCTCATGAGGGAGCGATTCTCGCTATGAAGTTTAGTCCTGATGGGAGGTATCTTGCAAGTGCTGGTGAAGACGGAGTTTTGCGGGTTTGGAGTGTTGTTGAAGATGAAAGATGTGAAGAACATGACGTTCCTAAGATTGATCCTTCTTGTATATACTTTGAAGTGAGCAAACTCTCTGAGTTGAGACCTGTGGCTGTAGAAAAGGATGGTATTACTGGTTCTTTGATGAGTCCAAGGAAGACAACAGAGTCTGCTTGTGTTATTATTCCCCCAAAGATTTTCCGGGTTCTTGATAAACCACTTCACGAGTTTCTTGGTCATAGTGGTGATATCCTTGACATCTCATGGTCCAAGAACAATGTGAGCTTGCTTTCTTGAACTTCCTTTTATTTTTTACATTGATGCTTTGAACCGAGTTCTAGGTTAACGTCCCTCGTCTTAAGCTTGATTTTAGAATCATAAGGAGCTGCTTTTAGAACTACCTAGACACCCTTTTTTTTTCTGCCTATTTCGTTATGTTTTGAGATCTGTAACACACAAGAACGTAGATTCAGTCCCTGTATGTGTAATCTTGAACAGAAAACTAGACCGAGTTGCTCATTCTGTGATATTGGTGGCAGCGTCTGTTGTCAGCTTCAGTAGACAATAGTGTTCGGCTTTGGCAGATCGGCCATGAGGACTGTCTTGGAATCTTTTCTCACAGTAACTATGGTAATGTTCTTCTCCGTCTGTAAAATGGCATTGTTGTGTATTTCTTTCCTTTCCTCCCTTGTTAGTTGATCATTCTATTTTTTTTTGCATATTTGCAGTTACATCTGTTCACTTTAACCCGGTTGATGATGATCACTTCATCAGTGGTTCGATAGATGGAAAAGTTCGTATCTGGTCAGCTTCTCAGTGCCAAGTTGTAGATTGGGCAGACGCTAGAGGCATTGTAACCGCAGTTTGTTATCGCCCAGATGGACAGGTGTGACACAGGACCAAAAATCCTTTTTTTTATCGACTTGACTCAGAATCAGGTTTTTTTCTAAAACAAGAATACTTTTTCTGTTTCAGGCAGTGATTATCGGAACTTTGACAAGCGATTGTCGCTTCTACAATTTATCAGGTAATGCTCATAAGTTACACCCAGCTACATGGGCTTGTCTTAAAAAACTCCAGAGTTTGAGTAAATGTTTCTGAGAAACCTGATTTATAACATTGTTCTCTTGCTTTCTGGTTCAGGCCACTGCCTTCAACTCGATGGTCATATATGTCTGCACAACAAAAAGAAGTCGTCGAATAAACGAATAATTGGCTTTCAGGTGCATATTTCTTCTCAAATCAGACGAATTTGTCTCCCAAGATTTTGAATATTTTATAATGATGCTCTGCTAGTTTCTTCTGCAGTTTGATTTTACCGACCCAAGCAGAGTCATGGTGGCATCCGCAGATTCACAAGTGAGGATCATCAGCGGTCGCAACGTTGTCCACAAATACAAAGGTAATGCTTCTAAAAGATATACTACATACATTAGTGGAACAGAAATATGCAAATTCTGAAATGTGTTTATCTTCTAGGATCTCGAAATGCCGGAAACCAGATATCGGCATCTTTTACAGCAGACGGGAAGCATATAGTATCGGCGTGTGACGACTCCTCAGTCTACGTCTGGAACTGCGTTGGACACGACCCTGAACAGCCATCTCCTGGTTTTTTCTCTCACACCAAACGACTTAAAATCCGATCATTCGAAAAATTCTCTGCAGATGTCTCAGTCGCTATCCCGTGGTGTGGATTCACGCCTGTACTCTCCGGCGGATCAGAGCTATCGCCATCTCTTTTCTCATTGGGGCGCGAGTACGTTCTCGATTCGCCCAAAGGATCTGCGACTTGGCCGGAGGAGAAGCTAGCGAGCTCATTTTCTCCGGTTAAAGCGATCCGTAGATCTCATTACAAATTCCTCCGATCGTCGTGCCGGAGAACGTCGGAGTCATCGCATCTATGGGGATTGGTTATAGTCACCGGCGGGTGGGATGGACGGATCAAATTGTTTCACAACTATGGTTTGCCTGTTCCCGTTTGAAATCCAACGACTACTAAAAGCTCCTTTTACACGTCGTCGTACAAACTCGGCAAGTGGTGAAGTTAGAACCATTGTTTTGGAGTTTCATATGGGCCTAACACGTTGGCCCGGTCTTTGACCCGGTGGTTCGTAGCTGAGTCTCACCAAGTTTGGAGCTAGCCTGACCTGAAGGCTGGGAATTGCTTCAGGGGAAGGAAAACGAAAAGAAGAAGGGGTTACTCAGATTTTTGCCTTTTTTAATCGTAAAAATTATTAGTATTATACTTGTCTGTGTTTTTTTTGGTTTGTTTTGTAAGTAAATAATATATAGGGAAATGTAACTGAGGCCCGTTTTTTTCGTGTATATACCATTGTTTTCTCTCCATTACAATTTTGTTTTGGTACATAATAGACTGGTAGTAGAAAACCTTGAATCATGGTTTGAATCGCCCTTACACATTATAAACGAAACTTATAAAAATCATGCAAATTTGAGTTTACTGATAACAGTCTTGTGATCGTTAGATTCATATTGTGTTGTTTGGTTTTATTTGTAGAATGGAGTATTATATTTTTCTTATGCTTATGCATGACTCTTTCTTTAAGATAACTCTCTATTATGGTTTTTGTTTCTAGTGCGAGCAAGAAACTTGCATAGTTCTTTTCTTCCATTCCAAGAAATTATTATTCCTATGTAGATTAGATAAGAAGGAAACGAAGTATGATATAGTGTATATCACCGCGGATTATATTTCACTTTATCAAATAGTTTAAAACATTCAAGAGTAAAATTGGAACCGAAAAAAAAAAAAAATGTAAATTATCTTTGCCGTCAAAATGCTGACGCATTCGACCGCTGGTAATCTCCCGAAGACAAAGCAAAGCATATTTTGGTGAGCACACAAACACATAGTAGTATACCAGCACACAAACACATATTTTGATGTTTTAACTTAACCATGAATTACGTGCTACCATTTTTCTCCATTTCTTCCATTACTATGGCTGGACTTCTAATAATCTTCTCAACAGGTATTTTTCTTTTACCATTTTAAATCTTTTTACTTCACCTTTTTTCATAATCATTCTGAAATAGTGAAATCTATTATCTTGTGTTAGCCAACCAAATATATATGTTATTTTTTATTCTTTTTATGTAGTATATATATGTTGATATTTGAAATCAACGGTTATTTTTGGTCATGATCAGGAGCTGAAGCTAGCATTGGTGTAAACTACGGCACACTTGCCAACAACCTCCCTCCGCCGCAACAAGTAGCGGAGTTCCTCCTCCATTCCACCGTCATTAACCGCATCCGCCTCTTCGACACCGATCCTCACATCCTCCAAGCCTTTGCTAACACCGGTATCGCCATCACCGTAACCGTCCCCAACGACCAAATCCCACACTTAACCAACCTCTCCTCCGCCAAACAATGGATCTCCGATCAAATCCAACCTCACTTCCCATCCACCAACATCATCCGTATCCTCGTCGGAAACGAAGTCATCTCCACCGCCAATCACCTTCTCATCAGAACCTTAATCCCAGCAATGCAATCTCTCCACACCGCCTTAGTGTCCACCTCTCTCCACCGTCGAATCCAAATCTCAACGCCACATTCTTTAGGAATCCTCACTAATACAACCCCACCGTCTTCCGCTAAATTCCGGCGAGGCTACGACACAAATGTGCTTAAGCCTCTCCTTAGCTTCCTCCGATCTACTTCTTCTCCGTTCGTCGTGAATCCTTACCCGTTCTTCGGTTACTCAATCGAAACTCTCGATTTCGCTCTCTTTAGACCTAATCCAGGCTTATTCGATCAACACCCGAAGCTTCTCTACACAAACATGCTCGATGCTCAGCTTGATTCGGTTTATTCCGCCATGGATAAGCTAGGGTTTTCAGATGTTGAGATCGTGATTGGCGAAATTGGATGGCCATCGGAGGGAGATATAGATCAAATCGGCGTTGATGTTGCTACAGCGGCTGAATTTAACAAGAATGTGGTGACGCGTGTAAATTCCGGTACCGGAACTCCATTGATGCCAAATCGGACTTTTGAAACTTACATTTTCGCGCTCTTCAATGAAAATCTTAAATCGGGACCAACGTCGGAGCGTAATTTCGGCATCTTCCGATCTGATTTGACTCCGATCTATGACATCGGAATCCTCCGGCCAACGGTAATCAATCACCGCCACAATTCAAAACACTATTTACTTTCATATATGTTAACGAGTTTGGTTGTGTAAATTGACAGTTTAGATCATCGAATCCGGAGAATAATACGGCAACGCCGGTTCGAGCATCGCCGGAGAAGCGGTGGTGTGTTACAAAGGCCGGTGCTGAGACGGTGGCTTTACAAAGGAACATTGATTACGTATGTGGATTGGGCTTGGACTGTAGGCCCATTAATGAAGGTGGGCTTTGTTTTTTACCGAACACAGTAAAAGCCCATTCGGAGTACGCCATGAACTTGTATTACCAAACTATGGAGAAACACGAGTTTGATTGCGATTTCGACAACACTGGAGAGATAACTACGATTGATCCAAGTATGTTATCATTAATTAAAATATATTTTAGGAAAATTAACTAATTTTGACTAATTGATTTTCTTGTTTTACATAATATTTGCAGGCTATGGAAATTGTGAATATCAGGCTTAGCAAGCTTACCTTCGTATAAAAAAAACGTACAAGTGTTTCTTTTTTATTTGTACGAAATTGATGTACTCAAAATTGCACGATGTATGCAGTAAGTATTCATGGTTCTAGTTCGAATCAAAAATATTTAGTATTGTAATATTCACTCTTAGCAAATTACTCCACTTGACCACTTATCATATGATTCATATCGACCTGCTTTTAGTTTTTATTTTGTAAATATTGAAGTGGATAACACATTTTATTTTCTTCTCAACGAAATAAACGCAAACCTCCCTCTTCCTTTGGATAACAAACGTCATCCCATGCAGTTTTAGCTTTATGATGTTTGTTTAGTGAACCGACCAAATATATGCGTCTCAAAAGTTACAAGATACTCCATCCGTTTCGTTTTATTTGTCGTTTTAAAGAGAAAATTTTGTTTCATATTTACTTATCGTTTTGTATTTACTATTACTATGCATATTTATAAAAATGTTCTCGTTTTGCTTCTACTTTTTTAGATTATTAATTATTTATCTAAAAAAAAATAGTGTATTAATTAAAACAATAAATTTTTTTTATATAATTTGTATTAAATGAACTAAAACGATAAATAATATGAAACTGATCTGGAGTAGCGTTTTAAATTTTTTAAAATTTGGTCTCAATTAGTTACAAGATAGCGTTTTAAATTTCTTTTTATTTGGTCTCAATGTTTAATATAATTGTTTGATGCCAAATGTCATTTGATTGGAATTTAATCATAATTAAACTAATAAAGGCGAAAAACGAAATCTCATTTTTCTAAAACAAAATATATTAAAATATATATTAAAAAAACCTATAACTTTTATTATTATTTTAATTTTTCTAGATTTAGTTATTGAATACACCTCCTAAATTGAAACATATGGACCCTCTCAAGAGAGGAAAGAATAATAGAGAGGATTCACTTATTCGTTTTTGCTTTGACTATATTGATTGTCCATAATCTAGTTAATTACGGATTCATCAAGTCAGTGTGATGCGTTACCTTCATAATTACGATTGACTACTATATATAAATATCTCTGTCTACATATATATATATATATATATATATATATATGTATCTCACAACTCATAGAAATTATAAAAATCAATTCACATATCACCAAAGCAAATATTTTTTAGAGAATCTGACTTCAAGATGAAGTTGGTGATACTAGTATCCTTCTTGCTCGTTCTCCCAATGTTTTCTTCAGGTATATAGATCAACTAACATATGTATACTTAAGTAGCTTTAACATTTTATATAGATCAATGAATATATAACTCTGATTTGAATAAATATGCTTCATATTTTGTTAGGGATCGTTGAGACTTTGCATCTTGACAACGTCAACCGCAAGGTATTAACAATATCACGGTTCTAAAAGCGTTATATATTGATTACAAATATGCATCAAAAAAAAAAGATACACTATATAACTTGTTGATTTAAAAAGGTTAAAGAGTTGGTCATGAGTGGAAGAAGAATCGATCTGGAGATGGACTACACTGGGCCGCATCCACGACCGCCCAACCCAGGCCCAGCCAACCCTACAAATCCGAGAACACAAGTACGTGCCTATAGAAAAAACAATAGTTAGTAGAACATCACAAAAATATAAAAGTATGCTTTAAAAATCATGAATAATTCAGTTATATACTTATATTGAATAAAAAAAATTATTATTACATTTCCAAGAAATTATAAAAAGATGTTGTGTCCTTAAGTAAATAGAGTTTTCCTTTTTCTGATAATGTATGGTTTTTTTAATGATAAATTAAAAACAATTGAGTTTTGTTTTGAAAGGTTGATGAGGTTGTGACAAAGGAACCAACGGAGTATATCATAGACTATGGGGACTGGTCCCCACGTCCAGTCACACCACGACCGAGGCCATATGTACCTCCTCCTCCTCCTCCTCCTTCACGACGACCTCCCTTCACCACAAATCACTAGACCATTAATTTTACTAAACAACTCTTGTCATTAGACATTCGTCTTCATCGATGTAGTAAATTCTAAATAAATATAAGGAAATTTGGCAAAAAAAAAAAAGAAATCAAAGCTGTGAATGCATTGATTTGGTTTGGTAATACAACAATAAAGGTGTGAAGTACTTTGAAACTCTTGTAATAAGATCTCATGTGTAATACTCCAACAAATAGCCAGGACCGGGCTTGTAAGGATCAGCTTCTACATAAGCCTCAGGGCGATCAAAGCCGAGGTCGTTCACACGGTTGCTTAGAACATGAAAGATGGCTTTTTTGGAACCTCCATATTCGTCTCTGTTCTTTTCCACGTACTCTGTTGCTTCAGCTGCTACGCTATTGACAAATTCAAACCGATTGTCTTCCCTCAAAAGAAGCTGCTCTATGTCCATTGTCATTACTTTCCCAACTTCTCTTATCTTCCTCACTTGTTCCTCCACAAATGGAACTCTTTGCATTTTGTAACGCAACATATCGTCCTTCTTCGTCTGCAGACCAAACAGGACAAAGACATGTAGAGGTTAAAAATAAACAAAGGCTTTGCATTGTTCTGGCTTTGGTAATAATGAAATCTCAAAACCTCATGAGCCATTGAACCTGATACGATCAAACTACAGAAACTGATAGTTTGTAAAATATAGAGCAAGTACCAAGATCACTAATAATGTGTAACTCCCACCTAAAAATCTCAGTATCTCAAATAAGACAATCTCAATGATCTTGTATGTAGCATAAACCATTTAGAGAAGACCATGGTTACTTGAATATACACTAAGTAAACAATATCTAGAGGTTAAAACCGTGTTTCTTTGAGTTCATCAACAGTATAAGAACTAAGCTAGTGTCTGAAATGAGCAAAGTTCAACAAAGAAACTCATGAAACAGGTGTGTTTAACGCTAATTTGGAATCAAGAAAAAGTAAACTAGAAATCCTAGTACCACCTAGAAATCCTTAAAACGTCTCCTTCTATGCATCATATCGATTTACTATGACCATGGTTACTTGAATATACATACAAAGTAACGACTAAGTAGAAATAAAGCCTCAGACACAGAAATGAGACAAATTTCAAACTCAGACACTCATCCTCAGTCTGTTAAAATTGCAACTTTAAGCAAATTGTCTCCAAGTAAAGCAAAACCCTGATTTTGATTCCTGATTTGGAACTGGAAAATGACCTAAATCTCAAGTCTAGTGCTTACCAATGTTCTCCTCCGCCACACACGGCGTCCATTATCATCCCTCTGAATCCCGCAAGAAACCTGAAAAATTCAACCAGATTCATTCAAAATTCTTCCCAAAAACCCACAAATTCGTATAGATACCAACCAAACAAAACCTGAGAGCGAAATGTGCAGCGCAAATTCCCGCTTCTTGTATCAATAATCTGAAGATACAAAAATCGAAAATGAGAAATCACATCGAAATCGGAGGATGATATGTTGTCAGATATAAGAGAAACAAAGGAGAGATTTTTACAGGCAAGATCGAAGATGGAGAAGAACAGGTGAAGGAAGCCATGGCTACACTACTAGATAGAACCGGAATCTCTTTTATATGTAGCATCTCCGGTTCGGTTTAATAGTTTATCTTTGGTCGTGTTCTTTATTTGGACAAATCATCCTTACCCGAACCGGACATTAAAACTTTCATGTGGAATGGTTCTTTTTCTCTGTAATTTATGATTTATCCGATAAAATTCAACTTACACACACGACTTTTTTTCTTAAACCATCAAACCCAAAAATAAATCTAAATCATATATCCAATAATAATACTTCGTGCAGTTTAATGTGTGAGAAATCGAAAATCGTATCTCCAAAAATAAATCTTTCTAAAAAATCAATCTATTATAATAGTTAGTGGGAACCCTCAATTGTGACTTTGTGAGCTATATACATAGACATAACGAGATGGAACCTCGCAATAGTTGATGAGCAAATAAATTAACTCAATCGATCACCGGATAAAAAAATGGCTTTTTGGAAGAATCATCTCTTAATATGTTGTATTCTCCTAGCTATGGTAATGATCGGGCATGCTCAAACCAATCGGAAACTTCTTGACGATAATGTATCATCCTCTTATTTTCCATCGATGGAATCTCGTCAAGCTTTTCTTCCTTCTTCTCATCGTTCACTTGGTGCTGAGCATTATGAGAGATCACCACCTCCACCACCACCAAAAAAGTCATCAGAAGTTGAACCCCAAACTAATGGTGTCTAGACCATTGAGTTATGATGAGCATTGGTCGTGAAAAAGGCTCGTAAGTTGGTGCAATGTTTGGAAAGAGCACATAATTTTGGTTTTGTGTTTTATGTTTTTATAAGAGTTACGTAATTTTTCAAGCCTTGATTTGATTTGGTTTTATTTGCTTTCTAAAATAAAATCTCTGGAAAAATATATTTATATCTTCTTTATTTTTATTTGTATCCTTGTATTACTTACCTTCATTCTTGGTGACAATAAATTTGATTGTTTCAAACTAATTAATACTAGATCCTGACCCGCACGTCCGTGCGGGATTTTATATTTTAAGAAGTGGTATAATAGTTTATTTTGTTGTTTTGTGATATATATTAATTATAATGTACACATAAAAATGTATATTTTTTTTATTAAATAGCTAAAGTTGTGATTAATAAGACATAGGTGGTTGAGGAGACATACAAATTAGTAATATAGACATTTTACAAATTAATATAGACATAACCCGTCTTCATTTAAATTCAATATAGACATACAAATTACCACAGTTGTGCGGGTGGTATTTTTTAGTATATGTTTTTGATTAAAGTTTATATTAATATTTTGTTTTTTGTTGAGTTAATGAATTATAATAATATAATAGTATATATAACATATTTTTTGTGTTTATAAAATAGTGTGGTGCTGAAGTTTGTATATTCTGTTTAATTAGTTATTAATTTAATTTTCAAATAATTTAACATAAGAAAACACATATTTATGTGTAAATGTATAGTTTGGTGCATAACAAATAATTTGAACTGTAGGATAAATCATGTGTGTAAAAGTTATAATCCAAATTTATAATTTTAAAGATTATGAAATTTAATAACTTGTAAATTAAATAATCGCTAATGAAAGATAAATATATAATTAAATATTTGCTAATTGAAAAAATGAGTTTACCAAAAAAAATGCTTTTCCTGGCCCATTAGTATTGGCGAGTAAATATTTGTTGGGCTGATTTGGATATTAATAATGACCCATTATAGATTCTTAACCCATTTTATTAAATATCAATCTTGAATTTATTTTTCTTAGATAGTTTTTTCCTGTTTGGACAGTCGTTGTCTTATCTAAAAGTAAAAACAAACCCCCACCGAACAAAATTTGGAACATAGATCGATCTAAGTCAAATTTGTGAAATCTCCTGTAATTCTACTATTTTGTCTCCGTTTATAATATGTGTATTGCAATCGAATCAGATTTTTACTTTAAACCATTTTTTATATGTCGATCGAATCACTTTCTGAGTAATCTTTTGTTCGAATTGTGTTCTTGGCCAATGAGCATCAGGAAGACGAATCTTCTTATGGGTAATGATTGTTAATTGAATTTTCATCATTTTGTTTTCACTATAATTTATCAACGAATACACATTTGATTAGATGTAGTTTTAACTTGTTTGATTGAGTAGGAAGATGAACCTTTAAGAATATGCTTGCTAATCGTATCAATATATTGTGTTTACTGGAAACTGGAAAGAGTTCTAATAAATTTAGTTTCCATATAAATTTCAATTTACACTTTTGTCTAATGACGTTCACATAAGAGGAGGATAAAAAGTGGCTACAAACTGATACGATTCTTAGAAATATATGCAGCCATTTTCTGATCTTAATCATGTATTAAACACAATTATGCAAACAATAGCTATGAGCAAATTTGCAGAATCATGTATTAAATGAAATTAAATGTTTTCAGGTAAACCTTCGTGTGGAGCAATATAAGAAAATGAAGGAGGCTATCACATTTATCCATTGGAGCAATCCTTCAAATCTATATGTAAAAGGTTAGTGAGTTCAACTATTACAGACTTTCGTTATTAGAATTTATTGTTTATCTTCTATTATTGAGTTCTTGATGTTAGGTCATATAGAAAACAGTTTTTTCCCTTAGTAAGTTTAAATCAAAATACTAAATAAGAGATGCAAAGTGTTGGTGTCGGATCCCGCAGTTCGGATCCGGCCCGGAAAGATAGTGGATCAATAAGACGAAGTGGGCCGTCGGCCCGGTCCAGGGGACGAAAAGAGCGGCCCAATAAGTTCCAGCCCAGTTCGAGTAAAACGTCGGGATCTCACGAGTTAAATGAAAGGCGGGTTTCACGGGATCTGCTAGATCGGGAAGATTCGAAACGGAAGCAATAATGAAGGCGAGATCTGCGGCTTGATGAGCGACTTCGGTTTCAAATCATGTAATTATAAATAGGAAACGAAAACCATTGTATAGGGGGATCTTTCTTGAGCAATAAACGAATACACATACTTCACTCTTTTGTTTTCTTTTTGACGATTGCTATTCGAATTGGCAAGACTAGACGATCCGATACACATCATACAATTTGTATTGCGGATTCCGACATCCACAATTTGGCGCTAGAAGGAGGGGATTTATAGTCTTTTACTCCAGAATATCAATCGGAAAGATGTCAGATATAGCGAATCCGGCTTCAGTCCTCGACGAGATCAAGAAGTTGCTTAAAGATCTGTCCGAGAAGACCGACCAGCAGCAGCTCGCCACCACTGCGTTGTCTGAGAAACTTTCAGCGTTTGAAGAGCAAAGCGGCAGCCAAATCGCAGTCCTCACAGCGAGTTGCTCCGAAATCAGGTCAGCCCATAATGCTTATGCGGATCGGGTTGATACAATTCTTGCAGGAACTTTGCGGACCAGCGGGCCTCGCGGCCATTTGGACTTCCATGGTCCGAACGTTTCGGAGGTTCAAGATCCTAGGCTCGTTTCCCCGAACAACATACTCCCATCTTCTTTGCCTCTTGGCTCTCAGAGTGAACCTGGAGATGGATCCCGTCATACTCAAGCACTTCAAAACTCAGCCGGCGGTCCCTTTGTTCCAGCCAGAACACCTCTCCCCATTCATCTTGGCAGTACCCCGCATCATCCTCAAACCGAGTCCCATCCACCTCACCTTCC
The DNA here is from genome assembly GCF_000004255.2 of Arabidopsis lyrata subsp. lyrata. Taxonomy (NCBI): domain Eukaryota; kingdom Viridiplantae; phylum Streptophyta; class Magnoliopsida; order Brassicales; family Brassicaceae; genus Arabidopsis; species Arabidopsis lyrata. The sequence goes on along the minus strand of NW_003302550.1, from coordinate 10,563,719 downwards.
GGTCAACCCGGAAATCCAGAGCTTACAAAATCAGATTCGGGAAATGAGTTCGAAGGTTCATCAAGCCACCAGTTCGGCTCCCGAAGTCGATAGAGTGATCGAGGAGACGAGAAGGACTCCCTTTACTCCACGAATTGTAGCCCTGCGAATTCGAGACCAAAGGAAGGTCAAACTTCCGGGGTACGACGGTAAGGGGGATCCCAAAGAATTTTTGGCGTCTTTTCAGGTGACCGCAGGTCGGGTACATTTGGAGCCAGACGAAGTAGACGCGGGCTTATGCAAGCTCTTCGCCGAAAACCTATCCGGACCGGCTTTGACCTGGTTTACTCAACTGGAAGAAGGATCGATCGATAGCTTCAAGCAACTATCTACTGCCTTCATCATGCAGTACGGATACTTCATCAAGAGCGATGTAACTGATGCCCAGCTGTGGAACCTCTCGCAGGGAGCCGGAGAGCCGCTACGGACTTACATCACCTCCTTTAAAGAGATTATGGTCCAGATCCCAAATTTGTCTGATTCTGCAGCTATTGCTGCACTCAAGAACGGTCTATGGCACGAATCCCGTTTCCGGGAAGAGTTGGTTGTTAACCGACCAGCCACTATTCAAGACGCCCTTCATCGGGCAACGAACTGGATAAACGCGGAAGAAGAGCGGGCCGCTTTAGCTAAAAAGTTCAAAGCAGCTCCGAAACCTGCTCAACTTCTTCCTCAGAAGAAACCTGTTCAACCTGAAGCTCGGAAACCTGGAGCTGGCACATTCTCAGTGGATCGGGAGGAGCCAAAAGGTTCTCCGAAGATTTCACCTGCGAAGCAATCTTTCTCGCCAAAAAGCAAAAACGGCGCTTTCCCGAGTAACAAGTGGATTCGTGACCCAAACGCCTACTGCGAAATCCACAAAGTCAATGGGCATGCTACGAAAGATTGCAAGGCTCTAGGAAGGTTACTGGCTGCCAAGTTCGCATCCGGGGAAATAACCGAAATCGACATTTCGGAGCTCGAACCAACTCATCCGTCGGAGCAGTCAGTAGCAACAGAGGAACCATCTCCTCCTAGCAAAAAAAACAAAAGGATCCAGTCCCCTGATGTTTTTAAAGGACCGAAGAAGCAAATCCAGGTGATTATGGGGGGATCCAAGCTCTTTCGGGATTCCATTAGTGCAATCAAGCAACACGAACGGAGGGCAACCCCCTGGATTATCAAGAAGGCCAAACTTACTGAGGAACAATTACCTGAAGTAACATTCTCCGAAAGCGAAACCAGTCAACTTGATAAACCACACGATGACGCTCTGTTCATAACACTCGATATTGCGCATTGCGAAGTATCTCGGGTTCTCATTGATACTGGGAGTTCGGTGGATTTAATCTTCCTCGATACTCTGACAAGAATGGGGATATCGAAGCGAGATATAAAGGGGCCACCATCTCCTTTGGTTTCCTTTACTAGCGAAACTTCAATGTCGCTAGGAACGATTGTGCTCCCGGTATCCGCAGAGGGCATAGTCAAAATGATCGAGTTCACGGTGTTCGATCGTCCGGCTGCTTATAATGTCATCTTGGGAACACCCTGGATTTATGAGATGAAAGCAGTACCTTCAACGTATCATCAATTCGTGAAATTCCCTACGAAATCCGGAGTAAAGCAAATCCTGGGAAGTCAGCGAGCTGCGAGGATGTGTTACATGTCCAGCCATAAGCTTAAAATTCAATAGCAACCACAGTTCGAGGTGCTTGCAAATCCTGTCAAAAAAATAAGCAGTGACCTCGTGGAGGCAGTGGTAGTTAATGAGGAGTATCCGGATCAAACTGTGAGAATAGGAGTAGGATTAAGCGAAACACTCCGAGTCGAACTGATAACTTTTCTAAAAAGGAATAAAAAAACTTTCGCCTGGAAAATCGAGGAGATGACTGGGATCGATACAAAGGTCATTTCTCACGAGCTCAACATTGACCCGACTTTCAAACCAGTAAAACAAAAACGCAGGAAACTTGGTCCAGACCGTGCCGAGGCTGTAAATTCCGAAGTTCAGCGCCTGCTCGATGCCGGTTTGATTCGCGAGGTCAAATATCCGGATTGGTTGGCAAACCCCGTTGTAGTCAAGAAGAAAAATGGGAAATGGCGGGTTTGCGTAGATTTTACCGATCTTAATAAAGCCTGTCCCAAAGATAGTTTTCCACTTCCGCACATCGACCGACTTGTGGAGTCAACAACGGGCCACGAAATGATGTCCTTTATGGATGCTTTCTCCGGGTATAATCAGATTTTGATGAATCCGGAAGATCAGGAAAAGACAGCTTTCATCACGGACCGTGGAACTTACTGTTATATAGTCATGCCGTTCGGGTTGAAAAATGCCGGAGCCACTTATCAACGGTTGGTGAATATGATGTTCAAAGATCTCCTCGGTAAAACTATGGAAGTGTATATTGACGATATGTTGGTGAAGTCAATATCAAGCACTTCGCATATTGAGCATCTAGAGCAGTGCTTCGCAATTTTGAATAAGTTCGGAATGAAACTGAACCCGTCCAGTGCACTTTTGCAGTTCCTTCGGGAGAGTTTTTGGGTTACATTGTCACAGAGCGAGGAATCGAAGCTAATCCGCGACAGTTGAACGCTTTTCTGGCGATGACTTCGCCTCGCAATATCCGGGAAGTTCAGCGACTCACGGGGCGGATAACAGCTTTGAACCGATTCATCTCGAGGTCAACCGATAGATGCCTTCCATTTTATAATCTGCTCCGAAAAGCAAACAAGAATTTCATTTGGGATGAGAATTGCGAAAAGGCTTTCGAAGATCTAAAAGATTATTTATCCAAACCTCCTGTGTTAGCGAAACCCGAGTTCGGAGAAGAGCTTTTTTTGTACGTTTCGGTTTCTGACAGCGCAGTAAGTGGAGTGTTAGTGCGATTGGATCGGCACGACGAAAGACCGATTTTCTATGTAAGCAAGTCTTTTTCGGGAGCGGAGTCAAGATATCCGATGATGGAAAAGCTAGCTCTGGCAGTAATTACTTCAGCTCGGAAATTAAGAACGTATTTTCAATCTCATACGGTTATTATCCTAACCACGCAACCTTTAAGGGCAATTTTGCATAGTCCAAGTCAGTCAGGAAGATTGGTTAAATGGGCAATTGAGCTAAGCGAGTATGATATTCAGTTCCGAACAAGGACAAGCTTGAAATCTCAAGTCCTCGCAGATTTTCTGATCGAACTACCCCTGGTCTCTGTGGAAGTCAAAGAAAATGAAGGACCTTGGATACTTCATGTGGACGGCGCGTCCTCAAGACAGGGTTCCGGGATCGGTATCCGATTACAATCCCCATTTGGTGAGGTAATTGAACAGTTATTTCGTCTCGCATTTAATGCGTCGAATAACGAGGCGGAGTACGAGTCTCTCCTTGCAGGACTTCGTCTAGCGGTTGGGATAGGTGTCACAAAATTACGGGCATTTTGCGACTCGCAGCTCGTTGCTAATCAATTTTCCGGTGATTATGAAGCAAAAGATGGCAGAATGGAAGCTTACCTCGCTCAGGTTCAGGAATTGAGTAAAAAATTCCTTAGTTTCGAACTCATTAGAATTCCGCGAAGTGAGAACTCAGCGGCGGATGCCTTAGCGGCATTGGCGTCGAGTTCCGAAGTAACAGTGAGCCGAATGATCCCTGTCGAAGTAATTGAACATCCCAGTATAGCCACCGGAGAGCTGAATTTCGTGACTACACGGTCTATGCAAAGAAGGATGAGTGTGGAACAAGAACCACAAAGGGTCGAGGAAACTGAGCAGAACTCCGAAGTAGAATCACTAATCGGAACACCGCTAAATCCGGAACCACTACCGCCAGCGCTACCGCTTCCGGATTGGGGGGCAGACTGGCGGATACCCATCAGAGAATACATCCTTAATGGTACTCTCCCTGCGGATAAGTGGGAGGCACGAAAACTGAAAGCTAAAAGTGCTCGTTTCTGCATTTCGAGTGACATCCTCTACAGAAGAAGCATCTCGGGTCCAGACATGATCTGTATTTTTGGACAGCAGGTCCGTACTGTGATAAAAGAGATTCATGACGGAGTATGCGGAAATCACTCCGGAGGTCGCTCTTTGGCTTATAAAGTAAGAAAGTACGGATATTTCTGGCCCACGTTAATCGCGGATTGCGAGGAGTATGCGCGGAAGTGCGAGCAATGCCAGAAGCATGCGCCTTCAATTCACCAACCCACCGAGCCATTATCATCAGTCTCTTCGCCTTATCCATTTATGAAATGGTCTATGGATATTATTGGGCCTCTTCATGTTTCTACTCGTGGAGTGAAATTTGTCTTGGTTCTTACCGATTATTTCTCGAAGTGGGTAGAGGCGGCAGCCTACGTAAACATAACTCAGGTTCAAGTTCGCAAGTTCATTTGGCAGGACATCATTTGTAGGCACGGTTTGCCATATGAGATCGTTACTGATAACGGACCTCAATTCATTTCACGGCAATTCGAGTCTTTCTGCGAAGAATGGCAAATCAGACTCAGTCGATCAACGCCTCGTTATCCGCAGGTTAATGGTCAAGCTGAAGCAATGAACAAAACTGTTTTGTCTACTTTGAAGAAAAAACTCAAGTCGCACAAAGGAACTTGGTTTAATGAACTACAGAGTGTTCTCTGGGCAATTCGCACTACTCCTAGGCGTGCAACTGGTGAAACACCATTTTCATTAGTTTATGGAATGGAGGCTGTAATCCCTGCTGAAATATCTGTGCCAAGTCCGAGACGGATGAATAACCCGCAGAACGAGGCAGCAAATAGCGAACTGATGGTGGACGTTATTGATACCATTGAGGAGCGACGTGATCGAGCTTTGATTCGAATGCAAAATTACCAGAATGCCGCAGCTCGATACTATAATTCGACTGTCCGAAGTCGGCACTTCGACGTTGGGACATTAGTATTACGCAAAGTTCAGCAAAATACAGCCGAAGACGGAGCGGGAAAGTTAGGCGTCAACTGGGAAGGTCCTTATCGAATTACTCAGGTAGTTCGCAATGGAGTTTATCGCCTTGAAAACATGGAAGGAAAAGCAGTCCGAAGAGCTTGGAATTCCATTTATCTGAAGAGATACTTTGTTTAAGTATTTTATTATTTTCATTATTGTAAATCGAACTACGATAGACTTGATCCCCACCTTTGGGTACGTAGGCAGCTCGAACTTCGAGTGCAGTCTCTAAATCAAATAAAATGTTTATATTCTTCTAAACATTTTTCAAAGAAGCCGAGAATTATCTCGCAATCCGTGAAACCGAGAAGAACCTCGTAACTACTTTTCTCGAAAACCGAGCTCAGATCTCTGGTAATTCTTGAAAGATAAGCCTAAGTTTTACTTAGCAGAAAAAGGGTCTGGTTCAACACAGACTAGGGATTTCTGCGGACTCCGAGTCCCGATCCTCATTTTTTCTATTAAGAACACCCACTTAACTCTCGTTCTTAGTATTTTCCCTTATCCATTGAAAAATGAATTTTGAGTTCATGTAAACAGCGCATCTCGTTGAAATCTTAAGTATTTCTTAATTTTTCATACTAGGTATTCAAATTTCTTGAATACTCCGGATTTATAATTCAAAAGGACTTATATAAATATGGAGGGGAAATATTCAAGTCTTTAAAAAATAAAACAACAAAGGGGGGCACACTAGCCATCACAACCCCAGAACCAGATCATTGACCCTTGACGTCGGGAAAGCCGAACTAGAGTCGGTAAAAGCCGAACTCTAGTTCGGCTTTTAACTCCTCAAGAAGTTCTCGGTTCGCCCGAGTCTCGGCAAGACGTGTCCCAATCATCTCGTTATCACTGATGGCCTTGTAGTAGGTCTCATGTTTCGAGTCGAGTCCGCTATAGAGTTCACGAAGCCTCATCCTTTCATCTTTTTTCGCTGCTGCGAGCTCCTCGTCCCGTTTCTCAGCAGCGATCTTGCACCATTCCTCGCTTCGCTTAACTTCAGCTTCCAGCGAGGTAATCTTGTCACATGCCTCGAGGTACAAGTTCTTCCCGATCTTCAGCTTCTCGGAAAGATCAGTTTTGGCAATGTCAAGAAGGTTGCAGCGACCTTCGGCTTCCAGCATTCGTTCCCGGATCTCGTTCGCCTTTGCCACCGCCTTGGCATTTTCCTCCTCCATCTCCTTGAGTTGACGGATCCCTTCTTCAAGTTCGGCAACCCGGGCCCTGAGGCCATCCAGCTCGTTAACTGGAAAGAGCTGGGACTCGTGGCAGGAGAAGGTGGTGTTGTACTCGAGCATTAACTGTCGAAACGAAGATTCATGAGGACGGAAAGAAAAGTTCTTATTTTTATATAAGGAGAAGAGTTCAAAGAATTACCTCTCCGAGTTTATCAGCGAAGCGAAAGTAGTTCGCTCTGTTGACCTCCTTCAAGTCACTAAAGGGAGGAATCCTCATCCCAACAGGAGTAAAGTTCCTCATGAAATCAGCTGGTGACTTCGGAGGAGCTGTTAAAATAAAACGTCAAAATGAACTCGAAGCGAGATAGAAATACGAAGTGACTCTACTTACCAGTGGGGATCGGAATCTCCTGACGGACGGATCCCCGGTTCTCAGAGTCCCGCGAAGGCAGGACAAGAAGCTGAGTTGGCAAGTCGGACTCCGGGGCCCGTTGTGGATCTTCTTTTTCTTCTGGTTTTGACCCCAGACTGGTCCCAGCATCCTCGGAAGGATTTTTCTCGTCGTTCAGACGAGAACGACTCTTGCGTTGGAGGGAAGGAACTTCAGATTCCTCGTTCCTGCGTTACCTTGAGGAGGTTGCACTATGACCTCCTTCAGAAATTTCTTTTTCCCGAGAAGATCGGGAGGAGCGAGAATCCGAGATCCGGATTAGGTCTTTTCCCGAAGACACCTTCTTTAGATCACGGTGATCAGAGGTCTTCGATTCGGAAACCGGATCTACGGTACCCGAGTTCTTCCCTTTACCAGATGAAGATCTGGACTTCCCTTCATCCAAGGCCTTCACCATCCTGGCCTTATCTTCTTTCTCTCTCGCTTCTCTCGCTTTTTCCCTTTCCTTTTGGAGCCTCTTCTCTTCGCGGTAGGAAAGTGGAGACATGTTAGTGGCAACAGTAGGGGAGGAGGGAGGAGTGGAGGAAATGAGGTCGGATCGCGAGACAATTCGAGCACACGAACTCCGGATGCGTTCGCAAGTGAACAATTCCCACGACAGGTCGCTGCTATTGCAAATCTTTACGAATTGCCCCGCAAAAGTATGAGAAAGCGTTTTCTTCGGAAGTTTAGCTGCAAAAGCAAAAACATTGACGGATTAGAAAGGAAAAAAAAAAAGACGAGTGAAAAGCAGTGAAAAACCTAAGGAGCTATCTACCGGGACGACGAGTCCATTCACGAACGAAATAATCCGTATTTGGAGACTCCGGAGAATCTGTCGGACCCGGAGTAATCAAGGAGACTCGACGAGGGATCTGGCAGGCACCTTTCAGCAGAGCCAGCTTTTTATTGTCGAGATTCGAAGAAAAATACTTCCCGAACTCGCCTTCCATGATGTGAGTCTCATTCTGGATCTTCCTGCTTCGCTTCGGAGCCATAACGTAATTAAGGAAGATGTAGAGACGAAACAAGATCTGGTGCCAGGGATTTGGGAAGATATTTCAAGAACAACTCAAGAACACGCTTGAGCAAACTTCGAAGATCTTCGTGAAAACCCAGAAACCGGAAAGATTAAGCGGTCGATGTTCTTCGGAAAACGGTTGCGATTCAACGGAATATCAAGAACACGGCGGAGGAGATGAAGAACAGCGAACGATTTCGGAGCAGAGGGCTGAAAATCTAAGAAATCTTTTAGATCTCTGGCCTAAATCTAGCACGGAACTAATCTAGAGCGGTGAACTAACACGAATCCGAAACTAAATAGCAAGAACTAAGCGTAATCGGAAGAGTGATAAGAGAGAAAAGAGGAGAGGGTTCGGTACCTTAAATAAGCAGACGACGAAGAATGAATGAACTTGAAGCGGTTGTGCAGAACCCGAAGAGTCCAAACAAATATTTATAGGAATCTCTGGCGGGAATATGGAAACCCTAGGAACTCGAAACGCCGCCCTCATCCCGAGAAGAATCCCTCGATCTGCGGGAAAATTTATACCCTAAGATCTCGAAACGTCACTTCGGTCGAGGAACCAAATCCCGGGGAAAGCGGAATTAATGACGAAATCTCCGAGCCCGAGAAGAGTTTGTTATTTAAAGTATCCCGAAGTGAATACTTCGGAACACTTGGGAGGCAAACTGTTGGTGTCGGATCCCGCAGTTCGGATCCGGCCCGGAAAGATAGTGGATCAATAAGACAAAGTGGGCCGTCGGCCCGGTCCAGGGGACGAAAAGAGCGGCCCAATAAGTTCCAGCCCAGTTCGAGTAAAACGTCGGGATCTCACGAGTTAAATGAAAGGCGGGTTGCACGGGATCTGCTAGATCGGGAAGATTCGAAACGGAAGCAATAATGAAGGCGAGATCTGCGGCTTGATGAGCGACTTCGGTTTCAAATCATGTAATTATAAATAGGAAACGAAAACCATTGTATAGGGGGATCTTTCTTGAGCAATAAACGAATACACATACTTCACTCTTTTGTTTTCTTTTTGACGATTGCTATTCGAATTGGCAAGACTAGACGATCCGATACACATCATACAATTTGTATTGCGGATTCCGACATCCACACAAAGTACTGAAATGTTTGGTATTGTTTGATATGCATTAAGAACTTTTTCTGTTTCTGTAAATGAAACGGTTAACTTCAGATAGCTTAAGAAAATAATTAACTTTGTCATATGAGAGTTAAGCAATCTTAAATATAAGGTTTGCAAAATCATGTAACAAAATTAAATGTTTTCAGATAAAGATTCATTTGGAGAAACATTAGAAAATGGAGGAGTCTATCATATTTATTCATTGGAGGAATGCCTCAAATTTATATGTGACATCTTAAAACCATGCTTGGTTGCCTTGTACTTTTCCATAGATTTTGAGAGAGTAAAAATTTCCACAATTCTACACTCTCCAGATTGGAAAAACCATTGAAGCTTGTTCACTTGTTATTTTTTTATAGTAGCATGAATCAAAGTACCATATAAGAAGTTAAAAACAATTACTATTAAATATAGGGTCTACCAATGATTATTAGAAAATTCAAAACAGTATAAATTAGGTGAATCTATACTTACAGATTCATCAGCAAGAATCATTTCCATTGTAAAGTGTAATGAGTCCAAGCATGCAAAAATTTTACTTGGATTTATTTTCCAACTTGTCTTGGATGGTTTGATGTCAGCAAGTTTTGCAGCCATTTTTTTAAAAGGAGAATGTCTAAGATTAGGGATCGTTTGAAAGCTTAGTGAGTATTGAATATGTTATTAGACTTGCATATTTATAGGAAAAGTAGGTCGGCTTATTTTTTTTAGGGTTTACTGAATCAAAATCTTCTAATTATTTGCGAAAAGGGATTGTTAAGGTATATGCTAAATTTGTTAGGGTTTGAATTTATAGTCAATGTTATATTTGGTAAATTTAATAACTGAATTTGAATCGTAAAGATTTATCATCATTTACTAATAGGAATTTATTGGATTCGTTTGTTACGGAAATCTCTTTAAATGATAACTAACATACTTGATTTTGACATTAACTGCAGGATATATTTTCAAAACATTCGAGAAGCTCTAGCATATGAAGACCCGCGTGTATGACCGATCCAAACGCCCTAGATCCGACCCAACAACCCAGGATCCGTGTGTCATTTGCCAGCAAATTAGCCATTTTACCCTTGAACGAATTTTTATGCTTACTCTTAGAATGGATTAATTGTAATGGCATTCATCGTAATATTTTTACCAAAATAAGGTTTTTTATCTTTTAATGTTTCCCAATTAATAAAATAGATATATAACATTTGTAAATATTTAATACAACAGAAAAGTCGATGATACTATCTTTTTGAATAAGTAGATTTACCGAACAAATACCGCTGATAAAAAAACATATGAGGAGGATAATCTCAACATTATTAATCAATTTCAAAAACTGAACAAAAGCCAAAGTTTGAATAACGTATTCATTCTTGCAACAATAATTGACGCAAAATAGAAATTAAATTTATATTTGGTACGTTATGAGCAGGTCATACAATTTCAAACCAACCAATGTATATATTTTATCTCTTTTCACTTCTCACCCATACCAGCCAAGTAAAATATTCCACTAGTGCAAACGTTGAACATAAGACTTACATTACCATTACTGTTTTATTTTGTGTATTATATAACTAACAAGTTTCAAATATAGTAAAAACATTGTTTTTATCTCCTCCAACAGTGCATAATATGAAGACATACTAATAAGTATATTAGATGTAAAGAGATGCATAGACTTTTTGTTGAACTTTTGATGTGGTGTTCTCTTCACCACCTTAACTCTCAGTTTCTCTCTGTTTTGTTTTGAGAAACAAGAACACGTTTATGAACTTTTAATGTCTACATTGATAATATTGGATCAAAGGATAACTTTTTACAAGACATACACACACATACTTATATTAGTTTACCTCTACTTAGTACACACACTTGCACCATACTTCTACTTAAACCTTACTTTTAGACATCATTACTCTAGGGTATAACCAAGCTCACAAGCAAGGTTAACCAACAACTCTAGTCTTTAGCTAGCACTTAACAAACAAAACACACTTCCTTTACTTTGGGCCTTAACCAAAAACGTAGCCCATTAGTCTTCTTAGGACCAAACCACACAAAGCCCAACACCTTTCTTCTTGTTGACTTTGCTCCTTCTTCTCTATGTGTCGTTGACCTTGTCACGACTTCTTCTTCTTTTTCCTTTGCCTTTGCTCTATGAGCACTTCTTCTTCTCCCCGAAGCTTCTTCTGATAAAGCTTTCTTCACCGATCGATCAATCAACACTTCAATTCTAAAGTTAACCAAAACAACGTTCATGAAACGCAGCTTCGATCATCATCTCTAGGTCTCTAGATGAGAACCTAACAAAAGAAGAGATTCAAGGAGAAGATAACAAACTTTTACAATTTTTATCAATGAATCCGTAAGAGACCTTCAACTTCTCTTTAACCCCAAAACACTTCTGCTTATTTAATCTTGACCGTTGCTTCTTCTTTAGATCTCCACGATCCACGTGTCTTCCCACTTAAATCCTCATTTACTGTATCATCTTCTTCTTCTTCTGCAGGTTTAATCAAAAGGTTCAATTCCAACACTTTTACGAGTCCTGATTCTTTTTCGGAATCCTAATCTATTTTCATCAGGGTTGGGGAAATTGATTTTGGAATCTAGTAGATCAAAGTTTTGTCTCTCTACTAAGTTCCGACACTAACTCTACAACAGTTAGGGGGCGTATTGATCTTGATTTAAGTAGATTTTTAATAATTACAATAATTTAGGAATCTCGTGATTCCCTAATCTATATTTGTGTATATGATCTGCTGCCATTTTGATTGTTGCTAGCTTTTACAAAAACCAAAAGCAACAATTAAGTTTAGGCTTTTGTTTTACATTTAATAAAGTTACAATCATTGTCTTAAGAAACTTGCTTCGCTTTTCTTCTATAGATGTTCTTCGGTTTTCGATTTTGATTGGAGATTCTTTGTGAGTTTAGAGTAGCCCCGACCTAATATAAATTAGAGTTTTAGGGCAAAACAATTTTTTTTTTTACCTTTGTTATGTGAAAAAATCTTTTGTTATGTGAATCAAAAAGTTTATTGTACTTTTCTTGCTTTAGTCAAATATTTCAAGAATATAATTGTATAAAATTTTGTTTTCGGAAATAAACTTGCAGTGAATTTGATTAAATCGCGGGTTCTCTACTTCTCTTGTACATTTTTCAATATTTTTCAATACGCTTGTAAAAAAAAAAATATTGCATTCACATTTTGCAGAGTCGTACGGTATACACAAAATCATATATTGACAAAATATAAAACAAGAAAAAATGCAATAAAAGTTGGAATGTAATTTCCGGTTTACCAGTCGATATACAAAACCAGCTCTCGGTTTAATATTCGTCCAAATAAGTGTAGAGCGTATCGTCTTTCTTGGTTTTGCGTCGGCTAAGCAACGCCTTAAGCAGCCGTTTGCTCTTGCTCGGTTGTTGTTGATGTTCTGGTTCTTTCTGTGCTTCTTTCTCGAATGCAACCCGAACCGAAGCTGATCTTCTTGGTTCTGACGGATACTGAGCCAGAAAATATCAAGAATCAAAACAGGTAAAGTACAAAACGTTCGGAACCGCTAGAGATAGAGCCTAAAAGTGAGTGTTTGAAATGTAACCAAAGCTTACCCGTTTAGGAGTAGGAGTTACCGCTCTACTCTTGCTCGGGGTTGTTGGCCGGCTGATTGATGATGGTCGGATAGCAACCGAACCAGATCTTAGAAGCGGAAACCGATGTGGTGATACTGCTCGCTTATCTGGTTTATCAAGCACACAGTTAAAAGTTCTGTATTCATATTAAGCCAAAACAGCATTTTCAAGCTGAAATTGTTTTTACCTTGTTCTTTCTTTGGTGCCGTGGCGATAGAGGAGAACGAAAAGGTTGCTGAACGTTGAGGTTTCCGTTGGGAGGGAGACTGAAGTACCGGTTTTCTGCAAAAAAGCAATAAACCGTAACATCAAAGTTTAATACTTTTCAGTCAATTAACAAGGGAACTCATTATGAATACTGGACTTTACCTAACGGGTGGTGGAGGCGTTTCACGAATTGTAGCACGAACAGCTTTAGGAAAGAAGAAACAAATCAAATCAAGAATCAGTGTTGGAACAAATCTTAAATCTTGGACATGTAGATGTAATGGAAATTTATACCATTTCTGAATTGGTTCCAGTCCTCTTCTCCATCAAAACTACCTTCAACATTCTTTAGCTTTGCGAGGTTGCCACCCCTCTTGATTTCGCCCGCTGATAGATAATGTAGATTTTTTAAAGTGAGTCTCAAAACCGACATATAAGAGAACCAAAGTTTGCAGAAACATAAAGGGAGATAGAAAGAGAAACTTACAAGGCAAGATGTATCGCTTGTGGAACTTTGGAGTGTCGATCACGAGTGATTGCTGTGAACGACCTTCATGATCCATATACTCTTGGCACATCCGTAACCTCTATACATATATCAAAAACTCAGTAACCCAAACAAGAAATCAACTTCAAAATGCCTTTAAACAAAAAAAACTAAAGCAGAAACAACAGTCCATTGAATGGGCTTTTCAAACACCATTTCAAAGACAAGTTTATGAGGAATATGGATACCTGTTCAATACAAGACACTCGTAGTTCAGTTCCGGCTACTTCATCAACTTTTTCATCGACAAAGTCATTGACTTTATATGTAACAGATCCCAAATGGTCAACTGTATTCACCAGAGCCTTTATCGCGTAATCTTTCAGTGTCTCCACGACTCTGCATAAACACCGAAAATTTCATGAAAATGAAAAAAAAGGTAAGTATGACAATCAATCAGAGATGTAAGCCAAGAGAATTGGAAAAGAAAGTGGTAATACTGAGAGTAATAAAATCACTCACATCTGTTTTTGTTCATCGTTTGTGTAGGATAGTTCGAAATACTCAGCTGCTGAATACAATTGTGTTCTCAGATTTTTTAGATCCTGTAAAACAAAGATATTATATCAAAAAGATGAGACTAATTAGTTTTAAAGACTACATCAATTGGTCACAAGAAACACTCAAGAGTCAAGACTATTCAACATCAAAATTTTAGAATCTACCTTAAGACTATCAGAAAAGAGCATGCTCTGTCGCATAGAGATCTCATGGTAATTAGATGCTTCTCGGGGCATGGGCATGGTAGCCGCTGCACTCATTTTGATTCAAAGATTGACAATGGATCAAACCCTGTTCTCTCTCTCACTGCGGAAATGAAATGATCAAATAAGAATGAGGAAAAAAAAACTCAAATATTTCAGTGATGGTACTGGTAAGAATACTTGAAAGCCACATTTTTATATCTTATGAACGTTGTTGAGTGTTTAATGTCAAAAAAAAAAGAACGTTGTTGAGTGTTTTGAATGACAGATCTCAAATTTCTAACATTTTGAAGTTTGTTTTAAGGAATCTCTAAACCAAAAGATTATATGATTCTGTGGATGGTTTAAGGTAACAACAACAACACGCCAACTAAATCTAATAGAGAATAACAAACAGACAAGAAGTAGAATCCACAGCTCTAAAGTAACCAAACAATTTGATCTGAAACAGAACAGAATTTTTTGTCTGAATCTTCAACAATACTCTTTTTAAGACTCTAAGAAACTAACAAAATCTACCAGAAACTAGCAAAATATTTCCAAATAAAAGATTAAAGAATTAGTATTTTTCAACTATCAATCAAGAACTGCAACTTTATCCAAAGCATAGGAACAGAAACACAAAGAGCAATTCAAGTTAATAATCTAAAACCCTAAAAGAAGGAATTTTCATCCAAAATCAAACCCTATAAAACATTCACCCTAAAACCCTTAATCAAGAACATTGAAATGTTCCAACTTGTGCTACCAAAAGAACAAAGCTCCCAAAAACCAATTCAAATTTATACCAATTATGACCTCAAAATGGTTTTTAAGATCGTGTAAAGTCTCAACCTTTGTGAACATGTTTAACTGAATTTTGCAGACAACACGAATGAGGACAAACAACAGATAATGAGAATACGCAGAAGAATACAAGAAATCAACCTGAGAGTCTTCTTCTTCTCCCTCCAAGACTCTAGCTTTTGGTTTCCTCCCGCTGCTAAATTGCTCGAAAAACAGATTGATAAAAATGGAGAGATTTAAACACAAAAAAAAAAAAGAGTCTTGATTTTTCAAGGTTTTTACACGTACGAGAGACAAGAGAGTAAATAGAGGGAAGAAAGTGAAGAAAAAGGGAAGCGTTTGGTATTCACAGACCTTCAATTCCCACTCACTTACCCACTTTTGTCCATCATTTCCGGAGTAACGAACGCTCGCTCTTTTTTTCTTTTTTTCTTTTTTTTTGTGCTCATTATTTCTTTTCTTTTGCTCAAATTAAACTATTTTAGTTTCTATAATATATATTTTGAACTCAAAACATATTTTTAATTTTAATATTTTCGTGATTTTAAACACTGTGAATTATCTTTTGTAGATGTATATCAGCTATTTCTGTCACCGTCAATATAAGATGTTTAATTTGTTGCCCAAAAAAATAATATAAGATGTTTAATTTCGTTTATGTGCCACTATATATTTTATTGTTCTATCCGTTTTTGTACTTTCAAACAAAATTAATTAGATAAAATTATATACTTAATTTTGTCTATGAGAAGAAGTCGATATCAGTATCCAAGATGTCAAAAAAATTTAATAAAAAAATGTCGTAATTTCAAATGGTTGTTGATGTAATTTAATCACCGGAAAAAATAGAAGCACTATACATTCAATTATTTCACTAAATATATTTTTGGCATTTAAGATGATTCACTTATCAATTATTATTATTATTTTTTTTTACTTATCAATTATTATGTATACAGTTTTTTCATCAAATAATTATTAGGCGTTTGGTATTGTTTTCAATTCCAATTTACTATTTTATCAGAGATATCTTCATTACTTTTGTTTTGTAAGAAAGAAAAAAAAAAAAAAAAACAGTGTAAACGAAACGATCATTGTCTTTTTTTTTTTTTTTTTTTTTAGCAAATCGAAACGATCATTGTCATATACACACTTTTCAGTGTAAACTGGTTGGTCAACTTTAGGAAAGCTTTTTTGAATGTGAACTACAAATATACTATTCTTCATATAGATAGATACTAGTAGTAGAGAATTTAGGATCGTGCGTGGCTCTAACGAATAACGATAACGTTTTCATTTCAACAAAACATTATTATAAAAATAAAGAAACAGAGAATAATTTTTGATATACCTGTTATCAATAACAAATAAGTTTGATGATGATTTGACCAAAAAAAAAAAAAGTTTGTATGATTCATAAGAATATGGTAAGCACGTCTAATGGACTCAATTATATTACACGTTTCATTCATTTGTGTGTTACTGCTCTCCTACTCATTCACATCTATCATTAAGGTTGATCAAATTATTTGTTTTAAGGAATTAAGCCCACCAATCTGGTATGAAATCATCACTATTAACTTATTAACTCATCATTGCTGATTGGTTTTCTCATAATAACTATCAAATCATATATATATATATACATATATATATATATTAATATAATTGCTGATTGGTTTTCTCTAATAACTATCAAATCATATATATATATATATATAAATATAGAAATAAAAAAATCTCTCCTACGATGACACATCAACATCTCTTAACTAACCAAATTGTATTCTCTTCATAGAAAAATAAACCAAAAGAATAGAGTTTAATTTGATGAATAAAACATTTGGTAAAATATTTAGATTCTTTCTATTATACCAAATTTTTTGATGTTTTATTTTATTTAAAAATACGAGTATCATAATAGATCCTATGATTTATTCATTTGTCTAGGTAACTTTGAATCATTTCCACAATTTTATCATAGTATATTTAATGATAAAATGCCCCTTAATTTAATGATATACTTATTCCTTATTTAATGATATATTTCAACAATCCAGAATTTTAGTATATTCTCTTGAAACTTTATTTTGGTAATTTTTATTAAGAAAATAAAATTAATTAACTATGAGATGATGATGTTCATCGTTGGAGAACTGTATTAGTTTTAGTAGTATTTATTTTTCTATGAAGAGGATAAAATTAATTAATTAAGAGATATTGATGTGTTATCGTTAAAGAGACTCCTTTCATTTTCTTATATATAACATACCATAATTACTTTTAAATTTGCTTACATATTTTATTCTGTTAATAAATTATTATTCTTATTATTATTTCTTTTTATATTCTTGGAAACCCTTGATATATATATATAATTTTTGTTTTCTTAAGACATGTTTTGGTTTTACTGTTTTTAAGCATATGTCATTAGCTAAATTATAATATTAATATGTGTCGCATTTTTGTAAGACTACATAAACATATTAAAACTATGCATTATAAGAATCCAATATAAATAGATATTATAACCAAGCCAGTAAGTTGGAAACTTGCAATCACATTTTTTTTTTATCATCTCTACCGAAATTCTGAACTTTTTAAGTTTTTAAACAATGGTTAGTCAATATTGTAGGATGCATGTTAAACAAATATATATAATTTTACACATTCAAAATTTTGTATTGCTTATATAATGAATTCGTTAAAATTTTAATTTAATTCTTTGTAGGAGGAATTTACATTCAAGTTTCAATCTACTGATGAAATTGCCAGGCAAAAAGCTCTAAATTATATCTATCTTCTTCAAGGTACATTATCACAATCTAATGGTTATGTTGAGCCAAAATAAA
Organism: Arabidopsis lyrata subsp. lyrata; assembly: GCF_000004255.2. Lineage (NCBI taxonomy): Eukaryota > Viridiplantae > Streptophyta > Magnoliopsida > Brassicales > Brassicaceae > Arabidopsis > Arabidopsis lyrata. The sequence goes on along the minus strand of NW_003302550.1, from coordinate 10,546,251 downwards.
CTATTTGTTATATATACAACAGCTAATATACCATATGTAGATCATTTCAATTGGGCTTTAAAACTTTAAACAATGTTTAATAATGTGTGTATATATATATATATATTTTGTTAGGAGTTAGTTCTGTGACATTTAGTGAACAAAGCAACTTACTAACCGTGAAGGGAGAAGGAATTGATAAGGCTAAAATTATGAGGAAGATAGATAAGTTTTTTCAACCGAAAAAATCGTTCTTTTCGTGTTTTAGCTAGTAATTTTACCGTGCATGTTTTTTTCTTTTCTTTTGTCAAGCATTGTGCATGTTTATGTATTCATATTCTATAGAAGTGTTTGGATTTTTCTTTGATTATTGATTAAACTTAAATTATTAGTCTACTCGTATAATGTCTTATAGTATAAAAAAAAAATCTAGTCCAGATAATTAGGAAAAGACACACATGTCATAACCGACAGAAACATATAATAGCCTCATAAGTCATAACTAAAATTCTACACCTCCCCAAAAATAAATATCGTACGAGTTTATATAATTGAGATAGTAACATAGATACACGGTTTAATGTGTGGAAACGTTGAAAACCATAGATATTCGATAAACGGAAGAGGAGGTTCCACATTCTCCATCTGATTGGTCAGGTCAGGTCAGGTCAGGTCTGGTCTGGTCTGGTCTGGTCTGGTCCGGTCCAACTCGGTTTGATTCGGTTTGTGTTTGGTCTAGCTGACGTAGGGAGGGTCCATGAAAACCCATTGGAAAACTTGCTCATACTGAACGGCAGCGTTTTCCCAAGAATAGTTTCGGGTCATTCCTCTTCTCATCAATCCTTCCCATGACTCTTTATACTCTCTGTACGTTGCTGCAGCCAACCTCAAGGCCTGAGAAGTATGTAAAAGAACGAGGTCATATACCCACACTATCAAACCATAAACAACAAATCCTCTTGAGAAATGGGGAGTTCGATAAACTTACCGACACCATGCTATCTTTCGACAAGGGAGTGAAGACCCACCTGAAACATTAAACCCACAAAAGAAAGATTCATAAGATCACACATCATTTGAATTTGATGATTTTTTTTTCTCAAAAGTTGAATTGTTTATTACCCTGTACCAGCACCAGCTCCACCTTCTGCATAAGGGTTGAAATTCTCAACCGTATCCTGAAAACAATTATGATCCAATTATATATCATAACCCCTTTAGTTACCACAAAGTTTTCTCATTCTGAACACAATTTGATTCTGTATTTATCCGGGTTCTTGAAGATTTAAAGAAACTTACTCTGAGCCCTCCTGTGCCATGAACAACTGGAATGGTTCCGTATCTCATTGCGTATAACTGATTTAAACCGCAGGGCTCGAATCTCGACGGCATGAGAAGAATGTCACAGCTGTTTATAGATTTCAAAACAAAAAAAAATAAATATCCAATGAGATATTTGTGGCAATGTTAAGGGTTTCTATAGATCTCCCTGGATAAAGCAAAGATTCTCGGACGGGTTTTATCATGTCTTCTAGAAATTTGAAAATCTAAGCTAGAGTGATTTGTTTTTACCCGGCTGTGATTCGATGAGAGATGGGAACATTGAACCCAACCCAACCGCGGAATTTGTCTCTGTATGTTTCCTCCATACTTCTCATCCAGCTTTCATATTTTGGGTCACCCGAACCAAGCATGACCTGCAAGCAACCAAACCACATTAAAATATCTCATCAAAAGAAACAAGTCTTTCACTGAAAAAGGATATTAAAATGTGGAAAACCACTACAGATGCAGTAAAAATTTCCAAAATTCTCCATCAGGTTTAAGAAATGTGCGAAAACAGCTGCTAAACAGGAAATGAGAAATGTGTATCACACATGTCACTAGTACTGCATGAGTTCCAGTTAACCGTTCAAATTCAATAGACTCACTTACGAATTGAATGTCATCCACCATGAGATCAGGACCAGCGGTTTGGATCAGATCAATGCCCTTCTGGTAATCAAGTCTTCCTATAAACCCAATCTGTGTAAAGTTTTAAAATATTCAAGCTACATGAGTGATTATAAAGACAAGACAGAACATTTCTTTAAAAAATAAAAGTGGCTCTGAAATCTCACCATAGGACATTCAGGCCTAATGGGGAGACCCAATTCCTTTTGTAGTGCCATCTTGCATTTGACCTGCGATCCCGAAGCAGACTCAAAGTGAATTCACAATAACAAAGCATCGGATTTTGGCACTTTTACTCAAGAGAACTTCACATCACCTTCTCGGAGAAATCATCAGCAGAGTAATGGAAAGGAATGTGTTCATCCGTGGATGGATTCCACTCATCAACATTAATTCCATTCGTGATCCCTGATAAACATCACCGGAATATCAGCTCACAAAAATGTTTTAAGTGAAAGATCATAAAAGTCGAGGTTTATAGAAACAGTACCATTTATAACACTTTTCCGACTAGAAAGCAAATCTTGAAGACCATAACCACCTTCGACAGTAGTGATTTCCCATGCATATCCCTGAAAATACGGAAAACAAATCCCAGTCAGAATACCAACCCACAAAACTAATAATTTCAGAATCATTACCGTAAGTGAATGTGGTCATTAATAATTAGGGATTATGTTTACAAAAGATTCATCACCTGGCTCACAGTAATGATACGGTCAGAGGTCACAATAGCACCCTTGAGAACATTAACCGCTTCACCAGTGTCAAGGGCATGAGTTCTTGCCCACGTTGGAAACACCCACCCGACAGCTCCATACCACTCCGATGGCAATCCCAAGTTGGTGTATGTAGCTGCTGGCTCCACTCCCTTTTAAGAAAAGAACCAATTTATGAAATGCAAAATAACTTTTCAACATAATCAAACACAACACACATAGTTAACTAATTACGGTAAGCTAACTATGGGGCTTATACGAAACTTTCAACTATATATATACTACAAGAAGAGATATTAGAGGTCAGGAGAAATGCTTTATGATTTTTACCTGATGGGCGAGGTTATGTATAATGAGAATACTTCTTGCATCCTTATAAACTCCGTATGGGCGATACTTTGCCGCCAAAAGTCTGGAATCAAAGGGGATACACGATATAAGTTTCAAAGTACACAAATTTAAAGTCTGCCATTCTGCACAGCAGTTCAAAGTTAACGTATAAGGTAAAGAGAACAAAAAAAGGTTACATGGGAACAAGGCCGGCATGCCAGTCATTGACAAGGAAGAGAGATTTCTCTCCGTAAGTGAACCCTCCAAGAGGCAGCACAAGAGGGGCTTCACATGCGGCATGGCAAAGTAACGTGAACCGAAACTGGAATCACAAAATGTGTGAGACGAGGCACTTATGTTGTTTTTAGTATACCACGTCATGACTTAAAACACAACATTCACACAATAAAACTATAAAAGAGAAGATACAATTATAAACCAAATCCTTTCTTTGGACAATGTTAACGGTATTCCCATCAACAATAGTACCTGATTGTCACCAAAGGCTCCTTTACTATCTCCGTACGGATTACCAGGTCTATGGTAGGATTTGTGATCAACAAAAACCTAAAAACAGTTATCAAAAAAAAAAAATTGTTAAGCAATCAACACCATCTCTATATCTATGCAAGAAGAGATTAGTGGTTACCCAATCAACACCATCTCTATATTCATGATAGAAGGAAACTTCCTGAGAACCACCAAAGCAATTTACTGTGATACGTATTCCCAAATCCTTAGCCCGCGCATAGTTATTGTCTGCAGCGGTTCCATTGAGGTACCGAGGAGAAACGACCATAACACGGTGCCCACGTCCTGCCAAAGCTATTGGCAAAGAACCACAAACATCTCCTAATCCTCCTGTTTTGGAGTAAGGAGCAGCCTCGGACGTCACAAAAACAAGGTTATTGACAACTTCAGCTTTCCCACTCGGAATTCCAACCTCTACAGCTCCTTCTTCAACAGCTCTATTTCCAGGTACACCAAAATCCGCCATTACTGTTTCATCAATAGCCTCTTTCTTCTCCTCTTGATGCGTAATTTCTCCTGTGCTAGTGCTAAAGATTTCTTGATCACCTGTACAAGGACAAAATCGAGTTCATCTTCGACATTCTGAACAAATTGTGCTACTCTACTTCAGAAATTGAATCCCTAAATCATACACAAAATCACTGTTTCTAAATAAACCATTTGAGGAAGATTCAACGAAACTCAATCACGAAATTTACCAGTAGGAGTGAGCTGAAATCCAAGAACGGAGCCAGAGCCATCTCTCTCTGCGTCAGTGATAAATCCTTTTTCATCACCAACAGACTCACCGATTTTATCGCCGGAGAAGGAAGAAGAACGACGAAGCAACAATGGACGTCCGATACTGAATCTCCGGCGAAAACGAGGGATTCCGAGACTGCCGATCGGACGGAAATAACGGATCCGGTTGAATCCAACGAGCGGCTCGAATTTAACAGAGCCACTGATCTGAAGAGACGCCATTGATGGATTGAAGAGTGAGAGTTTCTTCGATGGTTACAGATATATGTTCGATTTCGTCTGGTTGTTGGGGAAGATTGAAACCACCGGTGGCCTATCTACTACGTAAAGAATCTCCTTCAAGCTTCGCCGACATGCTTCCAAAACTTTAAAGTTAAACCACAGAGTACACTTAAAACCTTTATTCTTTCCCTTCAAAATTTGGATCTTTTAGGAAACCGAATCAATTTTAGTTTTATTCCTTAAACATTTTCTTTTTCATTTTCTTTTTTGTCCAAAAGAAAAAAAACATAAACAAAAACAATTTGCAACAGTTTTCCGATGTATGCAATTTTTGGCTTTGATGTTATAAAATTCAACTCTGATATTTTAATGATTTTATTCTCCCAAGAGGATCTATCAGAAAAGCGCGAAAATTAAGAACGAGTTTACGAGTAAAAAAAAAAGATCACACACTTCTTGCCGAAATTGAAGCCTCACATTGTGCCACGTGGAAATTAGTGGGCTCCAGTTCTATGTGATAAAGTCATAGAAGCTGCACTAAAGATGATTATTGGGGTTTGGGCTGAAGTTTTGGTTTAGTTTCAATATGGGCCAATTTTGTGAAATGTTAAAACCGGCCTCGTAAAGAAACAAATGTTAATGGGCTTCAAAATAATTAAGAAGTCATTAAAATTATACACGTTTTGAATATGGTTCGTTATTTCCAACTAACTGTAACGTTCCCACTTTCCATATCAATAATGATGAGTTTGTTAAATTGTAAGAGCCATCCCAAGATTATTCTATTGTGTGAGATTCATTTTTTCTGTAACTATTATTTTAACGAATGTTGTGGAACTCTCATGGTTTGTATTTAATCAATATAGCAACTTATGACCCATATTAACACATTTGTTTTTTTTTCGAAACTGACATATACTAAGAACATCTTCAACTCCATTCTATTTTTTCTCTAAAACTCTACTATAGAGTACATTCTCTCCAACCTTACTATATGTCACTTTAAAATAGAGTAAATGATAGAATTGTTGTATATATGAAACAACTCTAACTTTTTTACACTACTTCTATTTTAGAGTAACATATAGAATCATACATTAGAGAGAAATCATGCCCTATTTTAAAGTTATTATATTATAGATAGATAAAAAAAAAAAAAGAGATTTACATTGGAAATATTAGTTGCAAATAGAGTGCTAATTAACGTTGACACATTCCCTAATTACCAAATTCCAAAAGTAATTTATAAAGCTACTAGTGTTGAGCCCGTGCTATGCACGGTACTGACTGTGATATAATCATAGAAGTATATATATATATATATCAAAATTGGACTCGGAAAAGTTGTGCATGCCAAGTATGAGTATAGTGAAAACGTTGATGGTTTTGTAAGAGTTATAATTACTTTTCAATATATTGTTGTCTTTGACAGTGTAGTCAAAAGCTGGAGAAGACAAATAAAAAAAAACATAAAAAATGGGAGTTTTAATGAACTCCATCAATGCTATGTCACAACACAATTCGAGAACCTTTTATCAATGCAAAAATTCTATGATGTTGTCTTAATGAATTGCTTTTGTTTCGTGCTTCTCTTTTTTCCTGTAGTTCCACTTTAAATATTCTCTTCAAACTCTTGTCCTTCTGAATTCACCAAAGCATAGCATTGAAGATGCAATTATTTTGGTGTTCTGTACTAGTCATTGAAATAGTACAGAAAGTAGTACAAGATGTGATTCAGGAAGATGAGATGCATAACTGATGATGAGGAGCTCGAGTACTTGGATGTTGGAGCGTTTGTTAAGTCAAGGAAAAAGAAAATATCTTTGTTTGAAGACAAAAGGAATCATGTAAGCAAAGAGGAAGTTTGCTTGAAGTGAAAAGGAAATTGGCAAAAAGGAAAACCTTTTTCTTATGGGATTTAGAAACTTTCTCTTATGTGTGATTGGAAGAACTTGAGGTGCAAGTTTCTGTTTATTATATAAGGGGGACGTGACCTTATGAGAAAGCGGATTTGCAAGAGTAAAAATCCCAAGGAGATTCGATGTGAGAGATTGTGTGTGTGATCGTGTGCGACGTAGTTTCGCGGGTTTGTGCTTGTGTGATCAAGCTTATTTGTGTGTTGGTGTTGAAGGTTCTTGTTGGAGAGTTTTGGTGACCATTTGGTTCATTGGTGTGACGATTCGTGTGTGGTGGTCGTTCGAGAAACTTTGGAGAATTGAAGTCTAGACTCAGGGGGAGTTTAGCTTAGGGTTAGGTTATCCTGATTAAATCTAGGCTCAGGAGAGTTTAGTTAAGAGTAGAGATTTATCCTTAAGGTTTCACGTTATAGAAGGGAGCGCTAAATCAAGAGAGTTGGGCTTGTTTTACGCGTTTGCGAATTGGTTGTAATTTGCTTTTTTGTTCTAGTGAAATCGAAATCTGGACTTGGTCCCGGAGAGTAGGAAAAACCGAACCTCGTTAACAAATTTCTTTTCTCGTTTACTTTATGCACTTTATTATTACCTCATCCGCACTTACAAGCATCTCTGATGACAATAAACCAAAATCATTTAATTAGTATATTTAAGAACAATGAACACATCAAAATTCAAAGAAAGTTGATTGTGTCGTTTGTTGTTGCTTTAAGTTGCAGGTTTTCTGTTGTAAGCGTTCCTTTTATTCCATAAAATGGTTCTTGTTCAAAAAAAAAATAAAGATTCAAAGAAAGTGTGAGAAGATAAACCAAGTAAAATGCAACAAATCTAGAAAGCATAGCCAACGATTCAATGATATCAATATCATACCCACGTTTAGGTGGACCAAACGTAGCCGGTTAAGATCCGTCACGTCGGATGTTAACGTCATATTGGTGGACTCCCTCACATTAGGCACCACGTACGAAGGCCGACGCGAACGCCTCAGCTTTCATTGTTTTTGCCATTCTGACACAACCATAAATCTTCAAGTTAGTGTGAAACCGAGAGCGAAAGAAAAGTAAAGGGAAGAAAAATAAACGTATTGCGAAAAGTAAAAGAAAAGTTTCAGGCAGACAAAATCAGAGACCCACTCATCTAAGACATGCATGGAAGAGAAAACAAACCAGAGAGATTTGATGTTACTAAACTCGTCCAATGTTTGAAATGTCGAGAGAGACAAGTCGATAATTTCTCTTTTACGTTTCTTAGTTGCTCGCAGTTTTATTGGAGGATTTAGAAGAAAGAATGGAGGAACTAAGATTATGGAGAAAAAAAAAGAGAAGAAGAAGAAGTAATGCATATGTTATTACTTTTGGTTTATATGGATGACGACAGTAAATTCGTTAATTAAAGTGGTGGGAGAGATTGAGATCGTGGGAGGGAGGGAAGAGAGGGGTACCGATTGCTTAAAAAAAAATATTTTTGTCGTAATTTTTTTTTTCTATTTAAAAGTAAAATTTAATTTTAATTGTTTGAAAAGGTAAAAGATAAAAATTTAAGACTTAAGTCACATGTCAAATGGAGAGAGCTGCAGTTAATAGTTAAATGACTTGTGAATTATTAGATAAGGATTTGAAGTCATTCGTTACAAATATTTAACCCCTCGTGCTTTCCTCGTGGGTATTATTTATGTATATAAAAGTTTATATGATTGGAGTGGATAAAAGGCACACCTGTATTTTTTTGAAAGAGAAAAACAAAAGAGTCACAAATCTGAAAACTCCATCATAAGTTCATAACTCATAATCTCATTAAAGAACATTGGCATCGGTTTCATTACATTGGGATTGATATGGAAAAGTCAAACGGACCAGTTAATGCAAGCTGGTCCGAATTGAAGGACGGCGACAAAGAACTCGTAGATGCAGAATGTTTGGTTGATCTTCTTGAGAGCTATAGATTTGGTAAGGATAATGTTCCAGCCCGAGAATTTCGATTCAAGGCGGCAGCGACGGCGCCGGCGCCGGTCAACACCACCGAGATAGAGGTGGAAGTCGAAGAGGACAATGATGGATCTCAAGCTCAACAAGGTTCATTAGTCAACTTGTCATTTTCATATATGTTTTTTTTGTCTTTTAATTTTTGGTACCTCTATATCTCTTAAATTTCAATTGCGTCTACTACTTTTAGGATTTCTTAAATTACCCCTAATTCTCCAACCGGACACAATTTTGCATAACCGGTGTAGATCAATCTCTCGTTTATTTTAATCTTAGTTGTTCTCGTAGGAAACACGTCTGTTCGTGAAAGTACATCATCGCTATTTTCCAGTTCAGATCCAATAATACTCGAGACTACTGTGAGCGAAACCGGTTCGAACAATGAAACCGGTTCAAACCAAGGAACCGGTTCAAACGAAGAAAATGGTAATAATTGGTTAGAGTCGAGCTCTACAAACTTACCAAAAGTAGAAAACGAAAGGCAACAGAACGGAGAAGATTGTGAGATGGAAGAAGAAGAAAAGAACGAGAGATCATCATCAGTTTCAGAAGAGAAGTTGCTTGCAACACAAGAAAACTACGAGCTTGGAGAAGAGGATGAAGAAAAGAAGGAGAGATCATCATCGGATTCAGAAGAGAAGTCAAATCTAGAGAAGTTGCTTGCGACACAAGAAAAGTACGAGCTCTATTGTCCAAGCTGTAGCTCATGTATCACCAGAAAAGTGATTCTCAAGAAAAGAAAACGAGGGAAGCACGTTGATTCGTCTCCGGATCTGAAACCCGATGTACCCGTCGTTGAACCAAGCCACATTGAGGAGATGGAGCCACCGGTTAAGGTTCATGTCCCTGAGACTCGTATTGAGGATGATAATCAAGAAGATAAAGAGGAGGGAATTATCTTCAATTGCTTGGCTTGTCTAAAGTACTTCATCCGGTTAGGTAAATCAAACTTTTTCTTAACCGGTTCTGAATCAATTCTATATCCGCGGTTGCTTGATCTTATAAATTTGATTCTAAGTTTCAGGAACAAGGTTCTTACAACTTGATTATATCACGGGAAAACCAGTTGAGGAACCAGGTATGTTATCGTGAACTGAAACAAAAATATTACTTAATAGTTCTCTCACCTAAACCGGACTAGACAAATTGATTCCGAATTGGGAAAACTCAACAGCGGTTTTAATGAAAACATGCAGAAAAATGTTTATAGGAGCTTTGGTATTTGAATATTCGATAGAAGTATTTTTATTTTGTATTCAAAGAAAATTTGAAAATTATATGCAGTTGAAGAATGTATAGAGGTGATCATGAGGAATAGTATAAACACCACACAATCACCGACACAAATTCAACCGGACCGAGAAAGATTCGCCGTTGAGTTGTTAAAGAGCACTGTCTACGGCGGTCTCACTGAGACCATCACCAGCCTCGGCGTTGTATCCTCGGCCTCTGCCTCCGGTTCCTCCACCAGTAAGTCTCCAGTCTTCATTTTCTTTTTTATTTAGCAAACAAATGCGAGCGATTAGTTTATTGGCTAATCATCAGATTGGTCCTTGTTATAAAAGTAATAAACACTTTATATAATGATTTCATCTATTAAATTTTTTGTTGTTTCAGTGAATATCTTGGCTCTTGCAGTCGCAAATTTGGCCGGTGGGCTCATCGTCCTAGCTCAAAACGTAATTACTTGAACCGAAAAACGTTTTGTCTCGCACCACAGATTGCTTCTGCGGTTTCTTGTTTTAACCGGTTCTGATTTTTTCTTGCAGCTTCAAGATCTAAGAAACAGTTCAGATCAAGAGAAAGATCGGTACGAGGAATTGTTAGGGAGACGTGCTAATTTCCGGATACATATCTTAGTAGCGGTGATGTCTTACATTTTCTTCGGCATAATGCCTCCATTGGTTTACGCATTTTCTTTCTACGAGACCGGAATCAAGAACTACAAGCTCATCTCGGTTTTCTTGGTTTCTCTACTGTGCGTGATTTTGCTCGGTATGATCAAGGTCTATGTCCGAAAACCGCCAAACTCACGTGAATTGACTAAAGCTTATCTCAAATCTGCGGCTTATTATACGTCTACTGTTGTTGCTTCTTGCGGAATTTCATACTTTGTCGGAGATATTATGGGAGAGTATACCGGTAAGCTCAGTTTGGTTGGTTTAGACCAGATCAGTATAACTTCACCATGTTATGGAACTAAACCCGAGGAGTGCCGGTTTACTTCCTTTTAATGTAGTGAAAGGTGGAACTAAGAACCGGTCAGACCAGCGTCGTATATTTCTGTTCTAATTACTTACTAAATCTCTTTTCCGTTATCTTGGAATACGCTTAGTGGACTTTGTAAAGAGTTAAAGGTTAAAATTAAAACCAATGCTTTCTTGGAATAAAGATGTTTGAGGTTTTTCTTTGATGATGGATTCTCTTTGAGTTTAGTTAAAATCATATAGTAACTAATAGTTTTGTTGTCGTTGTATCATCATATCATCATGTATCTTTAAATCTAGACGATTTTGACAAAGCCAATATGAGGTTTGGGAGGATATCAAATATGAGGACAATTGGACATGCTTAGAAAATAGGCAATCACTACAACAAGTATAATGCGTTTATCATTTTCCGATTCAAGTTATCACAGAAAATACTTTTAACCGCTCGTTTTATCCCCATTTATAATGGGAGTGTTAATAAAAAATTCCATTATCGGATATATGAGTGTAATTAAGTTCTCGAATAAGTGTTTAAATGATGTGGATTTTTGGTGTTGAATTGAAAAATGAAAAAGGAGAGGAGTCGGATCCACGTGGACTAACCATGGAGACGAGTGTGCAACATAAATCTCTGCCTACGCGTGAGGCAAGGAGAGTAGGGGAAAAAGGCCAAAATCAACTTAGTTTGAAGAGCTTTTAAGGCGACCAATGTTTGTTGAAGAACGACATGTAAAGGTGAATAAAGCAGAGAAATCCTCATCAGCTTCATCAAAAGCTTCTCAAACTAAAATAATAAAGATGTACGTGATCCATGCACTCGTGGACGGGAAGGAAACGTTGACAAACATTTTAGTTTGAGAAGCTTTTGATGAAGCTGATGAGGATTCTCTGCTTTATTCACCTTTACATGTCGTTCTTCAAAAACTATTTCTATGCGGTTTTATTCAATCTAAACTCTGACCCCATGCTTTTATTAACCTGAATCCATAATATTTTCAAATAAGAAATCTGAACTATGTAAATATTAGCCAATTTCAACATATACCCGTTATTAAATAATGTAATAAGCTTGAATTATGTAACCGTTAGTCAATTGAATAAAAAGAATGATTCGGATACGAAAAGAACAAATAATTACGACTTAAAATTTCTAATCGACATTAACAAATACAAAAAAAATTATGTTGAAATTGGCTAACGGTTATATAATTCAGGTTTGTTATTTGAAAATATTGTGGGTTCGGGTTGATAAATGCACGGGGTTAGAGTTTGGAATGAAAAAAACCGCATGAAAATAGTTAGGGTTTTTAGCCTTTTTAGACTGATACTTCATACTAGTCACATGTATTTTTCTTATTCTTTGCTTTGATTTTTCAAATCTTTGAGATTAATAGCAAAAAAAATATCAACATCTAAACTAGTTTAATTGTTGCAACAAACAAAATCCCTTATTTGGTTGTTACTTCACTACAAGAAAACATGTCTTTTGCGACTCCCAAACGAGTCCTTAAACGGTCGCTAATCGTTGTTTGCGACTTCTTTGCGACTACTAAAGTTGGTCGCTAAAAAACGGTCACTAAATTAAATGGTCGCATTGTAGTCGCATATTTGTGACGGTATTGAGACTTATTTATGTCATCGTAGATAAGCGACGACATAAAGACTGGCATTAAGAGTCGTATATTTACGACGTCTTAGCTACGCCTGTTAGTTAGCGACTAATTAGTGACAAACATTACAGTCGTTTAATTGAGACTAATTTGGGTTTTGAGAGACTATTAATTAGTCGCAAATAAGCTATATTTTTATTCTAAAAATAACAAAATCAAATTCATATAAATCCAAATGTTGCTAATCAAATCCTTAATGTTGCTAACCAAAAGCCCTAATGTAATCAAAAGCCTTACATAACCTTAAACATTAACAATATTCATCATGTTCATAAGAGAGAAAAAAAAGTACAAAAGCACTTAGAAGGATGAAGAAGGTGTTGTTGTGGCTGCGACGGTTCCTGTTGGTGCAGTGGCTGGTGCATTGGCGGTGGCTGTTGCATTGGGGGCTTGTGTGTTGGCTGGTGCAGTTGGTTGTGGCTGAGATGCAACAAAAGCTGCAAAGGCAGGATCACTCTCTTTCCAATACATAACAAGCCTCTCCAAGTTTGCAATCCGAGTTTGAGATGCTTGTTGCTCCGCATCACGTCAAGCATTCTCTTCATAGAATGAATAAACAAAATCTAAAAAAGCAGGGAATGGATAAGCTAGAAAAGGTATTTGGAGCAGAAAAGTTTCTTACCACTGCCTACTACAGCTAAATCTGAGACAAAAAAAAAAGCGAACACAACTTAACTAGAGACCATGAATTACCATGAAGAACATACTTCACAGAGAACACAAGAAGCTGCGTTTTTTCAAAGAAGAGTGAGAGTAATTGGCCTGCAAGAAAACATGTCGTGGATATTAGCTAGTAAGTCTTACCAATCATAGAACTTGAGTATGTTTGGATGATTTAGCGAGTGAAGGATCCTGACCTGAAAAGGAAGAGCATAGTTACAAAAATTCTCAGTATCCAAGTCACTTCAAAAATCAGAGATTGTGAAAAAACAAAGATTGATTGTCAAATCTAGTATATGCAAATATATATGAATTACTTCGTGTATATGCAAATTTAGATAAATGTTTACACACTAACACAATATATCCCTAAATTATGAAGAAAAAAAAAGCTTCTTGGATATGCAAATTAGTTGCTGAAAACGTCAAATAGAGAGGTAAGTAAAAAGCTTACCTATAGACAGTTAAACGGATCACAAATCCAACTGAAGCAAATTGAAAAAAGAAGTAACATCTATACCTCTGGCTTTGAATCTGTATCCATATGTTTCTTGCATTGTGTGCCTGCAAAAAATATTTCCCCTCCCTCTCCTTGTTTACTCAAACAAACATTCAATGTTATTTTTGAATCTTCCACATGAAAGTCTGCAGATTTCAAAGATCACTGCTTATACTAAACCGGATTAATGTTTGCTATTAAAGAATTCACTATGGTTTCCTCTAGGTAACAATTCATGTTTGCACTTCATGAAAAACTATCAGAAAATCAAAGGGACTCACCTGCGTCAGAATCCCTATCTTTACCATTTTCAATTAAAAAAAAATCCATAGTGAGAGTCAAACATTGTTCCACACACTTCAAGGAAGAATACTAAAAAACAACAGAGTGAAGGTTAGTGTTACTGTATTTTCTCAAAATAGGCTTAAACAATAGAAGTCTTTCTAATTGGTTTAAGTAAGGGCAGGAGAGAAAGGGACTTACCTGGAGGCTGGAGCGACGTTGCCGCATTCAATACACTTAGGCTTGTTGAGACCACAAAGAGAACGAATCTTCAATTCGAGTTTCATAAGCAAGAGAGGCATGTAGGTTCGATCGAATCTCAGCATCACGTCGGCCCCTTCTTCTCTGCATTCACTCCGGATCTCCCACCACCACGGCCTCTACTTGCTTTCCCCTTTCCGGCAGGCGCCATTACAGAGAACAGAGAGAGAAAGGAGTGAGAGAGAAGGAACAAATTGAAGAAGCTTCGAAGAGGAATCGAAGAGATGAGTAATCGAATCGAAGAAAAGAGGAAGAATCGATGAGAAAAGAGGAAGAATCGAAGAGAATGGAAGAGGAAGAATCGAAGAAATCGAAGAAAGAGGCGGAGATATCGAAGAAAGAAGCTAAGTGTTTGTGTTTGTGACTTTGCAGTGGTAGAAATAAAAGAAAAGGAGTCGCAAAACCGTGTCAACTTAGTCGCACCTAAAAAAACACGAGGGATTAATTGCCGCCTAATCGAAAACCCTAAATTTTGGTAAAAATCACAAACCGGTCCCAAGTCGGTCGCAATAGAGTGACACTTTTGTGACGACACTCATGAGTTACAAGACATTATTTTAGATTTGTTAGATAGTCGTCTAAGTATTGGATTTTAGTTTTGATTAATATTTAAATTTTGGTTTATGATATAATTTTATGATTAGAAGTTTGTTTAAGAGTTGTGTCGATAATAACTAAGTGTCGACAATAACTAAGTGTCGAATGAGTTTGTTTTAAGTTTATGATGTAATGTTTCTATAAATCATATAAAACTTAAGCTATTAGAATGATTCAATACCTACAATAGTTCAAATTAATGTAGAAACCTTGAAACTTAACATATTGAGAAATCTCTATTGGTAAATCTCAAAATAAAATCGCGAGCGTCGCTAAACGGTTACAAAATCGTCTCAAATTCAGGTGTTAGTCGCAAATAAGTAGCATATATGTGGGTAATTTAAGGCTTATTTGTAACTCTCATAAGTTTCCGTCGCAAATTAGTTACCGTTTTGTGACGATTTTCTTAAGGGTCACAAACCTATTCTTATGAATTTAAAAGTTTTAGAACCAAAGAAAATCAATTTATAGTGTTAGAACCAATAATATTACAATACACAACAAGATCAATCATTTATATTAGAGAAAACATGAAATTCAATGAATTTAGGACATTTCCAAAGTATTAGTAAACATTACTTATATGATTATGTAATGTTTTAGATATTTGAGATCACATTAGAAAACATGAAGTTTTGTATGGCATACGATGTATTCACTGTCTATAATTGTTAAGATCATACTAAACACATTTAATATTACGAGAATTCAAAATCTAACATGGTAAATGTTTATCTAAATATCGGGAGTCGCTAATAGGTGAGAAAAGAGTCCCAGTCTCAGGTATTAGTCGCTAAATAGTCACTAGATCTTTGCGACGGATTTGTGACGATAAAAAAAAGTAACAAATAAGTCCTATATTGTGACCCTTTAGCGACGATGTTTTGTAACCCTGTTCTTTCCGTCCCAAATTAGTCGCAAAATAGGACCTTTTTTGGACCGGTCTTAAAATCGTAGCAAAATGGTCGGTAATTGGCGACTAAGCAGAGACTAATCGTTGGCGTCGTAAATTGGCGACAAATATGCGTCTACTTTTAACGTAGTCGTTAAAGAGTCACTATATGGTAACAATATCATCGTAAATAGTTGCGACCAACAAAAGAGTCACAAAAAGTAGTCGCAAAAGGCTTGTTTTCCTGTAGTATTTAATTTTTAAATTATCTATATTTATAACTATTGTTTAAAGAATTTAATTCACTTCTCAAATAGTGCGTTATTGATCATAAACATCATTGACCTGCCCAACTCCCCATTGCCATCTTAAAACTATGATTACCAATCTCACTCTGAAAAATTCCAACCAAACTGATAAACTGATAGTTGTGAACCATGCATATACAACAACTTTTAGTCTTTACATATTTGATGTAACTTGTAACCAAGCTAGTTAACCCGTTGTTCCACTAAAGCCATTAAAACTTAAAAAAATGGATTTTATTTTATTTTATTTGTAAAAAGAAAGAAAAGGTAAAGAAATTTTGATCAATACACACAGTCCACATATATCATGTCAGTAAAATAAGTTAATAAGACGATTTTATACTCCCAATTTTTACTCAAAAAAATATCAAATTAAATGCTAAAGATATAAATGTAAATACAATGTTTAGGGTAATTTGATGTGACGACAAATAAAAAGAAGAAAGTATTGTGGTGACGTGTGATAAAGAAACTGCGTGTGCCCGAAGCTTTCACACCCATTAGTCCCGTCTCTCTCTCTCACACACACACTGTCTCTTCCTCTTCTCTTCTTCTTCTTCTTCTTCTTCTTCTTTAACGTTTCTCTGTCGTTTCTTCCAAACAAAAAAAACACACTTTTTCAGGGTTTTAGAATCAGAGAGTAACTCTAAAGGTAAATTATCACTCCCATTGTTTCTTCTCAATAAGGATTTCAGAGAGATTTTTTTTTTCTTAAAAAAGTCGACTTTTTTTTTTTTTTTTTTCTTTGATTTCAGAGAAATGTGTTGTGGTTTTTAATGGTTCTTTCTGATTTTTCGCAATATTATGTTTTGAAAAAGAAAAAAATTGAAACTTTTCTCGTCTACAGCTTCTCAAAAGGAAAAAAAAGTGAACTTTATACTTTGATCGGCACTATAACTACAAATATTTGGCTCCATAGGGTTTTGTTCTTGGTCGTTTGCGCTTCTTCGTTTTGATTCTCACTATCATCTTCTTCTTTCTTCTGTCAGATTTTGTCTCTTGGGTTTTGTCGGACAGAAATCAGTCACCGAACCTACGGTATACTCTCTCTCTCTCTCTGATCTCTGTGTTGTTGTTGCTGGTTCTAGCTTTTTCTGAAAATCGAAGCTTGGTTGGGAATTGTTTGGCAACTAAACCCTAAGATTTGGTTTGTGTTAGGTTTGCATAAAGTCTCTGTTTTGCAAGTACCCATTTTTTTTTTTTTTCTGTCTTCTTCCATATCCTTGCAGTGTATATAAATGCGAGTACTTTACTTACCATGTTGTCTTCTTCTTCTTCTTCTTCTTCTTCTTCCTTTTCGAGACTCTCTTTACTTAAATTCCTGCTTTTTTAAGAAGCCTATGCGTTTGTTATTGACAAAAGTTATAGCCTGTCTGTCTTGTAATTCTTGTAGGTTCTTTATAGTAAGTTATCAATAGTGATCAAAAACCCATTCTTTAGCCATTTTCATACAAGCCCATTCGATAGCTGTGTGACTAATTCCATTAGTGTTCTTAGGAATCAATGATTTCCATGTTTAGCTTCCACTGTAATCCTTATCGTGTCTAAATTGTAATTCTAAGCTATTCAGTTTCATGTTGTTTCTGTCTTTGCATTTCAGATGAGCAGCAGGCGATCAGTGAAGAGATCATTGATTCTTGATGATGATGAAGATGAAGATATATTCTACAGCTTCAAGGTCCTTCTACCTAACGGCACTAGTGTGAAACTCACTGTTAATAACCCAGACCCTGAGATGTCGATGCAGAATTTTGTCAACCTGGTGAAGAAGGAGTACGATAATGCGCGTAAAGATTGTGTTTTGTTGTCTAAGAGGACGAAGGTTGATTGGAACTCAGGCGGAAAGTTTTATCTTGAGTCAAATGGTGATAAGATGAAAGGCATTGTTCGCTTTGCTGCGTTTAAGCCCAACTTGTGCCATATTATACGTCTTGATGTGAGTTGTTGTTGTTGTTCTCCTTTTGTCCAAGTCTTTGACAATTGGTTTCAAATTTTTTTTAATTTATACTTTCTATTTGTTCATAATATCTTTGATCCATGAGAATGAACGGAGGAAACTGAGATATGTGCCTGAACTATTTCTATCTTCTTATTTCTGATATTCTCTGCCTCAATTTCTATCTCTGGATCAGGACGGCTCTGGTATAGCTTTCACCATGTATGAGGTTAGTATTTTTATCTGAAACATATATGCTTGCCATCTCATTATCTCCTTAAGTTGGTCTGTGATGATGTTTCACGCTTGTTTTTGCAGAACTTGTGGGATTTGACACCTGATACTGATCTGCTTAAAGAACTACCTGAAAATTATAGCTTTGAGACAGCTCTCGCGGATCTAATAGTAAGTGTTCCAGTAAAATTACCTGAAAAGATAGAATGCCTAATGGAAAATTTATGTTTGTTTGAGGCAGCTCTCGCTGATTCACATGGTTGTATTTGCTTGTTTTATTTCTGAAATAAAATACATTGTGTTTCACAGTAAACGAGATTTTTTCGTAAATGGATTCACTTACTCTCGATTAGTAACAATTTCTCTGTATCTGTTATTGTGATTGGGTTTTGCATATGTTAACTTTCTTGTTTATTCCTGATATGGAATCCTAAATTTTCTGTTGCTTGATTCACAGGACAATTCCTTGCAAGCTGTGTGGCCTTTTCGTGAAGGAGCTCGAAAACTGATAAGGTTTGTTTTTATCATAGGAGGTTAGATGACCAAAATTAAGTGTAATCCTTCAATTCATGTGATTATTTTACAGTGTGGATATTTCTGGTGACCGGATTACAGTCTTTGATACCGGGAGAGGAATGGACAGTAGCGAGGAAAATTCTATTGATAAATGGTGAGATTATTTCTTCAGTTTCATTCAAATGCTCACAAAACATGGAAGATGTTGATAACCCATAGTCCCATACGATCTCTAGGGTTGGCTAATGGGTTATGATTTTGAACTGAGAAAGTTATTCTATAGAACAAACAACTTCACATATTTTACGTATTGAGATTGATATTGCAATCAAGTGTTCTTTACTCCAATTGATACTGCAGGTTTGATTTTTTGGTAAACATTCTTCACATTTGGTTTAAATTGCGCAGGGGTAAAATAGGGGCCTCAATACATAGATCTCAAAAAACCGGTGCTATTGGAGGCAAGCCACCATACCTTAAGGTAATTCATTACTCGCAAAGAGATTATGTTCATTTTCTGCTTGCAATTTATAACTTTTGTGTTTAAAATATTAGATGGATAATTAAGTACCTTTAGTCAAAATATGGACAACTCCGTAGGCATGTTCTTTCTGTATAACTACCTGTTATTTTACTGATCTGAAGAGAGATTTACTCTTTTTCTATGTAGCCATACTTTGGGATGTTCGGATACGGAGGTCCTTATGCTTCTATGTTCTTGGGAAGGTGCGACTTCAGCTTCTGTTTACCCATAAATGTTGAGGTCAACCTATGATTGTCTGCACTGTCTTGTAAAGTCTAACTCTCTTCTCTGTCAGACGTACTTTGGTGTCTTCTAAGACAAAAGATTCCAAGAAAGTGTTCACTTTGCAATTCAAGAAAGAAGCCTTGATTGACAATCGGTCTATCTTGGGAAAAAACTGGAAGGTAATATGATTCTTCATCTGTAAGTTGAACTCATTTATTTTTTCTTGTTCTCGTCAATGTTATATAAACAATGAATTCTGAATATCTTTCAAAGACTGATGGTGGTATGAGGGACCCGTCGGAGGAGGAAATGGAGTTATCGCCTCATGGAAGCTTTACAAAGGTACACCCTTTTTCAAAAATTTCCACCCTTGTTCCCATATGCGTGAAAAATAACTGTCTATATACTATCAGAGATGCAGAAACAACCCAATTTGAAAATATTTTCCACTGAAAAAGTTTCTGTCCATCAACTCTTAACCCTCAGTCCTCAGATTCCTGCTGTTAAAAATGGAAATATTTTTGCTGTGAGTAGTTACTTTCTTTGGGAAAACTTTCTTATTTCTGAAATATTTTGAAATCTTGAATTTTATGGCTTTTAATTGAGGTTATGTTTATCTTGGATTGTATTGAAAGTATTATGTGTGTTCTAGAGATTGTGCAGAAACCTCCTGGTGTTGTTCTCAACTCATATGACAGTTTGATCTTCATATTTTCAAATTTATTCTCATATAACTGAGCTACGTTATGTTATCAACTGCTTATCTGAAACTGCTGTTCTATATTCTTTTTAGGTTGAGATATTTGAATCAGAATTTGACATCTCAAAAATATATCAACTCCAGTGCAGGCTTAAGGATATTTACTTTCCTTACATCCAGGTATACTTAGGGTATTGATAATACAATATATCATAATCCATGTTTATTGATAGGATTTTTAATGGCGTTAATTAGTTCTTAAAGCATGCTAACCTTCACCAGAGTACATTATTGTCTACATGGATCCAGTGATGCCTGAAACTATGCTATAAATATGGAAAAAATGATGAGTTTCTGATCACTAATATATGTTTTCTAACAGTTCTGCCCTTCGACCATTTTCTTGGTGAGTCTTTTTTGGTTCTGATAATATGTGACTGATTTAATTTGCTTTATCAACCTGTAGTGTGATGAACTCTCCAAAACTGGGAGGACTGAAAGGCCTGTAGAGTTTCAGGTTTGTTATTATCATCATTGGCTAATCAGTTGTGTTTCTCGTTTGATATTACTAAGATTATCATTTGTAACTAAATTATGTTTCAGGTTTGTTATTATTATTCCAAGATAAATTACTTCAAGTGGTCTTGGTTATACTCTTTTCCTGGTCTTCTTTCATTTTTTCAGGTCAATGGGGAAGATTTAGCTGAGATAACAGGTGGAGAGGTTGCCATTACCAACCTACACTCCAAGGGTCAAGTATATTCATTTCAGATTCGATTCACTCTTACCGGTGGGAAAAGAAAAGGTAAAAACCCCTCTTCAGATCAAGACGTTTCCTATTAGTTAAGCTCCTGGCTGCTTTTGCCTCAGTATCTAGTAGCAAGTCTACTTAAAAATACGGCTGGTATCTTCCAGTTACGAGATATTTTTGTTTGGGGTGAGTTGGAAAAACTGCTCAAGCCCCTTCTTATGAAAATGCAGCCATGGTTGTTTTGTGGTCCGCCAACACATACATAATCTTCTTGCACCGGAATTTTTTAGAGAGCCCATATTATGTTTGTACAGAGAAACCCTGAAATGCCCTCCTAACAGAAGCACAAAAATTACAATCCCTAGAGTTTATCATAATTGAATTCTGATTATATATGTGTTTCTAGGGACAACTCAAGAGGCAAATGCTCGCCTCAAGTTTGTTTATTTTCCAATCGTCCAGGTATAACAATCGTTTTTAAAAAAGCAAACATTACCTTTGGTTACCTTCTCGAACTGAACACTTAGAAGCTTTGCAGGGAAAAGAAAGCATTGATAAAATTTTGGAGAGTTTAGAAGAGGAAGGATGCAAAGTTTCTGAAAGCTTCCAGACTTTTGGTCGTGTTTCAGTAAGAAGGCTTGGTCGTTTACTTCCAGAAGTCCGTTGGGTTAGTCATCTCTTATCACCGTTATCATGCTATTTACGGTGTAGAGGGCCTGCAAGTTCTCTGAATATGCTTGAAATCAAGAATTTAACTCTTGTGTTGTTTGTGTTATCATTAAATATGTAGGATTCAATACCGTTTATGCAAAGAGGATACAGAGCGTCTACTTTGCAGAAAGGCTGCCGAAGAGTAAAATGCTTTGTTGGTATGAAGTGCTCATACATTGTCAGTTGTATATGTACATCTGTATTATTTTTTTGTTTATGAATGTGCACTCTTCGTGGTTGCAGATTTGGATGCTGGTTTTAGCCCAACACCCTCCAAAGTGAGCTTAACAATCGTAGATTATTAAACGCATTTATTACATTATCATCTGATCACTGAACAAGCTTTTTACAGACTGACCTTGCGAGCCAAAATCCTTTCTCAGTGGCTTTAAGAAACTTTGGTAGTAAATCGACAGAGAAAGAGAAGGATGATGGTCAGTTTAAAATCCTTTTGTAATCATGTTTTTCCACTTCTTTTCGTAATTAGATTATAATGAATACTTTTTTTTACAGACGTCACTATTGTGACTCATAGAGAAGGAAAATCTGTCAGCTATGCGCATCTGGATGAAAAATATCAAGAATGGGTTTTGGAGATGCATAATACCCATGATGAAGAAGCTGCATCGGGTGCAGATGAAGCTGTCCTCATTGTTGGATCCTTGGATAAAAAGGCCCTTGGCATTTTGCGTGATGGTATGTACTAGATTTTCGTGGAAGATAAATAAACTTTGTTTGGAAAGTTATCATCTCAAAATGCATGTTTTCTAAGCATTTTCATATATCCAAATATTTTTACTGACATTGATGTTGTAGTAGAAACACACTTGTGGATTCCGTTAAATGGATTTTCCCATATATTTCAAGTTTATCTCCTTGTATGAGTTGGGTGCTCATACCTCCAATGCTTTTGAGTTGTAGCTGTGAGGGTGCACAAGGAAGTTACGAGAAAAGGAATGTCATGGAAACGTGGTCAGAATATAAAGATTCTGAGAGGAGCTTATGCTGGGGTTCACAATAACAATGTGTACGCCACCATTGACTATTTCCTAATAGAAGGGTTTGAGGACGAAGCAGGCGGTTAGTACTATCTACACCATCATTTACACTACAAATAGAATAATTTTTTGTAGTCGCTACAGCTGAGATGACGGGTTTCATGTGTCTTCTGCGCAGGGGATACTCGGATTTTATGCAGGTAATTTTTTTTTCATTTAACTAGTTCTGTATATTCAATGCTATTTATGTATCTTATAGCTTTAATTTTAGGCCAATCGATCGCCCTGAGAATGAGGGATGCAAGCTTTCAATCATCGACGGAATTTCAAAACTGGAAGTTCGGAGTTCTTTATCTTTACCGATCACTATAATCGACTCTGGAAAGGTCAATCACTTATCTATTACCATTTTCTTTTTATTTTTATTCTCCTATTCTGTTTCAATCTGAGAAGTTTTTTTGGTACAGTGCCTACATGTAGATGCAAACGAATGGAATAGAAAACTTGATAAGCAACAGGAAAAGGCACCATCAAAAATTGATTTGCTTGATGAGAGAGATTGCAGAGAATTGAAAATTGATGGGGTATGAACGTTTCTTTATTTAGTATAAACTATAGTCAGTTTAAGTGATAGAGTTTGGTGTCAACTGCCTTTGCGTGCAAACATATATAATGAGCAGTAAGCACTTTCGTCTCCAAATTGTTGCCACAAAACTAAGAACCATTGTATTTCATACACGCTTATCACAGATAGTAACATTATGTATCAATATGTTACAGGAACTACCGGTTGGTGATTCTGTGCGTGCTGGGAAAGCTACCCCGAAACAGATTGTTGCAGTTGTCCGACCTGCATGCTTCACGTCTTCAACTCCGTCGAAGAAGTTGGACCAGAAACATATTGTTAAGATGGATGGGGAAGAAATGGTCATGGTAGTAACATTGAAATCGAGTGATAAGAATGTCAAATCTGTGTGTTCGCAGCGCATGTTTCCTACATCCCGTAAAGGGATTAGTGGTCTTTACATCTTCCCACTTGGGTCCAAGTTTCCAAACCTTTTCAAGAAAGCTGGCACTTACAAGTTTTCTTTCTCCATTGTAAGTATCTTTCTATGCTCTTCTTTTTGTATCTGAAATTTTATTCTAAAACATTGTCCGATAAATTTAAACTGACTGCCAGTTATTTTTTCAAGTAATCATATAATGTAATTGCCCAAACACTTTATCTTCAGGGAAACTTGATTAAGTGCAACAAAACGGTGGTTGTTAGACCTTCTTCTAAGGCAGCAAAGTGGGAACTTGACGATAATCTGGAGTCCCTTACGTGCAATGTTCGGTAAGACTCATAATCTTCTTAGAAATGAAATTTACATACCTCAGACCTTTCTCACTTTCCTTCACATTAAATCTTAGATTGTCGAACTTGATCAATATAATGGTGTTTCTACAGGGTGGGTTCTTCTCTTCCACCTTTCCGTATCGCTTGCTTTGATGAGTACAAAAACCAGATTCTGTTCTCTTCCGTTCCAAGCCTGGAAGTTGAACTGGAAGCTAACCCTGGATTCCTAATCAAAATTGATAAAATTGAGACCAACCTGATAAATGATGGATCAATTCTTAAAATCGAGGTATATTGTTACTTCCATGGTTAAAGTACTGACGTTATGATTATATTTTGTTTGATGTCAAGCGAGGACAGATACTAAATACAGTCCATAGTGTAGGCAGTTGAATCATAGTTTCGTGATTTTCTGAATCTAATGCAGAATATGCTCGTTGAGACTGATGGGTTAGATCAGATCCGACCTAATTATAAAGCAACACTAGAGATACGAGCAATGGACAAGCCTTTCTCTGTCTCGGTTCCTTGTAAAGGTAAACTTTTATTCTAGTATTGGTCTTTATAAGGTTATATGCAAACGCCCTTCTTAAATTTCACAAAAGACTCATCAGAAATGTTCTTACACCCGAAACAAAATCAGAGCCGCAGTGTATCGTTCAGTTATGTTACTTTAAGTTAGGGAGCTTTCTGTAATTTCTGCTCTCTTTATAGAACTGAGAAAATTGAAGATTTCTGATAGTTATGTAATTAGGGAGTTTAGTCTACGCTTTGTATCTATTGTGAAAGTGACATCGTAAGGACATGCAAAATGAACCATTAATGTTTATATCAAATGTAGAAACTGTTTTCCCTAACGAAATTTTCTTGTTTCAGTTAATCCTGGGCCTCTGAAACGAGTTGCTGTGAATAATCCCGACGCTTTGGAGAATTTGCTTCCAGATTCCACTGTCGAAGATTTGATCCTGGAGGTATATAATATCGGTCTATGCACGTTTTTAAACAGAAATCAGGTTTTTCCTTCGAATCTAGTTGACCATAATTTTTATGCAGATGTTCGATGGATATAATAACCATGTTGCAGAGGGGACTGATGTTCTGATAAATATTGATGGTTATATTATTGAAGACTGGATGGGCATCAACCGTAAGGTGTGAGAAGCTAATTCTAGTAAAGCATGGGAGTCTTTGTCTGACGTATTGAGTGCATTTCTATAGTATATCGTATTCTCGCCATTGTATCACTATTTGGATGACACAGTTTCTTAAATGGTTTGGGTTTTGGTTTTGGTTTTGATTTTATTGACTCTTAAAGTTCTTTCATTATTTGATAGGTTGATGGCCGTGGCTGCATTGATCTCTCTGGCATTCTTAAGGTCACAGAAGGCTATGGGAAATCTGGTAACGTGATCTTTTCAATTTCTGTATTTTTCCGTTTTCATTCCCTTTTTGATGATTTGCTGATTGTCTAGCGTCTTTGTTTCTCTATAGTATCACTCTCTGTAATGTCTGGTAATGAAGTGATCTTCAGGAAAGAGTCTCAAATTGAGGAACGAGAGCTAAGACTTGTAACCGAGGTAAAGATTCTTTTGGTGCAGTTTGGTTTTGTTTCTTGCCACCAAGCTTTTTTCAGGAACTTGTCTCTCTACTCTCTTCTGATTCTGAATTTGTTTGTATTGATCAGCTGCCCGACTGCTGTGCTGCTGGTTCAAATCTCGTGAACCTCATCTTCCAAGTGACGGATTCAGATGGTTCTTTGGATACTCGCATCCATCATGATGAAAAATCCGGGTGTTTTCACACAATGTGCATTGAATCTGATTCAAGCATCGTTGAGAGTACAATCAGATATGCCTTTGTCCACGGGTCCTGCAAAGTTCCTTCTCTTTCCCTACCTGAAAACGAGGGTGTCTTTTCTTACAGGGTGTTCCATTCTCGATATCCTGAGCTGCATATGAGCGTAAAGGTAGTAATTTACTTGTGAATTTGGGTATATACTGCAATATGTTTCTACCATGGGTAGAATTTTCAGTTCAAGTTCGTGCTAACTCACTTTTTCACTCTGATTCTGTTGTATTCAATTTTTCGGATTCAGGTAACATGTGCTCCCACATTTGAAAGAGATGAGATTGGGTATTCGACACCATATTCAACAACTCCACCACCTGAATCGGGGATGCCTTCAATCACAAATCCATCTTCGACTCCATGTTCACAGTTTGGAGTTTTGGCCATTAGGTCATCATCATTGGCTCTCTGTAGCCAAACTGGCCTGATGGATATAGCACAGTACACTGAGGTATGGCCATCACCATTTAAGCGGTAAATATTGATATTTCTCTATCATTTATACCTTAGTGCAAGCAAAAAAAACATCTAGAATGATCTAGCTTTTGTATTCCGAGTTCATCTTAGCCGCATGTTTGAAAATGTTCATTTCTTACTGCAGAGTTTAAAAGAAACAATTAATAGTGAGGAAGAACTCCGAGTTGAATTAGATAAGCGCCTAAAATGTTTGCAGGATCAACATGAACATGCTGAGCAAGAATGTAGTAGGCTGCAAGGTAACTATTATCTTGATTTGTCAACGTTTGATAACTATGATGGGGTTTGAACTTGAAGCTGCATTGGTGCTATTTTTTCATTTGCTTTCTGTTTTTGAAACACTATCCCTAAATTTGGTGTCTAAAACATTGCCCACATCTTTAGTTTTGAGCATGCTTCATACTTAATGGAGAGTTTCACAAAATGTTTATTAGAACATAAGTCTTATTTCAACAGTTTTTCTAATTCAAAAGAATGGCGGATCATAGCATAAACTGGTAATTCTTACCTGTTCATGTGAATTTCATCTCAGCCTCTCTGGAACCTCTTGGTGCATCATTTCCAGAATGCCTATCCACCAAAGAATTAATGATGAAGCAAATCGAAGATAAGCATCATGACACTGCAGCATCAGTGTTCTGTTGTCTGTACAGAAAGGCTCCGCCTCCACAGTCTCTGTTTCTGTCAAAGAAAGGAATGTTTGGCCTAGTAGCGCTTCTTGGTTCAGTTGCCTCCACGTCACTAAGCAGGTGACATCGGTTTTATAGCCACAGTTTTTCTGATCATATTCATAGTTTCTACACTTGGGGCAACTCTTCAATTTCCTAAGTTATTTGGTATGACAGGGTTTTGTCTGAATATTTGGGGAAAGACACAATGCTTTCGTTGGTATGCAAATCATCACAATTTGGACCTAAAAGCGATGAGTATCGCAAGCTTCAATCTGAAGCTGCTAGCCTCGGACGATCTATCACCAATCGGTTTCTTGTTATTTGTCTCGATGCAATTAGGTATTTTTGTACTCTTCCTTTGATATTTGGTTTCCGGTTAATCTATTGCTTAGCCAAATGTTTTCTGGTTCAAAACATGCAGACCTTGGAGGAACGGACTTGTGAAGAATGATCCTCAGAAGAGATTAGCCATGGATAACCCTTACCTGCCGAATGGAGATCCTATACTGGGCTTCAAAGGCTATGCCGTGAACATGATAGATTTATCTTCAGAGGAGCTGAATATACAATCAAGCTCAGGTTACGGGCTTAGAGAGACGCTGTTCTATGGAGTTTTTGGAGAGTTGCAGGTATATGAGACCGGGGAGCATCTTGAAGCAGCTCTTCCTCACATCAATGGTGGAGACGCTGTGTCTCTAGATGGTGTGATCGCCAGAGAAAACGGTTTCATATACTCCGGTTGCTGGTACATGTTTCTCTTTATCCTTAAAAACTCATTTCAGTTATAAAGTTTGGAACTGTAAAGCTTGGAAGCCTAGAAGAAACCTTCCAAGATTTTTGCTTTATTTTTTTTAATCTGTCTTGGTTATTGTGAGTGTTGATGATCTTTGATTATTATTGTTATTTGGGCTTGTGTCAGTACACCGGAAATTCATTTTCCAATAACCGTAACGGAGAGGCAAGAGAAGGCATTGGTGCAACTGGAAATAATAAGAGACAAGAAGAGAAAGGTTGAGCAGATGATGACTGAGGAGAATTGTAAGTTGCGTAAGGTGGTGAAAAAGTTGAAGAAGGCAAATGAGAAATACCAACATTTTACTGCTATGGCAGCAGACTCTTCTTATTCTTAGGTTCTACTTTAAAAAAGTTTTCTTAATCTAGTACTTTTGTAAATAGCTAAAGATTTGGAGCAATTCGGTAGTTTACTAAACGTTCTGGCTATTTTGGTAAATATAAAAAGGTTTGGTGTTTTGCTGAAAATAACAAAAGCTCTTGCGAATAGCAGAAGATATGGGCATTTAATTAAAATTGAATATTCGCTTAAAATCAAATCAAGTGAAATGTATTATAGAAAAGTTTCAATTTTATCAACTCCTAATGACAATAACACATAATATCGTCACTATATATCTGAAAACACAAGTCAATTATATATACTATATATAGGGTGAATTTGTTTTTTTTTTTTTTTTTTTTTTTGTCAACATTTGGGCCACAACTGGCCGGCCCATTAGCCTAATTTCTACAATTAAATTGTAGAGTCGGGGATTCGATCCCTGGTGTGATGGTGTCTGTCTTCTGTGGACTTATCATTTGCCACTAGACCAAGATCACTTCGAATTTGCTCTATAACCAAAATACAATCTCAAATTAAGAATATTGCACTATATTCAAAAATATTAAGAAAGTAACATAAGGGACAGGGAAAAGACTAAACTAGTGTCGAGATGAAGCACCAAAGGAGAAAAACATTCAGCTGAGGTGGCAGAAAGAAGCTCAATCCTTGGAGTTCAAGGATGAGGAGCAGGAGAGAGAAATATATTTTTTCTTTACCCCTTTTAATTGTAACTCAATTTCTTTTGTTTTAATAAAAAATTTCAAAGTCATGATTCTTCTATAAAAAATTTATATACTTTTCTGAATGTATCATGATTTAATTTTTTAAAACAGATAAGTTTATGAAAAAGGTGGTTAATGATAAAAATTTAATGTCTAAATAGAATTACATAAAATGAAATTGTATAGAGTAAAATAAAATGTAATTGCATAATATGTTATTACTAAGAAATTTATTAATTTTTCATAAATTTGTGTTAAACGTACATCGGAAAATAAACACTATACCCTAAGAGATACAATATAGGGAACCCAAATACCGAATTAAACGCATGACAGAAATTATATTGTTATATCTTTAGGAATAGTACATATGAAACCTAATCTACCAAGTTAAACTTTAGAATCTAAATGAGATAGTATAGAATAACCGGGTCTTGTGGCCTAGTGGTAAATGGGTCACAGCTGTGACTTCCGCCACCAGGGTTCGAGGCACGGCCACTGGCAGGTTTACATAAGGGAATTGCCAGCCTCGTGGGATTAGTCCTTGGGCCTAGGAAGTCTTTGGGAGACCCGCGGTTATTCAAAAAAAAAAAAAAAAAATGAAATAGTATAGAATCTAATGAAATAGTATAGAACGAAACATTTTTAATAAAATGTAAGTAGTGGTGGTGGTGATGGTAATAACTCGGTGATGGTGATGGTGACGGTATGGTGGTGATGACATAGTTTTGGTAGTGGTGGTGGTGATATAGTGGTGGTTGGGACAACGGCGATGGTGGTGGAGGTAGCAGTGGTGGTGGTGACTGTCATGGTGGTTGCGGCGGTGGTGGTAGTGATAGTGATAGTGGTGATGGTGACGTTATGGTGATTGCTGTGGTGGTGGTGACGTTATGGTGGTCGTTATGGTGGTGAAGATGATGGTAGTAGTGGCGGTGATGACGTGGTTGTGGTGGTGACAACATGGTAGTGGTGATGGTGACGTCATCATAGTCGCAATAGTGGTGGTGGTGACGTCATAAATAACTTCATACTTCAATCTAATTTTCCTTACTCATGTTGACACCGCGAGTTTGATCTTTAAGCAGTCTTCATTTCTATAACACTGTGCAGGGGGAAAATAGGGGCATCATTACATAGGTCTCACAAATCCAAAGCTATTGGAGGCATACCACCATACCTTATGGTAGTTAACTCTGTCTCAAGAATCTTAGAACTTTTTTTTGCTTGCAGTTTATAAATTATCATGAGTGTTTCTACATAGCAAGACATACATTTTTGAATTGAAAAGTAATGAACTCGACTAGACTAGTACACCTATGTGGCAAAGTTGAGTAATTTACTAATCTGAGGAAGATTCACTCTTTTGCTACGTAGCCATTCTTTGGGATGTTTGGATATGGAGGTCCTTATGCGTGTATGCATTTGGGAAGGTGAGAATTCATTATCTGTTTACCTATTAATGTTGACGTCAACCAATGATTGTCTGCCTTCCTTGGTGCGTTTAACTCTCTTCTATGATTAGGCGTACTTTGGTGTCTTCAAAGACGAAACTGTCTAAGAAAGTGTTCACCTTGCAACTCAATCGAGAAGCTTTGACTGACAATCGTTCTATCTTAGGAAAAAACTGGAAGGTAATAATACATTCATCTTCCTTTATTGCTCGTCATAGTCTATGTCATTAAATGCTGATGGTGGAATGAGGGATCCTCTGGAGGAGGAAATCAAGCTATCACCTCATGGAAGCTTCACAAAGGTACAAACCATATTTTTTGTTGCTACTTTCTTGGGGACAAATGTTCTCCTAAATTCTGAGTCACTTGGATTTCTTGATTTTTTAACTTTTAATTGAATCATTATGCTCTAACGATAAGATTGTGCATAAATTAAAGTTTTTGGTGCTGCTCTAGAGTCCTATAACCATATTTCCACTTTCTCCTGCGTGCCCTTAATATATGGTCCTCTATTTTCATGAAACAGCTCGTTATAATATGCATCTGCTTATCTGAAACTGCTATTTTTTTTTTATTTCCAGGTTGAGATATTTGAATCGGAATGTAAGATTCCAGAAATATATCAACTTCAGTGCAGACTTAAGGATATATATTTTCCTTACATCCAGGTTTTCGTTGGCTAATATTAATACAATATGTGGTGATCTCTTTATTATGGTGTTTCTTTGTCGGGAGGTTTCATTCTTCTTTTGTCAACCTGTAGTGTGATGAAATCTCTAAAACTGGGAGGACGGAAAGGCCTGTAGAGTTTCAGGTTTGTTATTATTTTCAAAGATGTTTGGGGTTTAATATTATCATTCTAATAAAAATTATTTTTAGTGCTTTTAGTTTCAATCTTTTCTAATTTCCTTGTTCTTTTCTTTTTCTATACGTTTTCCAGGTCAATGGAGAGGATTAAGCTGAGATAACAGGTGGAGAGTTTGCCACTACCAACCTAAACTCCAAGGGTCGAGAATTTTGGTTTCAGATTCGATTTTTTCAGAGTGAAATAAAAAAAGGTATCAACCCTTCAACAGTTCAGTTAAGTGTCTTTCTGCATTTGCTCCAGCATTTGATAGCAAACATATTGTGAAGATGGATGGGAACATGCTCATGGAAGTAGAATTTCAAGACACGAATACAAAATCAAGGGATAAGAATACCAAACATTTGTATTCACATCACTGTTCACCTACATTCTGTAGTGGATTCCATGGTCTCTACATCTTTCCCCTTGAGTCGAAGCTCCCAAACATGTTCAACAAAGCTTGCATTTACAACTTTTGTTTCTCTATTGTAAGTCATGTTATAATCTCTATCTGCCATTTAAGTTTTTCGAGTAATCATATAACCAATTGTTTGAACACTTTCCTTTCAGGGAAACTCAATTACTACTAACAAAAAGAAGGTTGTTGAACCTTCTTCGAAGGTGGGAAGTTGGAAACTTGCTTCTAATGTTGAGTCCGCGCGGCAGTATAATGTTCAGTAAGACTCTTATACGCTTCAGAATGGCACATATATGTGACCTTTCTCTTGTTCCTGCACTTAAGATTGCAGACTTGATCAATTTAATGGTGTGTCTCTACAGGGTGGGTTCCTCACTTCCTCCTTGCTCTATCGCATGCTTTGATGAATATGAAAATCAGATAGCATTCACTTCTGTTCCAACACTGGAAGTTGAACTGAACGCCAGCCCTGGATTCCAAATAAAGATTGATATGATTGAGGGCCAACCTGGTAGATCATGGAATTCTCAAAGTCGAGGTATTTACCATCTTCAAGCACTAATGTTATGACTATAATTTTGTCATCGAGAGAGAGTAGATACCAAATTAGACCCTGGTGGCAGCTGAAGAAGACCTTTGATGGCTGTTAATCTACTGGCAAAGTCTATAACTTTCCAATTTTCTGAAACTAATGCAGAATATGCTCGTTGAGACTGATAAGTTAGATAATATCAGGCCAGATTATGAGGCAACCTTAGAGATATGCTCAAAGGACGAACCATTTTCCGTCTTAGTTGCTTGTAAAGGTAAGCCTACTGCTTTAATTTTGTATAGGAACAGTTTTTATATGTCTGTGCTACAAAAGCTTGTAGTAAGATACACAAAAGAGTTATTAATATATACTTAAAACGTAGAACAAAATAAGAGCTGGAGTGTATCAATCAGTACTAATGTTACTCCAACTAACTGACCTTTTGTAATTTCTACTTTGTTTATGGAACTGAGAAAATTGACAACAGTAGGAAATGCTTTGAGACACAAACTAAGCTGATTTAGAAGAGTACTTTTTTGTAGAATGATTATTTACTTCACAAGCGTGTCATATTTCAGTTAATCCTCGGCCTCTGAAGCATGTTGTTGAGATGTATCCAGAGTCTTTGGAATATTTGCTTCCAGGCTCTACTGTTCAAAATTATATCTTGGAGGTATACGTATTTAAAGATCTATTCATTTAAGTAATGAATAATTCCATCAAATCAAGCTGAGTACACTGTTTTTTATGCAGGTGTTCGATGGATATAATAACCATGTTGCAGAAGGTACTAATGTTCTGATATGTATTGAGGGCTATTGTATCAAAGACCCGATGGGCTTTAACCGAAAGGTGAGAGGAGCTTATGTGCTTACGATTATTTCAATGAACTTCTAGGATACCATATTATATGCTTAGTTTTCTATCAACTGGTCTTTTTGGTGACTGTGTTAACCAATGATCTATTTACTCTTTAAGTTTATTGATCACGTCATAGGTCAATAGTTGTGGCTGCGTTGATCTGTCTGGAATTCTCCAAGTCACGGCCAGCTATGGGAAATCTAGTAACATCTGCTACCCTTCTTTTAGAGTTATGACAGAGGCCACATTTCATACAGTTTAGGTAGGTGAAACACTTCAAGTAAGATGTAACAACTAATATCTTCTTATTTTCTATTGTTTTTCTATGTAGTATCACTCTCTGTTATGTATGGTATTGATGAGATCTTTAAGAAAGAGTCTCTGATTGAGAGACGAGAGCTCATGCTCTTAACAAAGGTACGTATCAGTAACATAGGTTGATTGTTTCAATGCAGTCTTAGTTTGTTTCTCTTGTACTGGAGTTCTGTCTTTCATCTTCTCTACCTACTCATTCTGAAATTGTTTGTTTTAATCAGCTGCCTGACTGCTGTGCTGCTGGTTCAAATCTTACAAACCTCATTTTCGAAGTGACGGATTCAGATGGTGCTATGGATACTAGTATCCATCATGACGAAAAATCAGGATGTTTCCATACCATGAGCATTGAATCTGATTCAAGAAGCGTTGAGAGTGCAATCAGATATGCCTTTGTCCACGAGTCCTGCAAAGTTCCTACTCTTTCCCTACCTGAGAGCGAGGGTGTCTTTTCTTTCAGGGTTTTCCATTCTCGATTTCCCGAGCTTCATCTGACCTTAAATGGGTTATCTTACAATATGATTTACCTTGAGGTTGTTGATAACATGCCCTCTTAATTTACAGATTCAGCTAACGCCTGCTCAAATATTTGAAAGAGATGAGATTGGGTGTTCTACACCTTATTCAAGGATGAGTTTAACACCTCAATCAAAGATGGCTTCAACCACAAATTCATCGGTGGCTCCAACTGAACAAACTCCATGTTCACAGTTTAGAGTTTTGGCCATTAGGGCATCGTCATCGGCTCTCAGTAGCCAAACTAGCCTGTTGGATATGGCACAGTTCACTGAGGTATGGCCATCACCATTTAAAAGAAAAACATTTTCTAGAATGATCTAGTTTTTATATTCTGAGTTAACGTCTCAACCATTTCTTTGAAAATGCTCCCTTTTCCTGCAGAGCTTAAAAGAAAAACTTATTAGATACAGTGAAGACATAGTGGAAGTAGATGAGCGCCTAAAATGTTTGGAAGCCGAACAAAACCAGGCTAAGGAAGAGTTGAGTACCTTGCAAGGTAACTATTATTTTGGATTCTTGGTTAAGATCAGATATTGTTTTTTTTTTTTTTTTTTTATATACTCATTTGCAGAAGTTTGATAACTATTATGGGGGTTGAAGTTGCATTGATGCTAATTTTTCGCATTTTTGTTGTTGACTGTGCCCTGTATTTGGTGTCTACATCAATGCCGGCATCTTTAATTCTGAAAACACTTTTAAGCTTAATTTAAGAGTTTCACAAAATCGTTATTAGAACATAGTCTTATTGCAATAATTTTCTAAGACAAAAAATGGCGAATGATAACAAACCAGCAATTTTAACTGTTCATGTTGCCTTTATCTCAGCTTCTCTGGAAACTCTCGGTGCTACATTCCCAGAATGCCTATCCACCAAAGAATCAATGATGAAACAGATTGAAGAGAAGCATCATGACACCGCAGCATCGGTTTTCTGTTGTTTGTATAGAAAGGCCCCGCCTCCACAGTCTCTGTTTCTGTCAAAGAAAGGAGTGTTTGGCCTTGTAGAACTTCTTGGTTCAGTTGCTTCCACCTCCCCTAGCAGGTGACATCAATTTTTAGACAGTATTACTGATCATAGTCTCTATACCTGGGCCAAAACTTTTGTATCCGAATTTATTTGGTATACAGGGTGTTGTCTGAATTTTTGGGAGAAGACATGATGCTCGCTTTGGTATGCAAATCGGCAAAAATTGGATCGAATAATGCTGAGTATCTCAGGCTTCAATCCAATCATTGGTTTTTTTTTTTTTTTTTTGAATCTAATGTTAAATTATATTCAAAAGAAAAATTACGTTTTTACAACCAAGTGCGACTTAAGTTTGAGAGCGAGTTGAAATAGTGTTTGATAGAAACAAAAAAAAAAAACGACAGCCTTTGAAGATTAGCTTCGGGCTAGGAGCCATAGTTGATACGCCTCGTCGTATCGTCTATCTCCCCTTCTTCGGATCATAGAAATTTGGTCTCGTATTTGCTTATCAATCCAGCCCGTGAGGATATTCTCTGTGTGCGGTTGTTCATCGTGCCTACGGCCATTTCTCTCCTTCCAAATCATGTAGACGGTTGTTTGAAAAACATACCTTGTTAGGAACCTCTCCACCCGATCTTGTTGAGCGTTGGAAATGTGATCTATGAGCTGAGACCAAACTGTCGTGTACTTGGCTTTGAATAATCCTTTCGCAACAGCTGCCCATACTTTCGATGTGTAAGCACATGAGAAAAATAGATGGTCTCTAGATTCGGTGCACGTTTTGCATAAAATGCAGAGTCCCGATCCACCCCCATTCCATTGTTGCATACGATCTCCCGTAGAAAGCCGATCATGAGCTGCAAGCCATACACAAAAGGAGTATTTAGGGGTTTCATTTGAAAACCATACTCCTTTGTGCCAAGTGACTGTGGTCGAAGTTGTTCTTATGTGATTCCAAGTGTCTTTCGTCGAGAAAAATGGTTTGAAACTGTCATTCATGGATCGCCATAGGACTGTATCTTCTCTACTGCTCCGTTTTTTTCCATATTCAAACAGAGCCTCCTCTGTTTCATTTAAGAAAACTGAGCGGTGCCTTCGACGACGATGAGTAGCCCACGCTTGCGCCACCGAGCTTGTTCTACTTATCCCCAGATCAATAACTCCTCTAACTCCCGCAGTCTCAATTAGTCGCCCTAGCCCGGACCAGTGATCATACCAGAAAGATGTGTGCTCTCCATTACCCACATCCACCTTACAGAAATTCTTTGCCACATCTCTATATTTGAGAATTTTTCTCCATATCCAAGAACCCATGCTTGAATTGTTTTTGAGCGACCAGAAAGATGTTCTTTTAAGGAGTGTCTCTTTAACCCATTTAACCCATAAGGAGTTACTGTTAGAGACTAACCGCCATATCAGTTTCAAGTAACATACATTATTAGCTTCCTTGAGAGATCTCAGCCCTAGTCCTCCTTCTCGCTTAGGTGTACAAACTCGTTCCCAAGAGATTTTTGCTTTATGAGTTCTCATTTCAGCTCCTGACCATAAGAATGCAGAACATAATTTCTCAACACTATTAATGCATTCACGAGGAAGACGATATGCTGCCAACCAAAAATTGCAAATGCTCCACAAAACCGAAGAAATCAAATTCAAACGACCCGCAAAAGAGAGATACCGTGCAGTCCAAGACTCGATGCGCTTCTTTACCTGTTCTAATAGTGGAGCACAGTCTGCAGTGGCAAGCCGCTTAGTGACTAGAGGGAGGCCCAGATAACGAACTGGAAGATGTCCTATATCGAAAGGATAGACTGCCGCAATCTGTTGAACTGTTGAGCGCGACGTGCCAGCCAAATAGAGGGTTGATTTCTCCATACTAATTTTCAAACCAGAGATTTTTGCAAATTCATCAAATACCGAGATAATACCTTCTACAGAGCGTACATTTCCATCGGAGAGAACCATGAGGTCATCCGCAAAACTTAGGTGAGTGAGACCTAGAGTCTTACATCTTGGATGGTAGCCAAACTGTTGGGCTGCAGCTGCCTTGTCTAACATTTTTGAGAGAATGTCCATACTTATAACAAACAGGTAAGGTGAGAGGGAACAGCCCTGTCGTAGTCCGCGAGAACTTCTAAAGTAACCCGCTAGTACCGAGAAGGATGCTGTGGTGACGCATAGCATGATCCACTGAATAAACATAGGAGGGAAGTTTAGAGCGGAGAGAGCTTTATTCAAGAAAGACCACTGAACGGAATCAAAAGCTTTAGAGATATCTATCTTTATCGCGCAACGGCTTGTGATGGTGTCTTTATGGTAATCCTTGACCAACTCCATGGCCAGCAATACATTTTCTATCAAAAGACGGTCTTTTACAAACGCCGACTGATTTGCAGCTATGAATTTAGGGAGAACCTGCTTGAGACGATTTGCTATGATTTTTGAGATCACCTTGTATATCACGTTACAACACGAGATTGGTCTATAGTCCTTCATCTCCTTTGCCCCTTTTTTCTTCGGGATAAGAGCAAGAATAGTTGAGTTAATACCCTTAGGCAAAAAACCTTTTGCAAAAAAGGATTGGATCGCTAGAACAAATTCCTTCCCTATAACCTCCCATGATGCCTTGTAAAATTCAGTGGTATAACCATCCGGGCCGGGGGACTTATCCTTTGGCATTGAAAACAGTACCTTTTTCACTTCCTCTCCCGTAACAACACGGGTGAGCATTTCTCCATCCGCCTGCGAGCATCTATAAGATAACAGATCTTGTAGGTTTTCCACCGATGTACCAGCAAAATCACTTGGAACAAGTTGCAATCATTGGTTTCATGTTCTATGTCTTGATGCAATCAGGTTTCTTTCAAGTGTTGGATAGCTAAACCTTAGAATCATTTCTGAAAAAATTATAAAAAGTTTTCTGGTGGTCTTTTCCAAACACCAGACCTTGGAAGGATGGACTTTTGGAGAACGATCCTCAGAAGAAATTAGCCATGGATGACCCGAAGCTGCTCAATGGAGATCATATACCGGGTTTCAAAGGCTATGCCGTGAACATGATTGATTTGGCTCCAGAGGAGCTCACTATTCAAACATACTCCGGATACGGACTTAGAGAGACGTTGTTCTATAACCTCTTTGAAAATTTACAGGTATATGAGACCCAAAAGCAAGTTGAAGCAGCTCACGCAGTCTCTTTAGATGGTTTTATCGCAAAAGAAAACGGATTTATATATTCCGGGTGCAGGTACTTGACTTTTTCTTGATCCTTATATCCATTTTAGTTCTTGGATTTAAACCATAAAGCTCAAAACTTGACATGGAGCTTAATTTTTCCAAATCTATCTTCATTTCTTCTTGATCTTGTCCAAGTTACCGTTCGACTTTTTATTCCTTTCATCTGTGTGTAACTGCTGATGATATAATATTTGGTTGGATCAGCAAACCGGAAATTCATTTTCCGGTTACAGTAAAGGAGGATGAAGAAGAGAAGCTGAGAAAATTGGAAGCAGCAAGAGACAGAGTGAGAATGGCAGCGAAGAAGATAGAGGAAGAGAAGTGTTCATTGCGTAAGTTAGAGAACAAAAATGAAGAAAACAAATGAAAAATATCACAATGCAACAAACTCTCTAGAGCTAGTCCAGTCTCTGTCTTTAGATTAGAGTTAAACTGGACCTAAAACGGTTCAAACAGTGGGTTCAAACAGTTGGTTATCGGTTTAGTTTTGGTGTTTTTTGGGTTTAGTCACTTTGTTCTGAAATTTTCTTTTCTTATTTCGGTTAAGGGAATTTTGTTCATCAATTTTCTATTTCAAGAGTTTGTTTTTGATCTTGTGCTATGATCATTTTTAATAAACAAATTATATAATATCCATGGTAGGAAAACCAAACTTTTAAAATAGCACCAATCCAACATACAAAAAAGGAAAAGGTTAATGGGAAAAAAAGTGAAGAGACGTATATAAAGAAAGATTTATCATTTCACAACGTTTTTTTTTTTTTTTTTTTTAACGTAATTTTTTGTTTGATTGAAAAAGTGCAAATGAAAAGATGGTCAACTATAAATGAAATAAATATTTTCTAATTAAACTCAGACTCAGACAATAAAAACTATATGTTCAAGAAAGCAAAGAGAAATTGATCATGACGAAAATTAGAAAGGTTAGGCACATCCGCACATGTAGTTTCAATGTTGTCATGTCCTATTGATACATGTAGTTTCGATGTTGTCATGTCCTATTGATGCAAGAATAGGAATGTGGATTTGAGCCAAATCTCGACGGGTACGAGCTGACAAGTTCCAAACCCTATAAAAGCGATGCTTGACGATGATGAATGTGAGACATCCAATTTTTTTGTAGTTACGTTTTCATGGCAATTGTTCAAATTTCATAAACAAACGAGTTCATTCTTATCGAAAACATAGTAATTATTACAAAAATGAGTACCCGTATAAATGTAATTATCAATCATCCGTCAAAATATTTTGATAAATTAATTTAAAAATATATAAACTACGAATTTTTCTTATATTTGGGGGTGATTGGAAGAGACTTTAAGGGCTCTAGATTTTTTTAAAAGTCTTAACAGCCATATATTTACCAATCATAATTTTAGGACTTTAAGTTTTTTAAAAGTTTTTAAAGTTTAACTGCCCATGCTTTTGCAAAAATGCCACTTTTTCAATGCCACTTTTCAAAAATATCCCTTTTTAAAAACCTTATAAAATATGCTCTTAAAAATATAAGATTTACCCAAATATGTATATAATATTATTAAAACATACACAAACTACATTTCTATGTATCTAAAATCTTATAAATACTGTATAAATACCTTATAAATGCATTTTAAATACCTTTAAAAACCTTTAAAATATCTTGTAAACCTTTGAAAAACCTTTAAAATCCTTTAAAATAACTTGTAAAACCTTTAAAAACACCTTATAAAACCTTATAAATACTTGGATCGAGTCTTCAAGTAGTAGTTACAATCCATAAATACCTTATAAACCTAATAAAACTTTATAAAAATTTCAGATTTAAAAAGGGGCATTTTTGAAAATGGACATCTAAAAGGGGCATTTTTGAAAAGGGGCACACCAAAAGGGGTATTTTTAACAATCTCCCTTTTTACGTTGAATTTTCTAAAGTCTCAAATATGAAGCTTTCAAACAAATAATAAAACTTTTAAATAAATAATAATTAAAAACTTTCTTTTTTCTTCACCTCATAATAATTAAAATCTTTCTACATGTTTACAAATATTTTTTGATAAATTAATTATTATCATTTTTCAATCTTTCTTTTAAGATCCATTTCAATAATAATCATTTTATTTTCATAATCACCATTAATATTGGTATAAAAGAGTTTATAGAATAGTATTTTTAATAAAACATATACTTTCATATAGGCCATTCAATTATTTCATAAATTGTTTCATCATTAATAGTTTTATTGATTTTTGATTACTCAAAATTATACAACTACTCAACAAAAAAGAAACATTCAAAACACTATTATTAGCCATAACAATTGCTCAAGAATCATTCAAGATAAGTATTTTAACTATTTCTACAATCTTTGGTTATGGAGAAACAAAATCAGAGTAGCACAGATAGAAGATTAAGATTAAGTGCTATTCAGAAAGAAAAAATTATTCAGAAAATTAACGATCGAAGCTAATTTGGAGTGGAAACTTCTAAAAAAACGTTTAGATTATTTGAAGATGCAATACAATATACTCTCTCTGTTTCAAACTATAAGATGTTTAAGGTATATGCACATATATTTAGATCATTTTTTTTTTAAATATCATTTATATTTAATTATAAAAGTTTTAACCAATAAAAAAAAAGACTGCAGAATATTAATGGTCACAAATTGTCAAATGCATTTAAATCTACATAGAAACTTGTAAAACATCTTATAATATGAAACAAAATTAAATCACTAAAACATCTCATATAATGAAACATAGGGAGTGTATTATAAGGATCCCCAAGCTCCACACCTTCACCCAAGTTTTTATAAGTTCATCCCACTTCTTACTACTGTGTTTGGATATTAAATTTCGTCATGAAATAATAAATATAAATAAATGTGTTTATTTAGAATATTTATTTCTTAATTTATTTCTAAACCTTTGTCATTTCTTTTAAATAAATATTTTATAATTAATAATTTTATTATTAGTTTATCCAGTTTTTTAATGCAATGTTTGGTTATTAAACATGAATGAATAATACAAATTTTGTTTATTTATTGAGAATATTTTTCTATACATTGTTTATAAATTTTTGTATTTTTCTAAATTCTTATCATTACTAAAATTATATTTTCACATGAATTCAGTTATAACATTATTTATATTTATTATGATATACATAATCCTTAAAAAATAACAATTACAGCTTCTACAGCTTTGTTCTACCAATTAGATTTTAACGGCCAAAGTTTCTAAAGCCAAAATCTCTGCAGTTAAAGTTTCCACAGCCAAAGTTCTTAAAGTCAAAGTCTTTACAACCAAAACTAACAGCCTCTTCCAATCACCCCCTTAATCTACTTTAAAAATATTAAAAATGCGGGTGTATATTCAAAAGTTAATACTAACATTTTAGGTTATTTTGATGTTAAAAAATGAGTCTCTTATTTGTAATTTTTTTTTCCAAAATTATTTGTCAACAACCACAAGTGTCAACAAAAATGAAATTAAAAAAGTGACGTGGGACTCGTGGGACTTGAAAACACTACTACTTTATATTTTGTCTTTTTTTTTTTTTGACTTCTACTACTTTATATTTTGTCATAAGCGGAATGGTTGAGGAAACTATAATTTATATTTTGTCATTACAATAGCTTTATATAAAAAAGATTTTGAAAACCGACATTACATCGCGATCCATCTGCGCATGGATGGACACAAACCAAACCGATGTTGGGAAGCTCGTCACAGTTTGTTCTTCTATTTAATTAAATCTCATTTTGCCCTTTTCATTTTCCAACCAACACCATTATTCAAGATCGAGAGAAGTGAAGAGTCGACAAGAACATAGAGAGATTGATTACACAGTACTTCTCGATCGGTTAGTTCTTTTTTTTCTTTTGTTCTCTCTTATTATTCATTTTGCTCGATTCACCATTGCTGAGAAAATCGTTCATAGCTCTTTCCAATGTTTTTTTTTTGTCACATCCAGTTTTTGGCTTATTTCGTACTTTTATTAATCCACACTCAAGATATATAAAAAGAAAGGAATTCGCTGTTTTTTTTTTTTTTTTTTTTTTCAAAATGGAGGTTTAAGAGCTTGAAGTTTATCTTCAAGAAAGAGTCAAAATGTGTCCAGGTTTCAAGGAATCTAGTGATAAGATTTAGTATAATTCGGTTAAATATAAAAAACACACAAACCAAACCTAAACCATTCTTTAAACCGGCTATATCAAGTTCTGTAGTAACATAGACTGAATTCTAATTGAGTGTATAGTTTCCATTAATATTTCAATGGAATTTGGCTTTGGTTTCAGTCCGATTCTACCGAAATCAAATTACTTCAGATTAGAAATTACAAATTGGATCATATCCGGTTTGGTCCATCTCGGTTCGATTTTGGTGGGTGTTCAATTAGTTCGTCGTAGCCATTAGAACTGTTGTTGTTGTTGTTGTTGTTGAGTGTTTTGTGTTGCCAAACATAACACTTTGTGTTTTGGATTTTGAGAATTAGACACTTTGGGTGTTTTTGGGTCAAAGGAGATGATAAATTTGATTTCTTATTAAAAAAATCAAAGACGAGTACCTAATAAACTTATAAAAGTCAATACCTGCTAGTTGTTTTTCATTCACTATTTAAATACTTATTAGAGAAAATAATTAACACACAAACGTTATCTTTTCGTTGCTGCATGGCCGGTTTGATTTAAGCAACTTTTTGTTATTACTCATTGATGAGAGTAAAAACACAATTGTGTTTAAGAAAAATTATAATAAACTCTTATATAATTAGTGTTTTAAAATATATCGATATATATATATATATATATATATATATTAAACTTAATTTTTTATGATTATAGGTAAAGATAACTATAAATTATATATATATATATATATATATATATATATATATATATATATATATATATTCCTAAAGTAATATATGATAATTTTTTACATCCTTCTTGATTTTTATGATTTTCAAATTCTTGGCAATCATCTCGACCGTCGATTTCGGTCGATTTCAGATTCTCCCAATAATTACACAAAGAGATTGCGAGAAGTAAACAACGAGATAGAAATACTGCATCTAAATTAGGTCAAAGAGATTGCGAGAAGTAAACAACGAGATGAAAATACTGCATCTAAATTAGGTATGTCTAAGTTGGTTTACACGATAACGTATATCGAGTATGATTATGTATAGATATAAAAAACAGGTCATGAGAAGTTGGAGGCTCCGTATACACGTAAAAATGGTCCATAAATTAATACATTAAATAGAAGTTTCGTATAAAAGTCAAATACACCAAGACCAGCATAAGTTGATCATTATTAATTACCAACTAGCTAGGGTCTTGTAGTTTTCAATTATTAGATTAGAGGTCCCAAGTTCAAGATTTGCTTGCCTGGTCGAAGACAGGCTCTGCGTAGAGATATGAACCAAATGCCCGTATGGTTAAGGATTTTACTCGGCATGTTTTTGAATAAATAGAGATTTAAATATACTATAGTCTATAGATAGTAGTGTAAGTGTAATTAAACCCTTTTTGTTTTATTTATTAGTGAAACACATATAATTTTGCCTACATTAATTGAATAAAGCAACAAAAAGTTTGTCTCAATCTCGTGATTTTTAATAAAGCATCGCTTAATTGT
The DNA here is from genome assembly GCF_000004255.2 of Arabidopsis lyrata subsp. lyrata. Classification (NCBI taxonomy): domain Eukaryota; kingdom Viridiplantae; phylum Streptophyta; class Magnoliopsida; order Brassicales; family Brassicaceae; genus Arabidopsis; species Arabidopsis lyrata. The sequence continues at coordinate 10,502,957 of NW_003302550.1, read as the reverse complement.
ATTAATGCAGTAATGTGGTCCCATTCATATTGGAACTCTTCTTTATCCTATTTGTCCAAAATCCATTCTAGCCTCTCTTCCCTTAAAAATGTATGAACCAAAAACTTCAATCATGCAGTTAATTTAACCTATATATTATATGTTCCTAAATTAATTTAAAGACATGGTTTTATTAATTTCGTATACTACTTCTAGAGACCTTGAAACGCTATTTTGGTCGCTTAGTTAAATGTGTTATTGTGATTGTGTTGGACATAGGTTCATGTTTATTTGATTACTTTGTATCTATTTACTATATTCCATTGACTGATTCATGCATTTGTATATACGTGGACCAACGTCGATTAGATTTTATCCGGTATTTGTATTTATGTATTATCTATATGTATGCATATATCGTAGGAGACTTTGATAAGTTATCTCAGAAGTAAATTAAAGCTCTCTCTCATCTGTACACCTAGATAAATCATATACGTCATTGGCGTGGCTATTACGGCGAGTTACCTAAATCTTCTATGAATTATATATTTGGTTTCATTTTCTTTATTGTGAATCATCATTACTAAATTATAGATTAAATAGGGCAAAGGCTGTTTTTGTTATAATTTTGGCTATTTCGCTTAATGAAGTGATGTTTAGGGAGAGCTTAATGTAGCTGACTAGCTGTCGTGAAAGCTACAACTATTTTAATAATCGTTCGTATAGCCGTCGATGTTTGTCAAACTCTTGCTGATTTTGATGACTTCGACGCTAGATTGCCTTTAACAAAATTCAAATATTACATATACGTAGACGATCGATATATAATTGCAGAGGTACATGGTCATCATGTTATTAACAGTTTATGTATGTATGTGTAAATTTCATTAGAAACATTTTGGCAATCTTTTGTGAGTTTACCAAAACATGTATACTTTTTTTGAGTTTGACAAAAAGAAAAAAAAAAAAAAAAAAAACTAGAAAAGTCAATAACGTGACAAATTAAACAAGTTGCCGCCTATTATTAATTGCACTCGATCTTAATTGGTTTGTTCTTGGACCTTTTTTTGGTAGATCCAACGAATACGAAAGTAGGATCGAAGGGTTGTTATTAATAAGGAAGAATGACATATCTGTAAACCAAGATTATTGATGTTTGGTTGTAGAGTGAGAAAAGCAAAGACGAGTAACAGTTGAGAGAAGGTGTGTTTGTATGGGCTGCTCTGTGTCGAAGAAGAAGAACAAGAATGCAATGCGACCGCCGGGATATGAGGATCCCGAGCTTCTTGCCTCCATTACGCCATGTTAGTTTTTAGTTTTATATCTTATTGTAGTAAGATGATCTCAAAACGTTACAATAACAAGTTCTAGAGTTTAGATAATTAAAACTAATTTTATTTTACTTTTAATGGGAGGGACAATAGTTACGGTAGCTGAAGTGGAGGCTTTGTATGAACTGTTCAAGAAACTAAGCAGCTCAATTATTGACGACGGTCTGATTCATAAGGTTTCTTCTTTCATTCTAAAATGACCATATGTAGACAGCGAATAGGCCATCTAATTAAATGGCTTAATTAGAGTTTAAAAGTGTGATGTTGCAGGAAGAATTCCAGCTGGCTTTATTCAGAAATAGGAACAGGAGGAATCTCTTCGCTGATCGGGTACATATATTATCTACCTAGCTAGTACAAGTTACATTATAGCAAACATATGTATATGATTTTAAACAAAGTACTGTTTTATAATACGCAGATATTTGATGTATTTGATGTGAAGCGAAATGGAGTGATCGAGTTTGGGGAATTTGTCCGGTCCTTAGGCGTCTTCCATCCAAACGCACCGGTCCACGAAAAAATCAAATGTCATTCTTCTAACCCCAAAAATTGTTTCACATTCATTCTATGTGAAGTACTTAATATTCTTTTCCTATTAAGTTAACTGACAATGAATTTTATCATGATCAATTTGCAGTTGCTTTCAAATTGTACGATTTACGGCAAACTGGATTCATCGAGCGAGAAGAAGTGAGTCCATTTACGGTTACTTTTCTTTTTGGTACCCTTCAGATTAAACAGTTTTACTCCAATAACTTTATGTGTGTTGATCTAACACGTATATACCATAATGACCAAAACTGCGGAATTATGTTTTGATTAGTTGAAAGAGATGGTAATCGCGCTTCTTCACGAATCAGAACTAGTTCTTTCCGAAGATATGATCGAAGTAATGGTTGATAAGGTAATCACTTCCACACCGATGCATATATTTTCTAGATAAGATAATCCTGAAGATTATAATCTTAATGATAAATAATTTATTAAGGAAATGGTGGTATATAAATGCAGGCTTTTGTGGAAGCAGACCGCAAAAACGACGGAAAAATTGATATAGATGAATGGAAAGATTTTGTATCCTTGAATCCATCGCTCATCAAGAACATGACTTTGCCCTATCTAAAGTGAGTTCTATATTGGCTATTAAGTTATATAGAGAGTCTAACCTCATCATATGTTCCAGGCCGTGACCAACTTTGAACCAAACCGACCGGTTTGATTGTTGCATTGAATCAAATTGATTAATCGTAAGATTCTTGGTAAATGTAGGGACATAAAGGGGACGTTTCCAAGTTTTGTTTCATCTTGTGAAGACGAAGAATTGGAATTATAAAACGTATCTTTCTAATAGAAGCCATGCAAGAAAGATAAATATATTATATAAATGAATATTTTTGTACAAAAAATCTTAAAGAGGACGATAGAGATGTAAGTTAGGATTCGGAAATAAACCGATCTTGATAAGGATCTTGTACTTGTCTTGTGTACATATTTAGTTATTTACATAGTTTTAATGTTGGGAAAATTAGAAATAAAAGATGTTTTAATGTGGAACAAGTGATTCTCCATCTCACATACAGAATTAAATATTTTAAAATATAGTCTATTATTGCTTCAATGTTGTTCATACTAAAATAGGATCCACCTATTGCGGAGATTAATATTATTGGTTCCAACATTTTTTTTTAACCTTTTTTTGTTATCTAGAAATTTTTATTGAAATTTGAAATTGAACCGTACATAAACCAAACGTCCAAAAAAGAAAATTAATCTTGCGGACAACAAAAATTCTCAGAGACATAAGCTGGAGGAAAATGTGAATTCTTAGGAAACTAAATTACAAAACATGAAATTTAAAGTCGAAATCAAAAGAAATTAGGTTATGCACAATTTTCGGGTTCATCAAAATTTGGTCGTATTAATCATACTAGATTTTAACCCGCGGTACACCGCAGGGCTATATTTTCTTAAAAAAATCAAAATGTAATTTGTTTGATAGATTATTTTGATTGTTAATTTTAGGATTTCACCCGTGGTATACGATCTTTTATAAATATCAACCCAAACCCGTCCCATCATATTACCCGTCCCGTGAAATTAAACATTATTTAGTTATTTTTCTTTTTAATAATACTTTTATTTAAAAGCTATATAATTCAAGTCAATTTAAAAATTTCTTTTAAATGGTTCCCATAAGATATATATACATCTATATATACATTTTTGGATGACTTTTAGCAAATAAATCCTGGAGTTGGAATGTATTTACGGATGAATGCCATTGGCATTAATTATGGCATTAATTATTTAAATTTGAAAAATATTAATTAAAGATATTACCAACACGATTTCGAGAATCATAAATTCATATCTTCCTTAATTTTCTGAGTCATTAATGTGATAATCTTTAGAAAATATTTCTCTGTAAAAAAAAAAGTCCACATTAATGAAGGCATTAAAATCGACACTAACAATTAAATTATTTAGATATTCAATTATTTTAAGATTCTTATATCTTATTTGATATTTTTTTTTAATATCTCATTCTTTAATTACTGCGTTTAGAATTTATTGGTTGTTACCTATTTTTTGGTGACATTTATTGGTTGTTACTTAATAAGTAATTATGGTGCGTTTATTTTAGTTAATATCTAATTTAAAGGATTTGTTTTCTTTTATTATTAATAAACGAATAACATGTATAGAAATAAAAGATTTTTCTTGCGACTCCGTAATAAAAATATTAAACTCTTATTTTCTACATTTCTTACACATAATATCCTCTTATTCAATAACAAAAAAATATATATTGCAAATTTTTAAAAATATTTATAATATTTAAATTATATTAAAAGTTTGTAATATTAATATTATTTCAACTCTATACAAATTTAATATATATGTATATATATCTTATGGA
>NW_003302550.1:10189929-10498624 GCF_000004255.2 Arabidopsis lyrata subsp. lyrata | reverse complement strand
TATGGGAACATTTAACCGAATTAGATAATGACTTGAATTATATAGCTTTTAAATAAAAGTATTATTAATAAGAAAAATAACTAAATGATGTTAATTTCACGGGACGGATAATATGATGGGACGGGTTTGGGTTGATATTTATAAAAGATAGTATACCACGGGTGAAATCCTAAAATTAACAATCAAAATAATCTATCAAACAAATTACATTTTGATTTTTTTAAGAAAATATAGCCCCGCGGTGTACCGCGGGTTAAAATCTAGTATATATTAAATTTGTATAGAGTTGAAATAATATTAATATTACAAATTTTTTATATAATTTAAATATTATAAATATTTTTAAAAATATGTAATATATATTTTTTGTTATTGAATAAGAGGATATTATGTGTAAGAAATGTAGAAAATAAGAGTTTAATATTTTTATGGGAGACTCACAAAAATGCCCCTTTTTTAATACCCCTTTTCAAAAATGCCCCCTTTGGATGTCCATTTTTAAAAATACCCCTTTTATGTACAAAATGACTAAATTACCCTTCTTTTAATAAAAGATATCATAAATATATAAGGAAATATAACAAAATTAGGTCCACAAAATACAAAATATTTTTTGGCGGGAAAAGTGATCCCCCAATTTTTCCCGCCAAAACACTTGTAAAAATTTGTAAAACCTTTAAAATACCTTGTAAAATTTTCCCGTAAAATTTTTTCCCGCCAAAAAATTTTCCCGCCAAAAAATCTTGTAAATTTTTCCCGCCAAAAATTTTCCCGCCAAAAAAATTTCGCAAAAAAAATTGCGGAATCACTTTTCCCGCAAAAAAATTTTTTTGACGGGAAAAGTTTTTGGCGGGAAAAATTTTTACGGGAAAATTTTACAAGGTTTTTTAAAGGTTTTTACAAGTGTTTTGGCGAGAAAATTGCGGGATCACTTTTCCCGCCAAAAAATATTTTGTATTTTGTGGACATAATTTTGTTTCAAATAAGGGTAAAATGGTCATTAAAAATTAAAAGAGGGCAAACTTAAAAATGGACTCTCAAAGGGGGCATTTTTGAAAAGGGGTATTGAAAAAGGGGCATTTTTAACAATTTCTCTATTTTTATTATGGAGTCGAAAAAAAAATCTTTTATTTCTATACATGTTATTCATTTATTAATAATAAAAGAAAACAAATCCTTTAAATTAGATATTAACTAAAATAAACGCACCATAATTACTTATTAAGTAACAACCAATAAATTTCACCAAAAAATAGGTAACAACCAATAAATTCTAAACGCAGTAATTAAAGAATGAGATATTAAAAAAAAAAATCAAATAAGATATAAGAATCTTAAAATAATTGAACATCTAAATAATTTAATTGTTAGTGTCGATTTTAATGTCTTCATTAATGTGGATTTTTTTTTTTTTACAGAGAAATATTTCCTAAAGATTATCACATTAATGACTCAGAAAATTAAGGAAGATATGAATTTATGATTCTCGAAATCGTATTGGTAATATCTTTAAGTAATATTTTTCAAATTTAAATAATTAATACCAATGGCATTCATCCGTAAATAAGGTCCAACTCCAGGATTTATTTGCTAAAAGTCATTCAAAAATGTATATATAGATATAGATATCGAAAACGAAACTTTTAAAAATAAGTTTCAAATAAAACAGATGATTTATGAATACATTTTTTTTACTTCTTATAATTAATTCTTTAACACTTTATTTATAAAAATTGAAAAAAAAAAAAAGCTAGCCGAATCATTTCACCGAGTAGGAAGAATCTCTCTCTCTCTCTCTCTCTCTCTCTCTCTATCTCCATCTGATAGCTGAATCAGTTTTATCTCTCTCTCTCTCAATCTCTCTGATCAGCTCCAATGTAAGCCCACCAACTTCACCTCTAATCTCCTTCTTCCTCTTTAACCTTCACTTGCCCATCTTTTCTACATCAATCGACGATTCTTTTCTCCGTTAATACGCGTTAATTTGATTCTTATTGCTGAGGAAATGAAGAACCATTGATCATTGTACCCACTGATGTCAAATTTCAGGATAGAATTGAATACTGTTTGTTAATCTTGATTGATGTGATAAAGTTAACTCCTTTTTTGTGTATATAACAAAAATGTAGTGCCATTCAAAGGTTTTTGATTTACATTGACCATTTTAGTTTTGTGATCAAGAAAGCTTGATGCTTTGGGTAAATGAAGATTCTACTGTTCATTGTTATTTTGTAGTTTGTTGAAAGTAGATACCTTTGAGAATCTAAAGGATCTCCCTTTATGGCGGATAAGGACTGTCCTTTCGCGGTTGAAGATATTGTTCAGACGCCTTTACCTGGTTATGTTGCCCCAACTGCAGTTAGCTTTAGTCCGGATGATTCTTTGATCACTTACTTGTTTAGCCCTGAAAAGAATTTGAATAGGAGGGTGTATGCGTTTGATGTGAATAAAGGTGAATCTAATTTGGTTTTTAGTCCTCCTGATGGTGGAGTTGATGAGAGTAACATTTCACCGGACGAGAAGTTGAGAAGGGAGAGGTTGCGGGAGCGGGGATTAGGAGTAACTCGGTATGAATGGGTTAAGACTAACTCGAAGATGAGATTCATTGTTGTGCCTTTACCTGCTGGGGTTTGTTCTGTTTTTCCCTTGCTTTTATATTAGCACTACGTTCTTTGTTAGGATCTTAAAACCTTTGGACAATCTTATTGGAATTGAACTGAATTGAGATGGATTAAGAAAGTTGCTGATAGGTACTAGAATGTGGTGGAAGGAGAAAGTATTAGGGGCATTTGACCAAGTGGTTTGTTGGTAGCCTTAAAAGGCTTGGGAGGGTTAGGAGATCTCTTTGGGTTTGGTCACCGGTTCTTGATTGTAATCGTTGATCCAAAGATAATCCAGAGTCTGAATCTTATCAGTTGGATTAGTGATCTATTTTACATTTAGCATTCTTTTTTTAGAATCTTGAAATAATATAACTCTGATTGGGTTACTTTTTGTTTGTTTTGTGTTGTGACCATGGTTAGGTGTATATGAAGGACCTTTCTTCATCACCAAATCCGGAGCTCATAGTTCCAAGTTTACCCACTTCTCCAATTATTGATCCTCGACTATCTCCTAATGGCTTATTTCTTGCATACGTAAGAGACTTCGAGTTGCATGTCCTCAATTTGTTAAAAAACCAGACACAACAGTTAACAACCGGTGCCAATGGAAGTACTTTGGTAAGTAAAGCTTTTTGCTACATAACTGTTCTTGTGGTCTTATTAACATACCATCGGGAGATTAACTGTCATTTGTTTTGTTGTTGCAGACTCACGGTCTTGCTGAGTACATAGCTCAAGTGAGAAACTTTTTTCCGAAAACTTCCCCATTTTGTTTGCTTAATAAACAGTTTAATGCTACGAATTGTATGTTATATCTGAAAAATTTTCTTGCAACTTTTTCTATTTCAGGAGGAAATGGATCGGAGAAATGGATATTGGTGGTCATTAGATAGCAAGTTTATCGCCTACACAGAAGTCGACTCCTCACAGATTCCTTTGTTCAGAATAATGCATCAGGGAAAACGCTCGGTTGGTTCAGAGGCGCAAGAAGATCATGCTTATCCTTTTGCAGGAGCTCTCAATTCTACACTTCGTCTCGGGGTAGTTTCTTCAGCTGGTGGTGGGAAGACGACTTGGATGAATCTTGTGTGCGGAGGACGAACCAATACAGAGGACGAGTATCTTGGTAGAGTCAATTGGTTGCCCGGGAATGTTCTCACGGTGCAGGTTCTAAATAGGTCGCAGAGTAAACTGAAAATCATCAGCTTTGACATCAACACTGGTCAAGGAAACGTACTGTTGATGGAAGAATCTGATGCGTGGGTGACTTTACATGACTGTTTTACCCCTCTGGAGAAAGTCCCTTCGTCGAGAGGTTCAGGAGGATTCATTTGGGCCAGCGAGAGGACTGGTTTCAGACATTTGTATCTGTATGAGTCTAATGGGACATGCCTTGGAGCTATTACTAGCGGTGAATGGATGGTTGAGCAAATTGCAGGTGTAAATGAGCCGATGAGTCTGGTGTATTTCACAGGAACCCTTGATGGACCACTTGAGACTAATCTTTACTGCACAAAACTGGAAGCTGGGGATGCATCTCGGTGTCAACCGATGAGACTTACACATGGGAAAGGAAAACATATCGTTGTGCTCGATCACCAGATGAAGAACTTCGTTGACATTCATGATTCAGTTGATTCGCCTCCGCGGGTTTCTCTTTGCTCTCTGAGCGACGGAACCATACTCAAGATTCTCTACGAGCAGACATCTCCTATACAGATACTGAAAAGCCTTAAACTAGAGCCTCCAGAGTTTGTTCAAATACAAGCTAATGACGGAAAGACAACGCTGTACGGCACGGTTTACAAACCCGACAGTTTGAAATTTGGTCCTCCTCCATATAAAACAATGATCAACGTTTATGGAGGTCCCAGCGTTCAGTTGGTCCATGATTCTTGGATTAATACGGTCGACATGAGGACACAGTACCTGAGAAGCAGAGGCATCTTGGTTTGGAAGGTTCTCCAAATTCTTTATATTCTCTCTTTTTTTTCTCAGGAAAATGTTGATTAAGGTTATCTCAAAGATGAGGCTTTAGAATTGATATATTATCACTGATTTTGCAGCTTGATAACAGAGGAACTGCACGGCGTGGGTTGAAATTTGAATCTTGGATGAAGCATAACTGTGGATATGTTGATGCAGAAGATCAAGTAACCGGGGCCATATGGCTAATCGAGCAAGGTCTGGCTAAAGCGGACCACATTGGGGTATATGGTTGGAGTTACGGTGGGTACCTTTCAGCTACACTCTTGACCCGATACCCTGAGATCTTTAACTGCGCTGTCTCGGGTGCTCCTGTTACATCTTGGGATGGCTATGACTCATTCTACACCGAAAAGTACATGGGCCTTCCCACGGAGGAGGAGCGCTACCTGAAGAGCTCGGTAATGCACCACGTCGGAAACCTGACAGATAAGCAGAAGCTAATGTTAGTACACGGAATGATCGATGAGAATGTGCATTTCAGACACACGGCTAGGCTCGTGAACGCGCTTGTCGAAGCAGGAAAGCGGTATGAATTGTTGATATTTCCCGATGAACGGCATATGCCACGGAAGAAGAAGGACCGGATATATATGGAACAGAGGATTTGGGAGTTTATAGAGAAGAACTTATGAAGGTTTTGCTTTTATTTTTTTTCACATTCTTTTTCATTTCTTTACATGATGAATAAATGATATATCATGCCTATTGAATTGGTTATACTTTTTATTTTACTTATCATACATATATGGTTTAATTTGTTCCTAATAATTTTAATCATCGGTTCTTCGAACAATTTGGTAAAATGGGTTTAAGGTTTCTGTTTGATTTGTGTTTGGAACTTTGGAGAATGTTCAATTTATATTCTGAGGCGTGTAAGGTAACCGGCTTACTTCATGTTAGGATATTTTCGGTTTTGTTCGGTTATCAGGAATCAGTATGGTAGAACTAGAAGAAACCAAAGCAAGCCAAACTTAACCGATATAGCGGTTTTATATATCGGTTCGTATCAATTAAGGTCTTGATTGGTAACTACTCAAAATGCGGATTTCAAGAAAAATTTACAAAACCACAAACAAAACACCAATCACAACTTTTATACTCAATAAGCGTTTTTTCTGTTAAAAAAAATATATATATATGTTTGCATTATTCAAGACAGTACAAATATTACCTATCAGATAAGAAAACGCACTCCAATTTGCAGTATGGGTAATAACCAGCGGTCCAATAAATCCGCATCTACTGGGTAATAGATATAATTTTAAAATAATAATTCTGTATATAAAAGTAAAGACTAGGTCCAAAAAATTTCAAACACAACACACAATTTCTCTTTGATGCCACTTTATAAAATAGAAGTTGTTTCTCTCTTTTTCCTTCAAGTAGCAATTATCATTTGAAGGTAATTTTTTTTTTTTAGTTAACATATTATTATTACATCAAAAAGCTTTGAATTTAAATGTGTAATTATGTATATATATATACTTTAAAGATTCTATTTCTATAAAAACAAATAGTTAATAGCTAATCAGATTAGTTTTATAATAATTAATATATTTTTGTAAGTAATTCAATCCACTTTAAAATTTCTATTATTAAAAATAAAAATAAAATACTATATAGTTTATCATATTAGTTTATGAATAATTTTTGGATTTTATTAAATATAGATATGGCGTCTAATCGTCAACGAGACACAAATCCTTCAGCTCATTCCACCGAAATTTTAACTCCTTCTACGAAAACAATTGTACAAGTTCAAGATGATTATGATGAATTTAAAAAGGCGGAAGCGATATTCATTGCGCTAAACCTTTCTAAACATACTAGATTTTATTGGACATGTATCAGTACACTCAAAGAGCAAGTACTTTAGCGTAAGTATTTCATTGACATAGCTGAAAGCAACGATGATGATAAGCTACAACTGTTAGAAACTATGACTGGTATTTTATGGAACAACGAAGATGTGTCAAAACAGTTAGGTTCAGATTAATAATAGTTTTTATTGTATTGTACTTTTTTATGATTTAATTTTTTAAATGATTTTGCAATATTTATGTAAGAAAAATAATCTTTTATTTTAGATTAATTTGGGTATATAAACTTTATAAATATATGAAATATTTCTTCATCACTACAAAACCGCAATTAGTTATTTTCACCAATCAAACATTATTTCATACCGCTTATTTTGTACAAACCGCACTTGTCCCGCAAATATATTTCTCTCACAAATACCGCAGTTAAACCGTACCGTACTACAAAACCGCTTTTCCCGCAAAACCAAATACACTGTTACCATTCGGACCCTAACTGATCCCACCAAAACGCCGTTAATTATGACGGATTTCGATTTTTCCAACGGCGCCACGTTGGTTATTGCCGTTTGTCAATGGTGAAGATTTGACTTTAATGGTAAAATAATCTGCATTTTATGCTAAATATTCCATTGACCAAAAAAACAAAATGCTAAATATTCCATTTACACACAATGGTTTCGATATGGTATGACTTTCACGCTAGATTTTCACAATAATGTGTACTATATAACAAAAATGTTAAAAATGTTATAATAATTACTTTATTTTATGGTGTATATAAATATATTTAATGGAGAAAGAATTTATACCCGCAGAAGGATCGGGATACTGAAAATAAAGAGATGAGAGGAGGAGAGAGATTTCTTATAACTTCTTATTGTTGAAGTATGAATTGTGATTTACAACGAACGAATTCGTTCGTTTATATAGACAGGAAAAAGTAAGTTACTATGCATGCATAGTGACGGTGGGCTCCACACAAATTATATATTACTCGTAATATTCTTCGCGTGTAGCGTCTGCAGCTTTCCTTGACTTTTACAACACTCCCCCTTGGAGACCAGTGTCACTATGTCTCTTGCGTAATATCTTCTGTTGTCTCGTTAAAAACCTTTCTAGGAAAACCCGGTGGGAAAAACCATAGTAGGTAAAAAGAGTGCAACCGCGCAAGCTCCCCCTCGAATGATCAGGATCATAACTTACAAGTCTTGTTGACGACGCATTCCAATGTTATGAACATGTTTCCTGAATATAGAGGTGGGTAATGATTTCGTGAAGAGATCCGCAGAATTCTCGGATGATCGGACATATCTTACTTCAATGTCTTTATTCTTCACGAGCTCTTGGGTGTATGAAAAGAACTTCGGAGGGATATGTTTGGTTCTATCGCTTTTGATATATCATTCCTTTGTCTGAGCAACACATGCAGCATTGTCTTCATACAAGATAGTTGGCTCCGTATTCAGACGAATTCCACTACTCGTTTGAATGTGTCGACTTATTGATCGTAGCCACACGCATTCTCTACTCGCTTCATGGAGTGCAATGATTTCAGCATGATTTGAAGAAGTAGCTACAAGTGTCTGCTTCTGAGAACGCCATGATATAGCAGTACCTCCAATCGTGAATACGTATCCTGTTTGGGATCGAGCTTTGTGTGGATCTGATAAATATCCTGCATCTGCAAAACCAATCATTTGACCATTTATATTTTTAGGATAAAATAACCCTAAATCAATAGTCCCTTGAAGATAACGAAAGACATGTTTAATTCCGTTCCAATGTCTTCGTGTAGGGGATGAACTAAATCTAGCCAAAAGATTGACTGAAAATGATATATCAGGTCGAGTGCAATTTGCAAGATACATAAGGGCTCCAATTGCACTTAGATACGGTACTTCAGGACCGAGTATCTCTTCATTCTCCTCATGCGGTCGAAATGGATCACTCTCAACGTTAAGTGATCTAACGACCATAGGAGTACTAAGAGGAGTTGCCTTATCCATGTTGAATAGTTTTAGCACTCTTTTAGTATACGTGGATTGGTGCACAAATATACCCTTTTGGGAATGTTCAATTTGTAGGCCAAGACAAAACTTTGTTTGTCCGAGATCTTTCATCTCGAATTCCCCTTTTAAATAGTTTGTTGCTTTCTGTATTTCATCTTGAGTCCCAATTATATTTAGATCATCAACATATACCGCGATTATCACAAATCCGGATTTTGTTTTCTTGATGAAAACACATGGGCATATAGGATCGTTCACGTATCCTTCTTTCGTTAAATGTTCACTGAGACGATTATACCACATTCGCCCAGATTGCTTTAACCCATATAATGATCTTTGTAACTTTATTGCACATAACTCTTTGGGTTTAGATTTCAATGCTTCTGGCATCTTAAACCCGTCGGGAACTCTCATATAGATATCTGTATCTAATGATCCATACAAATATGCTGTAACAACATCCATGAGACGCATTTCTAAATTTTTATCAGCCGCTAGACTCATCAAGAATCTAAACGTTATTGCATCCATAACGGGGGAATATGTTTCCTCATAATCAATCCCGGGTCTTTGAGAAAATCCTTGAGCTACGAGACGAGCCTTGTATCTCGTAATTTCATTTTTCTCATTTCGTTTTCTAACGAAAACCCACTTGTATCCAACCGGTCTCACATCTTCAGGTGTGAGTATAATAGGTCCGAATACATTTCGCTTATTGAGCGAATCAAGTTCGACTTGTATTGCATCTTTCCATTTTATCCAGTCATGTCTCTTTTGACATTCATATACCGACTTTGGTTCTGGATCCTCGTTTTCCTCATCAATTTCCTTTGACAAAAGGTATGAGAAAACGTCATCAACTTCATCCATTTTATTTCGATCCCAGATCTTTCCATTATGGATATAGTTGATAGAAATCTCATGATTTCCTTCAGGCTCATGATGCTCATCATTGTCATTAGACTCATGATTTGTTTCTTCCAAAATGCTTTCTGCTATTTTGGGAATATCATGCTTTTCAACTTCCTTTCGTTTTCTAGGATTTTTATCCTTAGCACCAACTGGTCTACCACGTTTCAAGCGTGTTTTAAACTCACGTGTATCATCTGCTTTACCACTTTCTTGTGGAATTTCAATTCGAGCAGGGACATTTGCAGCTGGTATATATGATTTAGTTACCGTTTTGGTATCTGCAAAAGCATCGGGAAGTTGATTTGCTATACTTTGCAAATGCACAATTCGTCGAACTTCTATTTCTGACTGTTTTGTAGGAGGATCAAGGTGTAACAGGGATGGTACACACCATTTGATTTCTTTCCCTACTTGCTTATTTTCTCCCCCTAGAACCGGGAATACTTTCTCATCAAAGTGACAATCGGCAAATCGTGCCGTAAAGACATCACTAGTCTGCGGTTCTAGGTATCTTATAATTGATGGAGAATCACAGCCAATATATATTCCCAACCTTTTTTGTGGTCCCATCTTTGTACGTTGTGGTGGTGCTATAGGCACATACACTGCACAACCAAAAATTCTTAGATGGGATATATTTGGTTCTCGACCAAATGCTAACTGTAGTGGGGAGTATTTATGGTATGCACTTGGTCTTATCCGAATGAGTGCTTCTGCATGCAAAATGGCATGTCCCCATACAGAGGTTGGAATTTTTGATCTCATGATCAATGGTCTTGCAATCAATTGCAGACGTTTAATTAATGATTCCGCCAAGCCATTTTGTGTATGAACATGAGGTACAGAATGTTCAACTTCAATTCCCGTTACCATACAATAATCATTGAATGCTTGGGATGTGAATTCACCAGCGTTGTCTAGTCTAACTCTCTTAATGGAATAATCAGAGAACTGAGCTCTTAATTTGATTATTTGAGTTAGAAATCTCGCAAATGCAATATTTCGAGATGATAATAGACAAACATGTGACCATCTGCTGGATGCGTCAATTAATACCATGAAATAGTGGAATGGTCCACATGGTGGATGTATTGGTCCACAAATATCTCCTTGAATTCGTTCAAGGAATTTTGGTGATTCTTTATCAATTTTGGCTGGCGATGGCCTTATGATAAGTTTTCCAAGAGAACATGCGGCACATGTCTTTTTATTCCCATGATATATCTCCTGGATTTTCAATGGGTGTCCATGTGAGCTCTCTATGATTTTTCGCATCATCGAGGTGCCTGGATGACCGAGGCGATCATGCCATAATGTGAAATCTTCTGGATTTCTTTTAATCACTAGATGCGATTCGATTGCACTTATATGAGTATAATGCAATCCTGAAGGAAGTTTTGGAAATTTTTCCAATATAAGCCTTTTTCCCGATTTATCAGAAGTTATGTACATATACTTCTTTTCATTCTCAGTTGCAGACTGAGTATCATATCCTTGAAGATATATGTCTTTGAAACTCAACAAATTCCTTTTAGATTTTGGAGAATACAAGGCATTTTTTATGGAAAACTTGGTTCCATTAGGCAACATAAAGTTGGCCATACCAGTTCCTTCAATCACGTCTACAGGACCTGATATTGTATTGACAATCATGTTTGTCGGTTTTAAGTTAGAGAAATATCTTTTGTCCTTTAGAATAGTGTGTGTTGTCCCACTATCTGGTATGCAAATTTCTTGAGCCATTTCCTTGGAGATTGTTTCATCCATTTCTGTGATTAAGATAAACATCAATAAAAAGAAAGTAAATTTTATTCATGAAAGGAAAACACACAATAATTATATATTAAATTGTTGTTAAAACAACATTATTTTTCAAAATAACAAAAGCATAATATTATATATATGGCATAACTAGAGACTATTTCAGCAGTCTCAATACAAGCTCTTTAGTTAACCGCATGAGCGGTCTCATTAATCTTTTCCGCTATTACGAGTGCCACAAATAAATCCGAAAATTCGGTATACCCTTATGACATATACAGTTTTTGCTGGGTAATGTGGTTTTCATGAAACGTGGTATACGTTTTCTCAAGTATCTGAGAATCAGTGATAATATCACCATAATATTTTAGTTTAACCACAATTTCTATCATAGCGGAATTATAATCCATCACTTTATCAAAGTCTTTGACCTTTAGACTTTGCCATTCATCCCAAGCAAGTGGGAGATTTATTGCCTTTCGATTATCAAATCGAGCCTTTAGGGATTCCTAGATCTCTCTGGGATCTTATATGTGTGCATAATCACATATCATACTTTCATCAAGGTGTCTTAAAATAAAGATCACCAATTTTTCCCTTTCTTGAACCGTCGAAATATTATTCTCTTTTACGGTTTTTATTAAGCCAAGAGATTGTAAATGTAATTCGACGTTGGCAATTCAAAAAATATATAATTGGCCAAAGTGATGTGCAGAGCCAAAAACTTAAGCTTCTCAATATTTGCCATTTGTTTTCTAAAATAAAAACATGGAATATTATTAGAAATCTTTATTTAATTTATTTTAAAACATATTTAAAATAAACCGTTTACATTAATAATGCAAGCGATTACAAAAAGAAAAAACGTACAAACAAATAAACTAATATTCAAACGAAATTCTTGCGGAGTAAAATCTACAACGCAAAGATTATAAATACACATAATAATGATTCCAAAAACAAATATTAAGAATAATCGAAACATTCTTCAAAACTTCAAAACTTCAAAATTCTTCTTCTTTTTTCAGAGAGATTTTTTTAGAGAGATGAAAAAATTTTGTTTTGATGAAATGAATGAGAAAATGAATGAATTTATAGATTGAAAAATACTATTCCTAGCCGTTGGAAAAAGTTGAATTTTTTGAAAAAATTTTGAAATTTTTCTTTGAGACCGTTGGCGGAAAAATATTTTTTAAAAAATTAATCTGAAAAATTAGAGATCAATCAGATAAAAATTATCGATTCAAATAAAAATATTTATACAGGTGAATAAACCATAATATAAACAAATAATTCACAGTGATATTATGGTGACGAATTATCCACATAGAAACAGTAAATATATATGTGGCGGCTCAGCCGACCGATAGCAGAAATAAATATTTAAAGCAGTGCATAAAATTAAGGCGGCTCAGCCGACCGGCAACAGAAATAAATATTTAAAGCAGTGCATAAAATTAAGGCGGCTCAGCCGACCGGCAACAGAAATAAATATTTAAAGCAGTGCATAAAATTAAGGCGGCTCAGCCGACCGGTAGCAGAAATAAATATTTAAAGCAGTGAATAAAATTTCAGGTGGCTCAGCCAACCATATAGTTTCTTTTATTTATTTATATAATTTTCTTTTCTCCCTTTTTTAGCCAACCATATAGTTTCTTTTATTTATTTATATAATTTTCTTTTCTCCCTTTTTTTTTTTCTCATATTTTTTCTTTTAACGAGGCGACATACTGCCCGGTATAATACCGTATTTTTTTTTTCAGCGATCATAGAGTGATCGTGCTGATAACGTGTTATAATAATTACTTTATTTTATGGTGTATATAAATATATTTAATGGAGAAAGAATTTATACCCGCAGAAGGATCGGGATACTGAAAATAAAGAGATGAGAGGAGGAGAGAGATTTCTTATAACTTCTTATTGTTGAAGTATGAATTGTGATTTACAACGAACGAATTCGTTCGTTTATATAGACAGGAAAAAGTAAGTTACTATGCATGCATAGTGACGATGGGCTCCACACAAAATATTATTTTACGATCGTTTACGCATGTGTATTTGATGTTGCAGCTTTCCTTGACTTTTACAACAAAAAACAAAAAACTATATAAAGAAAAATTGGACAAATCTACCAATTTTTAATCAAAAATTTCAGGAATTTTTCCAATTAAAACGATCAATATCAATTTTTATTGAACACTGGCAAAAAAGTGTTCTTACTGAATTTGGTAATTTCTAGATTCGTCTGAAACGGTAAAGATTAGCGTCCGTTACGGAAACGGTATCTGCCGTGGGGAACAGTTCACGGCGTTAAAGATCTCAGTTAAAACTTCCGTCAAAAGTCAGCGAGGTCAAACTCTATAAATACATCCCCTAAAAATTCGCCGCTGTCAAAGAAGACTTGTCACTGTTTCTCTCTCTTCTCTTCTGTTTTTTTTTCTGGGAAAACGCAAAAATTTTCTCGGAAAAAAAAACTGAAGAGAGGGGTTTTCGAATTCTCAGAAACTTGGCGAGTAAGTTTTATCGAACACCAGTTCCGATTTCACTAAGAAGAATCGCTTCACGGATTTTTATTTCGAGGTATGGCCATTTTTTAATTTTACTTTCTTGGTTTTTTCGATCTCTATGAAGAATCGGTCAATTTCTTGCTTGTGTTTTTTCCGATCATGAATCGCGAATTTTATAGGTTTCGATGATCGGGAAATGTGTGTAGAAATTCGAATTCAATTTTTGACTTTGGGAGATTTATGTCGCGCTTTTCTCTGGAGAAATACTCGTTAGATGATCCGAGACTTATCTTTAGTGATTAAGGATTGAATTATTGGTTTCGTGTTTTGTGATTAGTGATTTACTTCGTCTTTGATTTTGTAAAAGTGTGAGAATTAGTACTAAAATCTTAATTTTCAGAAACCTAAATTAAGATTAGTAATCGGATAAAGTTTTAAGACTTAGGCCAGCCTGTTTGGTTTTGTGATGATAAAATCCGATTAAGACGTTGACTTAAAACTAATTTTGTGGCCGTTGTTTAGTTATGCTTTTAAGCTAATTTTAGCTTTGAAGAATTCTAATTATATATAGATGAGAACCAAAGTTTTTAAGGTTATATAGTTTGCTTATGTTCAAGAGAAAAAAAAAAAAAAGGTTATATAGTTTGCTAAGATAAAAGTAGACGCATGTTCATCATCTATACAAAGAGGTTTGTGTTTTTGGAATCTTTTTTTTTTGTGCTTGATCCGAATTTTTAACATTTGTAATACTCTGAGCTTAATTAGAAAATGGTGATTGATGTTGTTACTGTTCCATGACTAATTCCTGTGGTCATTGTTTCTCATTCAGGTTCTTTGCGATTGATGCGATTACGAGATACATTTCAGCTACGGTAATTCGAACGAAAGCCTAATCATAGGTGGTTCAGGATTGTCTTAACTTCGATATGAACATTTGGCAAATATTGCTTGGCAAGATGTGAGTTAGAAAGCTCTTCAGTTCCAGAGTTCCTGAATCCGTGCAGGAACTTGGGTCTTTCTAAAGCTCACAGGAGAAGAATAAGGTTGATTCCTGGGATTTCAGCCTTTATTCCTGTTGAGCTCTCTTCATTCCCAGGAATTTAGGATAGAAGTGTACAGTTGGAATGTCAGTTGCTAGTGTAGCTTTGAGTCCAGCCCTGGAGGAACTTGTCAACTTTCCAGGTACTATTGGACGGTTTGGTTTGAACTTAGACGACCCAATCCTGGTTTTTCTGACTATTGCTGGATCTGTGATCCCTAAACGGGTCATGGAGTCAGATTCAATAGCATCTGTGAAGCTAAGGATTCAGAGTATCAAGGGGTTTTTTGTGAAAAAGCAGAAACTTCTATATGATGGTAGAGAGCCAACTCGAAATGATTCCCAAATTCGAGATTATGGCCTTGCTGATGGGAAACTGTTGCATTTGGTTATTAGACTTTCAGATCTTCAAGCCATTTCTGTAAGAACTGTTGATGGGAAAGAGTTTGAGCTCGTCGTTGAGAGGAGTAGAAATGTTGGTTTCGTGAAGCAGCAAATTGCTTCAAAGGAAAAAGAGCTCGGAATTCCCAGGGATCATGAACTCACATTAGATGGTGAAGAGCTGGATGACCAGAGACTCATCACTGATCTCTGTAAAAATGGAGAGAATGTGATTCACTTGCTGATTAGGAAATCTGTTAAAGTCAGAGCTAAACCAGTGGGGAAGGATTTTGAGGTGTTTATCGAAAATGTAAATCACAAGCACAATGTGGATGGTAGAAGAGGAAAAAACATATTATCACAAGCGAAGCCTAAAGAGTTCTTTGTGGAGCCTGTTATTGTTAATCCTGAAATTAAACTGCCTTTATTGCTCAAAGAACTTATCAGCTCCACTTTAGAAGGCTTGGAGAAGGGAAATGGCCCGATTCAATCATCTGATGGATCAGGAGGAGCTTATTTTATGCAAGATCCATCCGGACACAAGTATGTCTCTGTCTTCAAACCCATTGACGAGGAGCCAATGGCTGTGAACAATCCGCGCGGACAGGCTGTTTCAGTTGATGGCGAGGGACTAAAGAAAGGTACACAGGTAGGTGAAGGAGCTATGAGAGAAGTAGCAGCCTACATTTTGGACTATCCCATGAGTGGACCACTAACTTTTCCTCATGACCAAACCGGTTTCGCTGGAGTTCCGCCAACAACAATGGTCAAATGCTTGCACAAGGATTTCAACCATCCCAATGGTTACAGTTTTGCTCCTGAGAACACAAAAATCGGTTCACTGCAGATGTTTGTGAGTAATGTTGGAAGTTGTGAAGATATGGGATACCGAGTATTCCCTGTCGATCAGGTTCACAAGATATCAGTTCTAGACATAAGGCTGGCTAATGCCGATCGACATGCTGGCAACATTTTGGTCAGCCGAGACGGAAAAGATGGCCAGATGGTGCTTACTCCAATAGACCACGGCTATTGCTTTCCCAATAAGGTAAAATGACTCTACTATATACAAAGCAAACACAAGGATCTTCGGTATTCGCACCTTGTTTTCTTAATTTCATAACACCTTTGTTCTTGCACAGTTTGAAGATTGCACATTCGAATGGCTATACTGGCCTCAAGCAAAAGAGCCATACTCTTCAGAGACAGTGGAATACATCAAATCCTTGGACCCTGAGCAAGACATCGAACTTCTGAGATTCCATGGTTGGGAGATTCCGCCTTCATGCGCCCGTGTCCTCCGTATTTCAACCATGCTTCTAAAGAAAGGTTCTGCAAAGGGTCTCACACTTTTTACCATCGGAAGCATAATGTGCAGAGAAACACTCAAGGAAGAATCCGTGATCGAACAAATCATACATGATGCAGAAGCCATAATGCCCACAGAGACAACCGAAGATGAGTTTATCAGCACCGTCTCTGCCATCATGGACAACCGGCTCGACCAGTATGCTTGGAACTGAAAAATATCGTTATCGTTCCTTCACCCCAATCTTTGTTTGTGATTGTTCAACAGATGTATATCCAGTGTCCGTAACTATAAATAAGTGTCACTGTCTTTGAACTAATCCTTAGCTTTTGGAAACAGTGGTTTGATAAATGATGATTGGATTATAATATAGTCTTTTGTGTTATGCAAACTCATACATGTATATTATATTTTCCATCAAAACCACTGCGCAAATTTGATCATTCACAGATTACAGTTATAAACAAAATGGAAGAAAATAAAAAGGTTTCAAAGCATTTGAAGCAACGAAAGTAGAAGTCAATGATTAAACTGATGCAAAACATATTCACCATTAAACATAGGATCCCACCATTGATGAATCCCATGAGCTCTCTTAAAATCCGGCGATTTGCTAGCGTTTATCGTCATATACGCTGATGGCAAAAGATGAAGAGGCTCTGAACAAGAATCTGAAGACGGTCCTCCTCCTCCTCCTCCTCCTGACAACAGACTCCTAAGTGAGTTCCTTGTAGCAATTCTTTCGATTTTACCGGCTCCGATCTCAAACATTTTGTTTCTGTGCTTGAAGTAACCAATGTATTCTGAGCATATTGTATCTAACGGATTCACATACAAATATGGCATCCATGATGCTAACTTCGTAAAGGAATCGTCTTCTAGACCCTGTAAATAAATTTAAATTCAATTTCTTGTAAGGTTCGAACCAATAACCTCAGAGTATAGTTTTATTAAGTTGAATTAGATAGTAAATAATATTTGTAGGTATATATATATTTCAATAATTTGATTTTTTTCTAGATTTTCTTTTATCAAAGCTTCATAAAAAAAAAACCAAATATTATTTTTCCTAGCTAATTGATATGGATATTTTGCAAAATATATATATAGGGATATAGAATTAGAATTTTGGTTATTAATATTACAAAATAATTTTTTTTCGAATTATTAAATGGATGAGTACGTACCTTATGATGGTGGCGACCCTTGACGGCGATGGCTACTCCGGCTTTGACAAGACTTCCAGCGAATCGAACTCCATGTTTAAGCCTCTCACTCTTCAATAGCTTCTCTATTGGAATCGACGAGAAAGGAGGATTGAATAGGTAACTCTCAAGAGGAAAACCAGACCTCGTCATAATCTTCCCGGCAAGCAAAGCCACGGCAGCTCCAAGAGAATGTCCGGCAAGCCACACAGCTGTATTACCAGTTTTAGCCACCGCACTTTGAATCACCTGAACCGCATGCACGAACCTAAAGCTGTCGTGGAGACTGTCTCGGATGCAACGTAGGTCGAGCCTAATGTCACGTGACCGAGAGTGCCGTTTCAAGATCGTGCCACGGAAAGCGATCACGTGACGAGGAGGTGGTTTCGAGTGAGGGGTATTATGGTAATTGTAGGAGAAGAAATGTTTGTATTCAAAAACGGCGCCGTATATGGATCCGTCTGAGTCGTCGATTAGGGTTTCGGCTAAAGTGAAGTTGAAAAACTCCCACCAATGATTGGCTTGTGACTTTAGACCAATCCTGTTTTGTTGTCTGTCTCGTTCCAATGTGTACACTGCTTGTACCAAACATGATGCCACCGAGGTTCTATGGTAAGAATTATTCCTATCATAAGACACAAGTTGACTTTTAGCTTTTTGTTGTTTGTTTGAATGTAATATTATAATGCAACTTGTTGTAGAAGTGAACGATTAGAGAATTATAGAGTTGACTATGGCTAAACTCTTTGACTTAGCAAAAATAGGTGATGAGTTTTTTTTTTTTTTTTAATTTTTTTTGTAAATTTGTTTTTGCAAGATGAATATGTGGTTAAAAATGAAAGATATGAACTAGAAAATATACCAATCAATGGAAGTTAAATGGATGGGACCAGAAATGCTAAAGATTTCTCTTTGAGATGCCATTATCCCCTCTTTCACAATAACATCATCATCGTCTTCTTCCATGTTTTCTCTACCTTATCATCTAAAATAGATTGTAGAGAAACATCATTAGTTGTTTTTGAATTTATCATAATCAACCACTTTCTTGGATGCATGAATGCAGGAAAGTGAGGAAAAAACAAAAAAGAACTCCAACAAAATTGGTGAAAATTTGTTTTAGTAACGCTATAAAAGAATTAGAAAACGGAAATCAATTAAGAAAAGAGAAAACAACATACCCCTTTTTCCCGCAAAGTTGTATCAGAATGAATCCAATCTGCAAATGAATCCGGTGAAAGAAAGTAGGGAATTATAGAGTTTTCTACAGATTAGCTAGATGGCTTTTCTTCTTGTGGGTATTGAAGTTTTATGGATTTGGAGACATTAATTGCCTAATGGGACCATCTCTTTAACACTGAAACGTGCAAAAGTGTATCAACAAGTACTTTATTTACAAATTGTCAATAAAAATATTCTGCAAGAAAAATATATTTTAGTTTTAATTGTTGGACTTCTCTTAAGGAATATAATAAGGAGAAATGTATTACTCTCAAATGTTTTTATCATTTACAAGTATTTTTTAAAAAATATTTAAATATATGGATCCTACACTCCTTAGTACCTTTTTTTTTAATCTCCTCAATATACCTCTTATTATGACGAATTATAGAACAAAACTGATCCTCTACAAAATTGAAAAAAAAATATGATGAACATATTTTTAAATAATTCAAAATTACTATGACAAAATTTAGACACACACACACACATATATATATATATATATATATATATATATATATATATATATATTCTAACTTTTTATTAAATGTTTATAGAAAAAAATTTTTGATACAAAATAAAGTTGTTTTAGAAGTTGCTTTATAATTATCTTACAGAAATTGGTTATTTTTTTGTTTTGGAAGCAAAAATGATTGGAAGAGGTACAAAAAACATGCTCACGTAAACGTAGGATCTCACCAAGACCGGCTTAATTTATATGAGAGGCCTAAAACTGATTATTTAAATATGGTCAATTCTTTTATTAATATATTTTAAATATCATATATGGTATGGTTTTTATTAATCACTTAAATTTTGTTAATTATGATATGTTTTAATTAATGAATCATACGGTTATAAGTTATAACATTATATTTCAGTTATATATTATCTTTGTTAAAAGTAGTTTACTTTACAAAAGAAAAAAAACATTATAGTAGTTTTAAGTAAATTATCATAGCCCAAACAATTACATGGCAAAGAAAAATCAAACAACAAAAATAAAAACTAAAAGATGCAAAACAAAGGGCAAACGGTATAAAACATGGGAACATAGAGACAAACACGAAATTAGAAGAAGTGGAAACTGATCACCTGAAAAGGCATAAAGCCATTTAACCAAACGAAATGTGACCATCATTTTTATTGTTTATTGTATGGTCAATTGGTGCAATTTGCCTTTAGACTTGGGTCTAATGCAGCAGCTTTCCCAATTTTCCCTCAGAGTAGGGTCTCGCTCCCACCACTGATGAAGTCCATGCGCTGTCATAGACGTAGTAGGTTTGTTCTTGTTGACAATCATATCTGCTGAAGGAAGAAGGTGAAGAGGTTCCGTTGACAAATCCGACGATGATGATTTTCCTTTTCTTTCGAGCAATAGACACCTAACTGACTTTCCAGAACCGGCTTTCTCGATTTTGCTTGCACCGATCTTAGACATGAAGGTTTTGCGTTTGAAGTAATCGATGAATCCTGCACATATTGGATCTGCTGAATTCACATATAAATAAGGTATCCATGATGCTGTTTTTGGATCTTCTTCTTGAACCTATAATAATTTAAGACAAACAGTTTCTTGTAAGAAAATCAACTTGAAAATAGTACTATATATATTTTAAAAAACTCAGTCAAGTAGGGCAAATATTATTTATTTACATGTAGATCGGTTAAGGCAATGGCTACGGTAGCTTTGACGACACTCTTGGTGATTTGAAACATACCTTTAAGCATATCTCCCCCAGGTAGCTGTTCTAGAGGAATAGACGAGATGGGTGGGTTGAATATGTAACTTTCGAGGAAATATCCGAAACGTGTCATGGTCTTTCCAGCCAACAACACTAGGGCGGCTCCCAAAGAGTGTCCAGCAAGCCATATAGCTGAATGGTTATGTTTGTCCACCACATTGCGGATTGCTCGTATGGCGTGCATAGACCTACTGCCATGATGGAGGGTGTTAATTAAAGCTGATTTTGAGGTTGAGTTTGACGTCAGATATCCAAGTTTCTGACTCTAGGATTGTGCCGCGGAACGCAATCACGTAACGTGGAGGTACTTTCACGTGAGGGGTATTTTGGCAAAAGTTGGAGAGCTTATATTCGAAAACGGCTCCATATAACGGCACCATATATGGAGCCGTCGTAGTCGTCGATCAAGGTTTCGACTAAAGAGAAGTTGAAGAAATCCCACCAGGGCATGGCTAGTGATCCGGAACCTACCCGTCTCTCTTGCCTGTCCCGTTCCAATATGTACACTCCATTTACCAAACTTGATGCTACTGAGGTCCGATGGTACGAATTGTTCCTATAAAAAAAAAACAAATTATTCTTAGAATTCGGATATATATTGGATATTTATTTTAATTTTAAATAAGTAGGCGATATCAATATGGATCTTCAGAGATCAACTTTTACTAAGAAACTCCTCCTCACGGCACATGAATTCATAGAGTTTTAATTAAAACCTTCCATCGTCTATCATAAAAAAAAAAAAACTTCGTAACGCTTTAAGTTTTATAATTTGGTTGTTGAAAAGTTGTGTTTGAGCCAAAAAAGAAAGAAAGAAAGAACGTTCTATAATTCATGGAAAGCCTAGATAGTTCTGTATTTTTAGCCTCTAATTTTCACGCTTGTTGTCTAGTGTTGTCGGGTCAATTTATTAAATCAGGTTAGTGTAATCACGGAACAGTAAACGCCGTTTAAAGATTTTAAATTGCAATTGACGAGATTAATTAAATTTGCTTATTTGGGATGAATTTAATAGACTGGGTGGAATTCGAAAGTTTATATATAGTAAATTCAGAGAAAATTAGGTAGAGGTTTAATTTACTCTCCACTCTTTCATCGAAATTGTTTCAATTTCCTATATTTGCGTACAATGGTTGTTTTGTATCTATTCTGTACCTTGTAAACTTTTATGATATCAATATATTTGATTTGCCGAAAAAAAAAAAACGTACAGACAGTCCATAATTTATTTCCTACAGACGCCTTTAATTGTCAACATTTGCTTTATGCACGGTTACAAGAAAAAAAAAAAAAAACAATAAAAGAAGCATAGTAAATAAAATGTTACCAATCAATAGATGTAAGATGGAAGGGGCCAGAGATGCTGAAAATGTCTCTATCTGAGTCTAAGGCCACCACTCCTCCTCCCATCATTTGTCTGAGAGAACCTCGTCCCATTTCTTCTTCCTCTTCTTGTTCCTATAATCTAAGATATTATTACATTATTGCCAAATTAGTAATCAAATTGATTTAACGTGAAATGGTGAAGAACAATATGTAAATGTACTACAAATGTTGGTCTATACATGTTATTACCAATATTATCTTCACATATACACTTAGTAATACATTTATTTGGCAATATGAGGATAACGAGGGATAACTGCCGAAAGAAAATCGTTGCACGAGACTAAATAAAAATGGAGAAAATGTAAACTACAGAATAAAAACAATTGCAATGGTTGCATCTTTTTGGCCACTGCGAAACCTTTCTACTAAATGCATGTTGTGTAAACTAATCAAGATCTCTGATTGCCAATAATTAAAACAAAAGAAAGGAAAAGCTGATATTTATGTGTTTTTAAACGACAGATTCTAAAAACATTGTAGAGATTTCTTTTTAGAAGGAAAGAAAATAACAGAAAATGGTGAAAATAACTAAATAAGAAAACCAAAAGTAAAACGTTTACCCTTTTCCGTGGTCTTACAGATCAATCAGAATCGAATTTTATCGAATCTGATGCAGTAGCTTAAGAGTTCTTTTAAAGAAAACAAACTAAAGGAGTTCTTCTGCTGTTTTTTTTTTTTTTTTGAAATTTAAGAGTTCAACAAAAGAAGAAGTCATGAGTTGTTGTTACACAGAAAAAAGCATCTTGCTGTTAATAAATATGCTAAAAATATAAAAGACTTTTTGGATCCGGAGACTTTGAGATTACCCCTTCAGCACTGACACAAGCACACTGAAACGAGCCAGACCGTATCAACTACTTCTTTATTTACAAATTGACAAAATTTATAAAAATTAATTAGCAAATTAAAAACATACTTAAAAGCCTGAATCAATCTTATTGAGAACGGGTACTACTGTTTCGATTTTTGAAATCATATATAAAGTAAAAGAAACCTTATGTCTCCATTGGGACACAATCAAACTGATTAAAATAGTCATATATTTAGCTTAGTATATAAGTTTTTTTACTTAACTTTTCTATCGGTTGATCCAGTCAGCTCCGGTAGAAATGCAACGAAGTGCTTTAGACTGCACTTCTTCTCGAAGGACCACTACACTGTCTAATTTAGAATGTTTTTGGACTAATGCATAGAGGTAGCCGCATCCCACTACTATGTAAATTGTATGAGCCTTTAGCCTGACCTCCTACTTGTTTCCTCAAACTGTATGATCCTAAAAGATCATAGTCTTGTATTGTTTATTTCTTTAAATTTAATGCACCGAATTAACAAAAAAATAGTCATATACTACCCTAAAACAAATTTTGATTATGGTGTCAAACAATCTTCCTCACACCAGTTTCCAAGATTTGTTAGTAAAAGATTGGAGTCACATACGACGCTCCATCTTGAAGGAGCACGTTTGTATCCTGACTAAACAAAAAAAATAATAATGAAGTCGTTCATCGATCCAATGCGAGAAAGCAACCAACTTGGCCCTCCAATGGAAATGTATGATGGAACTAATAAGCTTTCCAAATTACCAAATTAATTATAAGTTGGAATTTGTATTTTAGGTCAACGCTACTATATTCACTTAACCCGAATTCATGTAGTGTCAAATTAAAATACGCTAAATAATCAAAGTTAAAACGGAAAAAAACGGGAAAAAAGGTTCAAATGTCAAACATCAAGTATCATCATATCTTCTTAACAAGTAAAAAATATACTGCCTCTTCCATGTTTTAGGTTTCTTACACATACCAAAAGGTTCTCTAAAATGACAATTGTAATCTTTTTTTTTTTTTTCTTTTGGTAGGGAAATGACAATTATAATCTTGTTTTTAATAAATGTTACACAAGTTCTTTTTATTTTAATAATAAATCTTATAGGGGTAAATTGAGAAAAAGAACAACAATAACTACACCTATAGAAAATTGAAAACATGTAATTTTTTGAAGGGTAATATTACTGAATAGCCAAATAAACCACTGAAATTAAGAAAATAATAGAGAAAAAGTTTTTTGTTGCAAAATAGTCAAGGTCCCATGTTGTCAGATAATGTGAAATACCAAAACTATCCTTTGTTGCGTGACCGGAAAAACGTTTACAAGATACGTATAAGGATTACATTGTGTATTATTTTGGACTTCATATGATCAATTTGCATTTTCTGGAATTGAAGGGTTAAGTTGCAAAAATAGACGAGTTGAAGAGTTTTTTTTGCACAAAACACTTTTTTAAAACCAATGATCAATTAGAAAAGATGATTTATTTAACAAAAAAAAAAGTAAAAAGTAATGTTGTTGTTTATCAATTTATTTGCTTTCTTACAAATACACAATGACAATATTATTATATATATAAATATTTTTATTTGACTTTCTCTTTATATATTATAAGTGAATTAAATTCTATTCATGAACATAGTTCTTTTTAGTTTACGGAGTCAAATCGTTAAAGCTTTTAGATAATATTGTTGAAGTTCAAGTAGCAAGAAAATAAGATTTAGTCTTACTAATTTTTAGTCTTAATCACTAAAAAAATTACTAATCACTTATAGTCTTACTAATTTTTGGATTGCCACATCTCGCCTTCCTAAAGCTTGTATTAAGGAAATCGATAAGATGTGCTCGGCATTTTTTTGGTCAGACCCTTCTTTGAATAACAAAAAAGCAAAAGTAGCGTGGGCTGAGGTTTGCACACCAAAGAGAGAAGGAGGCTTGGGTTTGAGATCACTTGAAGATGCGAACAGAGTAAGCATGTTAAAGCTGATTTGGCGCATTCTTTCTGCAAGAGGCTCTTTAAGGGTGGACTGGGTTAACAGGTATCTAATCCGGAATGGCTCCTTCTGGGCTGTGAAAGAGACCACCACATGCGGCTCATGGATATGGCGAAAGTTGCTTAAGTATCGTGATATCGCAAGACAGTTTCATAGAGTTGACGTTAAGAATGGAGAAACCACATCTTTTTGGCACGACACATGGTCTGACCTAGGATGCCTTAAGGAGAAGCTAGGTGGGCGAGGTTGTATTGATTTGGGGATCCCTTTATCTAGCTCAGTGAAGGAAGTGATAGCAATGTCTAGAAGACGAAAGCATCGCCAGGAAGTGCTGAACCGTGTTGAAGAAGAAATTAAAAAAACAAGACTGCAGCTGAGAGGAAATGAGACAGATACGGCTCTATGGAAAGGAAAAAACAGCTGCTATCGCAAGAGATTCTCGACCAGAGAAACTTGGGAGCAAATCCGCACTGCGAAACCGATGATGGAGGGGTCCAAGGAGATATGGTTCACACATGCGACTCCAAAATATGCATTTATCACTTGGCTAGTGTTTAAAAACAGGATCGCAACAGGGGAAAGAATGTTGACATGGAAGCAGAACTCAAACACGAGCTGTGTGTTCTGTGGTGTACCTATGGAAACCAGAGATCATCTGTTCTTCACGTGCCCGTATTCGAAGACAGTTTGGAAAGAATTGGTTCAGGGGCTTTTGTTGGATAAGTTCTCGGAGAGCTGGCCAGAGATCATGAAACTTCTCAAAGGAGAAGGCATTGATAAGACAAAAACATTCCTGCTCAAGTACACATTTCAAAACACCATTCATTTAATCTGGAGTGAAAGGAATAGAAGGAGACATGGTGAACAGCCCTCACCAACGGAAATACTTGTCAAGTTGATCGATAAAAATGTACGAAACCGATTGAGCACAATCGGAGGGGGAGAAGCCACAAGCGGCATCCACGCTTGGTTTGCGTCAAGGCTATAGAGAAGACTCAGTTTTTCTTTTCAAAGTTTCAAAAATGTTTTGAATTGCATCGCATTGAGTTGTAGAAACGTTTATTTTTCTTTTGAATATAATTTAACATTAAATTCAAAAAAAAAAAAAAGATTTTACTATATACATTATCATCTTTGTTTGACCATTAGAAAATGAAATTTAACCCAATTTGTAGCCAATCATAATTGAAGAGTCTTCACATCATAAACTTCACTAATTATATATAGCAGACATGATCACGATGTAGAAGAATCCAAACCAAGCTTATTCTAGGTTTTGTAGAGCTAACTAAAAGAGATAAACGAGATTGGAAATTGAATAACTTTATTGATGCAAGAAATGTAAAAGAGATTTAAGTTGTCACCAAAACTATAAATAAATTCTAGATAATTTTATATATAAGATGGAGAAGAGAGTTGCACAATGGGCAACTCCAAAATTACTTCTCCTTTTTCTTCATTACACAAATTTATTTTTTTGTTAAAGGATTACACATTACACAAATTTATATATGAATCTACTTCTCCTTTTTTCATTACACAAATTTATATACTTTTCTTTTATGAATAGTAGAGATCGATTGTTACATTTTAGGAGGGGATCGCATTAAATCTATTTTCATGCATAACCTATATATAAGTCAGAACAATATATTGTTCACAACCTTACATATATATTGTAGTATTATAGACATCATATTCGAGTCAATCGTAATATATAAATTATAAATGTATGTCTAGTTTAGTTTGTGAAATTTTACATAAATCATTTTTAATAAGTTATGCAGTTGGCAGCAAAATGATTGAAAGAGGTACAAAACATGCTAATATGTAGGATCTCACCAAGACCAGCTTAATATATGAGAGGCCAACCAAGTGTCAATAGCTCAATTGGTAAATATTTTCAGGCAAAGTTTAAAGATCGTCGGTTCGATTAACACTTGGAAGGAAACCATATAAAATGATGTACACTCAAAAATTTTTGGTTATTTCAAATATTTATATATATATATATATATATATATATATATATATATATATATGAGAGGCCTAAAACTAATTATTTAAATATGATCAATTATTTGTATTAATATATTTTAAATATCATATTCACTCTATTTCAAAATATAGGATGTTTGGGTTAAAGGCACATATTTTAAGAAAATTTATTTTCTCTTTTAAAACTATCATTTAAGAGTTTATTTAAAAAATTCAACCAATTAGAAAATAGACTGCAAAATACAAAAAGTCATAAAATATCAAATATATTTAAAGTTGCATAGAAAATTGGAAAACATCATATATTTTGAAACAAAATAGACACTTTAAAACATCTTATATATTGAAACAGATAGAGTAAATGGTATGGTTTTAATTAATCACTTATATATTTGTTAATTATGGTTTAATCAATTAACCACACGGTTATAACATTATATTTCAGTTATTATATATTGTATCATCTTTGTTAAAGAAAACATAAAGAAATTAGGGAGATTGACACAAATAGCCCCAAAAAGTTGTTTTTTCCAAAAATAGCACCTCATTTGAAAAGTTTCACAAATAGCACCATAAACTTCAATTAAACTTAATGAAAATATAAGATAGAAAATAAAAAAGAGAGCAAACACTAATCTAATATTAAATTGAATCAAAATTGTTTTTAAATAGTGGAAATATATACCCTAATTTGGAAATAGGGAACCCAAATGTAATACCACAAACTAATATTAAAATAAAAATCTCTTTTAAATGGTGAAAATATATATCCTAAATTGAAAATAGGGAACCCAAATATAATACCATAAACTAATATTAAAATGAATCAAAATCTCTTTTAAATGGTAGAAATATATACCCTAAATTGGAAATAGGGAACCCAAATATAATATTTTAAATTTATTTCTAATTTATTTTGTTGAATAGCTTTTATATAAAAGTTGTGGTATTATTGAAAAAAAAACTAGTGATAAAATTTTTAGAACAAAAACACTAATAGTAAGTTAACTAGTGCTATTTTTGGAAGTTTATGGAGTGTGTGCTATTATTGTCAATAAAACTTGTTTTAGGGCCATTTTTAGGAATTTCTCAAGAAATTATTATAAACAGTTACATGGAAAAAAATCAAAAAAAAAAAAAAAACTAAAAGAAGCAAAATAAAGAGAAAGAGGTATAAAACATGGGAACATAGAGACAACCAATACACGGAAGGAACCAAAAAAAAAGGAAAATACAAATTAGAACAAATGGAACCTGAACCAGATATATACATAAAAGGCATAAAGCCATTTAACCAAACCACATGTGACCCTCGTTTCTATTGTATGGTTAATTTCTGCTATTAATTGCCTTTAGAGTTGGGTCTAATGCAGCGGCTCTCCCAATTTGCTCTCAGTGACGAGTCTCGCTCCCACCATTGGTGAAGCCCATGAGCTGTCATAGACGTAGTAGGTTTGTTCTTGTTGACAATCATATCTGCTGAAGGAAGAAGGTGAAGAGGTTCCGTTGACAAATCCGACGATGATGATTTTCCTTTTCTTTCGAGCAATAGACACCTAACTGACTTTCCAGAACCGGCTTTCTCGATTTTGCTTGCACCGATCTTAGACATGAATTTTTTGTGTTTTAAGTAATCAATGTATCCTGCACATATTGGATCGGCTGGGTCCACATATAAATAAGGTATCCATGATGCTTTGTTTGGATCGTCTTCTTGAACCTGTAATAAATTATATACACCGTTATTTGTAAGAAAATCAATAAGCCTAACTCACACCCAAAAGCTGCCTCAAGAGTGAAAGTTTGGTTGTTTGCCTCATACTTACTCGTATATATTA
Organism: Arabidopsis lyrata subsp. lyrata; assembly: GCF_000004255.2. Taxonomy (NCBI): domain Eukaryota; kingdom Viridiplantae; phylum Streptophyta; class Magnoliopsida; order Brassicales; family Brassicaceae; genus Arabidopsis; species Arabidopsis lyrata. The sequence goes on along the minus strand of NW_003302550.1, from coordinate 10,470,067 downwards.
TCCCACAAATTATCAAAGTCTCGATGTGAGATATAATATAGGAGTTTTTGCAAAAATGCCATTTTTTCAATGCCATTTTTCAAAAATACCCCTTTTTAAAAACCTTATAAAAAATACTCTTAAAAATATAAGATTTACTCAAATATGTATGTAATATTATTAAAACATACACAAACTACATTTCTATGTATCTAAAATCTTATAAATACTTTATAAATACCTTATAAATACATTTTAAATACCTTTAAAAACCTTTAAAATATCTTGTAAAACCTTTGAAAAACCTTAAAAATCCTTTAAAATAACTTGTAAAACCTTTTAAAACACCTTATAAAACCTTATAAATACTTGGATCGAGTCTTCAAGTAGTAGTTACAATCCATAAGTACCTTATAAACCTAATAAAACTTTATAAAAATTTCAGATTTAAAAAGGGGCATTTTTGAAAATAGACATCTAAAAAGGACATTTTTGAAAAAGAACACACCAAAAGGGGTATTTTTAACAATTTCCCTATAATATATTCTAACAAACTTTGAACTAGTACTTATTATATATTGTTAAGAAACTCAAATCAACAAAAAATGACAAGAGTGGATATAACTTGATATTTTAGCCTCTCACGTACAAGATGAGTTCTTAATAACTTAACCACCATAGTTAATTAAACCAGTTATATTGATTCTTAAGTAGATCAGTTTGATTTTTTATAAAGATTATTTATTTACCTGTTGATCGGTTAAGGCCATGGCTACGGTGGCTTTGAGGACAGTCTTGGTGAGTTGAAACACACCTTTAATTAAATAATTAAAAAAATATTTATGACAAAATTTACATACAGATATTCTGAATTTTTACATATTTTTATAGAATGTTTTTTTGATAAAAATAAGAAATTTGTTTTAGACGTTGATTTATTAAGTTTATAGAATTTTTTTTTACAGCAAAATGATTGGAAGAGGTACAAAACATGCTCACGTAAACATAGGATCTCACCAAGACCGGCTTAGTATATTAGAGGCCTAAAACTAATTATTTAAATATGGTCAATTCTTTGATTAATATATTTTAAATATATAAATAGTATGGTTTTAATTAATCACTGATATTTTTGTTAGTTATGGTATGTTTTAATTAATTTATCATACGGTACCATATAACAATATATTTCAGTTATATATTATCTTTGTTAAAACTTAAAAGTGGTTTCTTTTACCCAAAAAAAACATAAAACTAGTTTGAAGTAAATTATTATAAACAATTACATGGACAACAAACCAAACAAAAAAAAAAACTAAAAGAAGCAATATAAAGGGAAAAGGTTATAAAACATGGGGACATAGAGACAAACACGAAATGGAAGATATAAAAGGCATAAAGCCATATAACCAAACCAAATGTGACATTCATTTTTATTGTTTATTCTATGGTCAGTTGCTGCAATTTGTCTTCATAGTAAGGCCTAATGCAACAGCTTTCCCAATTTTCCCTCATGGCCGAGTCTCGCTCCCACCATTGATGAAGTCCATGAGCTGTCATAGACTTAGTCGGTTTGTTCTTGTTTACAATCATATCTGCTGATGGAAGAAGGTGAAGAGGTTCCGTTGACAAATCCGATGATGATGATTTTCCCATCAATAGACTCCTAACTGACTTTCCAGCGCCGGCTTTCTCGATTTTGCTTGCACCGATCTTAGACATGAAGGTTTTGTGTTTGAAGTAATCGATGTATCCTGCACATATTGGATCTTCTGGGTTCACATATAAATAAGGTATCCATGATGCTGTTTTTGGATCGTCTTCTTGAACCTGTAATAATTTAAGACAAACACGGTTTCATTTGTAAGAAAATCAACTTGAAACTAGTATTATATATCTTTAAAAACTCAATCAACATGGAATCGCAAGCGGATGAAACTTGATATTTTAGCCTTTGACTAACACGATAAGAGATTCTGGTCCGTATACTTCTCTAAAGCCGGGGACAAGAGCATTTACTATATATGGTATCTTCCTAAGTGTCACTCGAACCAACAACCTCTAAACTTTGCTTGAAATACTTTACCAATTGAGCTATTGACACTTGATAAACACAACGATGAGTCTTAATTAATGGATGAACCATCCTAATTAGTTATGAAAACTAGTTATCTTAAGTTGATCAAACATTTTTAACTTTTTCTAAAGATTATTTATTTACCTGAAGATCGGTTAAGACCATGGCTACGGTGGCTTTGACGACAGTCTTCGTGAATTGAAACACACCTTTAATCTTTTTTCCCCCAGGTAACTGCTCTAGAGGAATACACGAGATGGGTGGGTTGAATATGTAACTTTCGAGGAGGAATCCAAAACTTGTCATGGTCTTTCCAGCCAGCAACACTAGGGCGGCTCCCAAAGAGTGTCCAGCGAGCCATATAGCTGAATGGTTGTGTTTTTCCACCATATTGCGTATTGCTCGTATGGCCTGCAAAGACCTACCACCTTCATGGAGGGTGTTGAAGCTGAATTTGAGGTTATGTTTCACATCAGTCATCCAAGTTTCTGACTCTAGGATCGTGCCGCGGAATGCAATCACATAACGTGGAGGTGCTTTCACATGTGAGGTATTTTGGCAAAGGTTGGAGAGCTTGTATTCAAAAACAGCACCGTATATGGAGCCGTCGTAGTCGTCAATCAAGGTTTCGACTAAAGAGAAGTTGAAAAAATCCCACCAGGGCATGGCTTGTGATTCGGAACCTACCCGTTTCTCTTGCTTGTCACGTTCCATTGTGTACACTCCATTTACCAAACTTGATGCTACTGACGTTCGATGGTACGAATTGGTCCTATTAAAGAAATAGAAAACAATTATTTTTAAATAATATATTGGATATTAATTTTAATTTTAAATGAGTTATCGATATTCGATTTCCAAAGGACAACTTTTACTAAGAAACTCATGCACGGCACATGAATTCATATAGCAAAAAATAAAAACTTCTAGTGTCTATCATAAAAAAAAATATAACTTTGTAACGCTTTAAGTTATATAGTTTGGTTATTGAAAAGTTTTGTTTGAGCCAGAAAAAAAAAGTTCCCTAATTTATTATTTCCTACATCAATTTTCAAACTCGTTTCATATACCACCTCAATCAATAGTAAATTTAAAACCATATTTTTAAAGTTGGTTTACCAATCAATAGATGTAAGATGGAAGGGGCCAGAGATGCTGAAAACGTCTCTATCTGAGTCTGAGGCCATCGCTCCTCCTCCTATCAATTTCCTGAGAGAACCTCGTCCCATTTTTACTTCTTCCTGTTCCTATAATCTAAGATATTACATTGCCAATTAGTAATCAAACTAATTTTAAGTAAAACGTTGAAGAACAACATGCAAATGTATGATTACCAAAAATTAGGACTAAAGAAAGAAAAGTTCATAGTTATGTGTTTTCTACTCTCCTTTTTTTTTTTTTTTTGGGTTTTTCATGACTATATATCAGTCATTCTTTTACATAAAATGCAGTTTTTTTATTTAAAAAAATGTAAAGATATTTTTTAAAAAGGAAAGAAAATAAGAGAAAATGGTGAAAATTAATAAGGAAAATAAAAGTAAAAAAAAAAAAAAAAAATACCCTTTTCCGTGGTCAATCAGGAGCGAACTTAATCGAATGAAGTAATCTTTTAAAGAGAACAAACTAATTAAAGAGTTCCTCCATTTTTTTTTTTTGGGTTTGAGTTTACACAGATAAGCATATTGCTATCTATATAGATGCTAAAAATAAGAAGACTTTTTGATCCGGAGACTTAGCTTTGATATTGTTCCTTTAACACTGACATGAGCCAGACCGTATCAACTACTTCTTTATTTACAAATTGACAAAATTTCTACAAATTAGCAATTAAAAACATACTTAGATGTGTGAATTAATCTTTGAGACCGTGTACTACTGTTTCGATTTATCAAATCATATCTATATGTGTTTGGAAAACAAATCTTCTTTCTTCTTATTGGGACACATAATCAAACTAATTAAAATAGTCATATAAACCCTAAAACAAAATTTTGATTATGGGGTCAAACCAATCTTCCTCACGCCATTTCCAAGATTTGTTAGTAAAAGATTGGAGTCACATACGTACGACGCTCCATCATGAAGAGCATGTTTTTATATATTACATGTTGTATCCTGACTATTCACTAACCGATAAGATCAAACATAAACTCTGGATTAAAATCATACGCTATGATTTCCTAACATTGTATTAAAACCATATATACACTATGAAAATTAACTCACAATCATGGTTTCCTTAATTGATAACCTTTCCAAATTACCAATATAATTAGAAGTTGGAATTTTATAATTTATGTCAACGCTACCATATTCACTTAACCCAAATTCATGTACTGTCAAAATAATCAAATGTTGAACATCAAGTATCATCATATCTCCTAAAACTAAAAAAATATACGGCATCTTTTTCATTTCTTAGGTTTTTTCATACAAATTAATAAGTTTTCTGAAATGACAACTATAATCTTGCTTTTTACTAAATGTTACACAAGTTTTTTTGTTTAAATAATAAATATCATAAAGGTAAATTGAGCAAAAGAACAATGACTACACTTAGAAAATTGAAAACATGTTGTTAAGTTCTATGGACTTCCAACTCAAAACCAATTGGCAATGAGTGGAGTGGTCCATATCCCTTATATATTACTTAGGATCCCTTCCAACTTCCGATGTGGGACATTATGTCCTAATACGTCCCCTCGAGATGATGACTCTTTGGCCATTAATCTCGGAATGTACGGGCTTAGATCGACGGCATCAATTTTGGGCCTTGTCGATGATTGGACCATCTTTGGGTCGGATCGGGTTGGACATGTGTGGATCGGGCTCTGATACCATGTTAAGTTCTATGGACTTCCAACTCAAAACCAATTGACAATGAGTGGAGTGGTCCATATCCCTTATATATTACTTAGGATTAATTAGAAACATGGATTAATTAGAAATAGAGGAATATATATATATACATATATATAACAAAAAATAATAAAGGAATATTGCTGCTTATCATTTGACCTTATCTACACATTGTTATAAGTGAAATTAAATGGGATTATTACGGGTTTTGTCATTTTTTGGAGTATCATTTATGGATTTTGTCATTTTCTCTAAAAATTTACGGATTACCATTTTTGAAGATTTAAAAATTTTCAATTTCAATTTTTTTTCGCTAAAATACATATTTTTTTATTTATTCACATGAAAAGTCAAGATGAATATTTTAGATACACACGTACGTATATGCATATTCAAAATAATGTATTTACGTTCCATTTTTCATCTTAAATCTTATGTGGCTGATAAAAAATTTCAAAAATAATATCTTCCAAATGTTTTCAAATCGTGTTCAAAAACGGTTGTTCTATCTCGTGGTTTAGCAAACAAATATATACGATTTGGATGCATGCATGGAACATAACCTCTATCTTCATCGGAATAGTTCCAACATGTATTTTAAAACACTCTAGTAGTCTGTACAATTACAAACATTTGAAATTTTGAACATATTTTTATTAAAGTTATTTTCACGTTTAGCATAGAAAAAAGATTTGGTCTCAGATTTTGGCAAAGTGAAAATTTATTCTCACGTGGTGGCAGTTAAGCCAAATTGTGACGAAAATACCCTTAACGACGAAAACTAAACAACAGAGTTAATTTCGGTTTAGTTGCTTTCTTTTGTTTTACATCACACGGTTTAGTTAGTTTTGAAAAAAAAAAAAAAAAAACTTTCGTTGCAGAAACTGTTGAAGAAAACGAAGAAGAAGAAGGAGAGAGAGACGGAATTCATTATCGGGATCCGATTCTCTTCAGATCGATAAATCCATGGCTGCAGCTGGAAACAAGAGCATTAACGCCAAATTGGTCAGTCTTATTAGCTCGATTCTTTTGAGCTCCCTTTGAATTTTTTTTTGTTTTCTCTCCGATGATTGTGAAATTGATTGAATTTGCAGACCCTTTTGTTAGATTTTCAGTTTCCGGATGTGATTCTGTTTCTAATTTGGAGAATTTTGATCGGATTTTGTTGTTAGGGTTTATGTTGGATTTTTATTTAGGTGTTTTCGTAATAGGGTTTTAGTGATTTATCTCGAACCAGGATTATAGATATGAAGATGCTTGCAAACATTCTTGATTGTTTTTTTACTTATTTTGATTTGTTTCTGTGTACTACTTGGTTAAGTCTTCAGGTGTTACTTGGAGATGTTGGAGCTGGAAAATCAAGTCTTGTGTTACGTTTTGTCAAAGATCAGTTTGTTGAATTCCAGGTTAATGGCTCTTCTGTTATAATGATCATCTTGTTGTTTTCACATTCTTTGTGTTCTTCTTGACTTTGATATTTGTTTATGTTATAGGAATCAACCATTGGTGCTGCTTTTTTCTCACAAACGTTAGCTATCAACGATGCAACTGTCAAGTTTGAGATTTGAGATACAGCGGGTCAGGAACGGTACCATAGTTTGGCTCCAATGTACTACAGAGGTGTTGCTGCTGCAATCATTGTCTTTGATGTTACGAATCAGGTACAGAATGATAAAACTCCATGCTCTCTATTGATCAGTAGATGCAATTCAGTGGCGTTCTACTAAATTATGTTTATTTGAATCTTTTGCTATCTTCTTAGGCCTCGTTTGAGAGGGCAAAGAAATGGGTTCAGGAACTGCAGGCACAAGGTATTGTATAGCTAAGTTATGGCTTTGATTTTTCTTTGTTAGTTTATGACTAACAGTTGCAGGCACTGTCTAGCTTTAGTCTCTGTTTGTTGGTTTTACTAAATAAATAATATATTATAGGTAACCCTAATATGGTCATGGCCCTTGCTGGAAACAAATCTGATTTATTAGATGCAAGGAAGGTGACTGCAGGGCAAGAGAACAAACAATCACAACACCAAACCAGAGAACCAAGAATCTGCAGAGCTTTGTGTTGCGGTAACAAAGCAAGACTCAGCATTTCTTCTTGTTCTTCGGCAGAATCAGACAAGAGTTCAAGATTTTCAGACCAGCACGGTTCGCTCTCTAGCTTGGCACACTACATGGTTCAGGAGAAGCTAGAGCAGATGATCAGAGAGACACAAGAAGCCACACATCAAGAGAAGATAAGACAACAAAAGATGAGAAGAAGAAGAAGAAGAAGTGAGGGTAGCATCAGTAGCACTAAGTTCATAGTGATGATGGCGATGGAGAAATGTTCTTTTGATCCAAGAGAGGATTTTAGAGACTCCATGGTTGAGATGATTGTGGCAAACAAGATCAAAGAAGCAGATGAACTTAGAAGCCTCTTGGAGTACTATCTATCGATGAACCCTCGCGAATACCGGTCTGCCATTCTCGAGATCTTTTACGAGGTTTGTGCTGATCTGTTTCGTAGCTAAGAGAGAACAAAGACCAGTTGTTTCTTTTAATGTTTGTGTAAGATACCCGGTTTGTAACAAACCGGTGTTATGGGTAATAAATAGACTGATTCAGATGCCATTTTATAAACCAAAATTAGAAACCTGAAATTACAAAAATCTGAAATGAGATACAATTTCGATTTCAATTTGGTAACCCCTTTGTTGACAACCTGATCTGAACCAAACTAATTTCAGTTTTAGTTGATCAGACATTTCACAAACTGTAAACATTCAACCAAACTGAACCAGAAAATCCGAAATGCCAGACATAGTGCACACTGCACACCCTCCTAGTTTACGATAAACACTTCATTTTAAAAAAAAAAAAACTTTAACAAATGTGAATCAATGTTTAGTCTTGGCTTAGCAAAATCATAACCGGCCGATCCAATTACGTATCTATGTATATATATTCCAAGAGTAACATCCATTATGCATTATAACTCTCCAACAGGTAAAAGAAGCTATATAACAGTTACAACAATATCAAACACAAGACACATAGTTCTATATATGTTACTAGTTTGGAGACAAATTTGTTTATGTTCACAGTTTATCGGTTTTACATTCTTTTGGAATCTTGGGTTTTAATGTGGAAACAAAAATATGTTATTAATATACGGTTCTTATGGAATTATAATGCGTTTTAGGGATGGATTTATATAATTACGTTTTCTACTCCTAGAATAGGGTTTTTAATTTATGAAGTATTCATGGTTTGTCTGGGAAATGAAAGAAAAATGAATTATATATCGGTCATAGATGCAGCCTGGAGAGCCCAGGAAAAGAGAAGTATTGTACCTAGGGAGGGGCAATTCTCACAAAAATATCGAATTATTTTATGTACACAGACATATCAGAAACGTACATAGTTATATGATGGCAAACATTAAACGTACGTACACCGACAAAAAATGTGGTACACATGGTCCAGACATAAACGTACACTATCTACACGGTGACAAAAAACAAGGACATAAAACTAAATAGGATTTTTGCAAGTCTTCTTGTTATGACCTGCTTTTCTACATCTTGTACACTGATTCGGAAAGAGTCTTTCTGTCTTTTTTGTAGTGTGTTATAACAAAAAAAACTTCTTAACCAAATTAATTACTTACACGATCAATGCTTGTCTTGGCTCCAAACTTTGTAAATCAACAAGATCAAAACTTCTCCAGCATCACATTCGTTCAGACTAATTTGTTTGTTTGATGGTTCATGCTTAGCTCTTACAATTATATTCACACGTATAAACTAATATTACAACAAGTAATGATGAGTTTTGCATTAAATGTGACAAGAGTCTTGTCTAAACTTTTTAGGCATTAAATACTGATTTATATAGAATTGAACCTAACGTATGATAAAAAAACACAAACACGGCACAGGGAAACTACCAAATTATCTGCCAAGATAAGGCCGAGTTCGAAGATGTTGGGCGCAACAAACTTCTTAAACACTCTCACGACAAATACACAAATTGTCCACCCAGTGATCTGAGGATACAATTCGGAGATGGTGTGATACCCGTCCATCACACGGTTAGCAAGAAAAATCGAAAGACTTTGTGTTTGATTGATGTAACTGCCGAATGTGAAAGGGTTTCCGTGTTACCTTCGCAGCCTGTATCTTGTACACACTCTGTAGTGTACGTACATTGGTACAAACTATGTTGACACGTACGTCTTGGAGTCACCGTTGGTGTACGGTCACATGAGAAATGTTATCTCCGTCAGGTGCAGTAACTAGCCGATTATCATTCAGTGTCCCACTTGGGGAATCTCCAATACCACGTTCGATAACATCATCCCCAGAGACATCGTCTATACCATTAATATTGGTATCGGTGTTACCTTCGCAGCCTGTATCTTGTACACATTTTGTTGTGTACGTACATTGGTACAAACCATGTTGACACGTACGTCTTGGAGTCACCGTTGGTGTACGGTCAACCGAGTTATCTCCCCCACGTACACGATGACTTGTGTACGTACACTCTGCCAATAGACGACTGAATTCCCCTGGATGTTGAACCGTTTGTTGAGTGAGAATGACGTCCTCCTCAACATTCCCTATTCCATATTCTTCAATAATTAAATCGTTCCACTTGTTGTAATCGTAATCTTCGCCACTGCCTTCACTACCGTCTATAGTAGGATCGAGGGTACTTCCCCCCATAGATCCATCATCACCCTGATAATCATCATACCCAGCACCATCTTCGTTGTCCTCCTCCTCTTCTTCATCCTCATCTGTTTTATCGTCTTCAACGTCGTCTTGCTCATCTACGGCCTCATTATTTCCATCTACATTTGAAGCCGCTACGATGGGATTTGGTGTCGTTGCACTCCCACACACACGGTAACTCTCACCATCGGTCCTAGGGACAGTATTCCCGAGTGCTTTGAAAGAGACAAACAAGGTGACACTAGGATCCCCACCACGAATCAAAAAGAATGTATCCAGGTTCATTTGATTGTCAATGTATACAGGAGGGCGTTTACTTTCTATCATCACTGACATCTTTCCCGGCATCCAGTAACTAATTATTGGATTGCATTCGGTGCACTTCAAACTGAAAACCTCGCATAATGTACGTACAAATGCCGTGTACGTCATGTTTTGCCTAACACGTACACAACGACCAAACCAGCCTTCCCATGGTTTAAATTTCCATTCTTCTTCTTTGCATTTCCACTCACCCACCATAGTAAATACGGGAATATCCATTACCAACCTGCATCATAAATTCAGCAGAACCCCATTAAATGCAAATGAAAGCATGATTATATCTACAAAAAACAAAAAGAATTCCCAACTACACACTTATAAACATAAATCTATCCTCATTTAGCAATTTCAACTAAAAAAAGTGGAAATAAAAATATTTTGGGTTTTTATATAAAAACAATGTTGATCTTAGCACACAATCAAGACCCTAGTGTGTTAAAACAAAAAACTTCTTAACCAATTTCATTACTTACACGTTCAATGCTTGTCTTGGCTCCAAACTTTGTAAATCAAGAAGATCAAACCGATGCAGAATCACATTCGTTCAGAAAAATTTGTTTGTTTCATGGATCATGTTTGTCTCTTACAACTATTCACGCATAAAAACTAATATTAGAAAAAGTAATGATGACTTTTGCATTAATTGTGACATGAGTCATGTCTAAACTTTTTGGGCATTAAATACTGATGTCTCATTGTGTTTTAATGTTTTTAATCCCAACTTGTCACTGTACTCCCGCACAAAATCAATTAAGAGCGAAATATATTGCGTAACCGGAACAGTGTACGTAACTAAACCTCTTAACTGAACCGTACAGTGAACCGCTTAACTGAACCGTACGCTTAACTAAACCGTACAGTGAACAGTACATCGGTAGGGGTAAAATGGTCCGATTTTGGCCAAAATGTCAAAACATGAAAGCTCATTCTCACTTTGCCAAAACTTGAAAATAAAACTTGGTCAACTGCCATAACTTGAAATTTACCCTTTTTATTATGAAAAAAACATTTGAAGATATACAGTTTAACAAATTATTCAGTTGACAAGAAAGAAAAGCGTTGAATCCCATGAATGAAACTAGTATGAATTTTAACATTAAACCAAAAAAAAGAAACTAGTATGAATTAAACGTTGCAGATTGTTTAAGCATATGATTCCACCATTGATGAATCCCATGGTTATCGTAAAACTCCGACGATTCAGTCTTGTTTACCATCATAAAGGCCGACGGAAGAAAATGAAGATGATCTGGTGAAGAAGACGAGGACCAATTTTCTCCGTCTCCGATTAACATACGCCTAACTGAGTATCCACTAGCCAACCTCGAAATCTCACCGAGTCCCGCCTCCGTCATATTGACTACGTGATTGAAATAACCAATATATTCTGAGCATATTACATCAGAATTGAGTATGCTGTAATATTGTTAAGGATTATCTATTTAAAACTTTTCATGTTACGGGAGAGATTATTTGTGAAGTAGCACAAGTATAATGAAAAGTTTCTTAGAGACTAAAAATAGCATTGGCAAAAAGAAAACTTTATAGATACCTCATCAAGGTCTAGGACTTTGGCTATGCCAGCTTTGAAGATATCCCTGGTAAATCGATACACACAATTAAGTGTGTGATTGTAACCGTACTGCTCTATAGGAATCAAGGAGATAGGTGGGTTGAAGATGTAAGCCTCAACAGGGAGTCCAGACATGGCCATGTTCTTTCCGGCGAGTAGTGCCAGGCCAGCTCCTAGAGAATGTCCAGCGATCCAGACAGCTGTGTTTCCGTGTTTGGCCACAAAAGAACGGATTTCTTCAATGCCATGCTTAGACCTATCTCCGTGATGGAGGGTCTCGAATGGTACACGGATGTTATGTAACACATCATTCATAGTTGGGGCAGTTCCGCGTAATGCAATCACGTAACGCGGAGGTACTATCGAGTCGGGGGTATTCTCATAATTGATCACGTTTTGGAAGACAGCACCGTATATGGAGCCGTCACGTGCGTCATATAGGGTTTCACTTTCAACTAAAGTGAAGTTGAAACTCTTCCACCAAGGTGTGGCTAATGACTCGGAACCATTTCGTTTTTTTTCCTGTCTCTTTCCATTGCGTAAACTCCTTGCACCAAACATGACACCAATGAGGTTCGGTGGTACAAATCGTTCCTATTAGAAACAAACCAGCTTAGACCATAGAAACGATCGAGTAGATATGGATATTATTATTATTATCTTTTTTTTTTTTGTATCATTATGAAATGTTATTTATATCTAAATTCTATAGGCACATGCAAATATACGTTGAAGTGATGAAGTCAAAAGAAAAAACAAAACAGTACGCAATAGTGGAAATGTCGTTCCTAGGAAACGGCTGGTGCAAAAACATCGGGGCCAAAAGAAAAATTGAGGTAAAGATTTTCTGTTTGATGACGTAAACTCTTTTTGTTTCCGAAAACAGTTACGTATTATAGTTTCGTTTTTTACATTAGTTAATAATATTTCGTAATCAATATTATTAATTTTGAAGCGGAAGGTATTGATGAAACAAAAAAAAAAAAAAAAAAAAAAAAAAAAAAAAAAAAAAAAGGTATTGATGAAACGAAATTTACCAGTCAAGAGATGGAATTTGAGGGGGACCAGAACGGCTTAAATCGTCACTGCGTGTATTTTTTTTTTAAGATTCCCATCAGCTCCTCCTTCGCACTTTCGTCTTCAATTCTTCTTATCGCTTATATGTAAGAATTAATAGAGATAACTTAAAACATAACTGGGAAAAGAAAAGAAAAAACTTAAAAAACACATATTTTAAAATAATAGAATGTGTAGATTAGATGACGTTTTAAAACAGTACCCAAAAATTTAGAGTAAAATTGAATTTAATGGGATCATACGTACCTTTTTCATGGTCTGGATTCTTGAAGTTCGATCATAATCGCATTTAATCGTACACTAAAAAAGTATTTCCATCAAACAAGAAATAGAGTACACACTTATATATAGGAGTAGGTATCGTTTAAGCATAAAAGTGATGTCATAAATAGGTAATACTAGTTTTAGTTTGAGGAATGGTCGAGGAAGTTTCAAATTGTGGAATTTTCTTAGAAGACCTTATAAGTCAAGTAGTCAACAACTAGCAGGAAATAAAAGACATAATATTGATGATATATTGGTTTGGTTTGTAAATAAAATTATTAAATGAATTTTGTTTTATGTAAATTTATTAATAGTATTAGTAGAAAGGATAACTCAAATATCTTGTTTCGTATTTGACATGAGTGTCCGTTATGATAAATTAAAATATAAAACTATAAAAATATCTTACTTTTAACACACCTAACCAATTCTTCGAAACATTTACGATAGCACATTTCAAATGAACGTTTGTCCTTTTATATTATTCAATTGTATAAGGTAGTATTCAAGTTTAAGATTTCATATGATAATATGTTTGATAAATGATAATATTTTACATGTTTAGCTATAGTTTTCTAATGTTACTATCTAGTAATTTCATTTCTCGGGATTCTCCACGATATCCTCTCTATAACTCTATCTCTGCTTTAATTTCTTTTATGTTTGCTCTTTTAATTTCATTTCTCGCACTAGAAATCGCCAAGCTGATGCTTTGGCAAAGGAGGCTCTTCTCCTTTCTTGTACGGTTCCCTAATTCTATCTGAATGAATGAATCTGTTTGTCCAAAAAAAAAAAAACTATCAAGTATTTGTCGTAAATTTAAGGATCTTAAGATTATTTTCAAGTATTTTTGGTGTTAAGCTTTACATAATTTTGGGTAGTTTGACAAAAACCACATTTTGAACAATTTTGAAACATTTGAAGTTTCATATCTGTTAAAGGCCTTACCCTGCACCAAATTTGATGATTTTACAACTTTTGGAAAGTCAGAAGAATCACCTTCACCTCCAAATATAATCAGTCTAAAATCGATCGGATCAGAAGTTATTACCGATATACAAAAGAGAAACAAGAAGAGAAGTAAAAAACGACCAACCAATGAAAGTCCCCCGGTCGTAGAGCCCATGACAACAACACCAAAAGCTAAAATGGCCTAGTTGTGAACGTGGAAACACAACTTTCTCTTATCCTTATCCAAAATGCTGAGTTTTTGCTGATAAAATTCCTATTGATTTGTGAATTTTTATCAATTTTGAAACTAGACATATAGATTTTAAGATAACATGGTTTATCCATAAATTAAATCATTCTATTTTCTACTTTTAAATCCATTTAACATCTAATGTAGATTTTGAAATCCAGCATTAAATCATGATTTGAACTAGTATTTAGAAATCAGTTAATGAATAATACATTATTTTGACAAAGTTTTTAAATCAATGATCTAATAAAACATAATTTTGCTTTGAATTACTGAATTAATAAAAATCCATAAATCAATAAACTCCTTTACTTATTTTATTTTTCTTCTAATTTTTTTATTATTGAAATACGAGATATGTCCATTATATGGGATCACATGGGTTGGTTTGCATAATATGATTTTTAAAATATATTTTTTTTTTCAAGTGGGCAATGAATTCGACTACAAGACACGGTTACAACTTACAACTTAGAAAAGGAGAGGAAAAAATATATGGTTGGGCTTTTTGTAGAAGGATATATAAATTATCATTAGAAATATATTCAAAAATCTACTATACATTTTTGCAACACTTTTAAAGAATCTTAATCGGGTCAAATTTGTTTAATTTTGACCTGGAAATCTTCAATCGGATCTTTCCTTAAATTTTAGCAAAATTAAAAAACGAAAATAATTAATAAAATCTAAAATATATATACTTTCTCAACTAATTACTATATTTAAACGCTTTATTTATGGTATATTCTCCACGATTTTTATAGATAAAGAAATCAAATATGATGATTTAATGCTAATATAACAAATTTGCACTAATTTCCTAAAACCTCTCTACCTAATTTAAACATAAATATATGATTCTCATTTCACTTTTATTTGATCTTATATTTATATTATTTTAAATTATTATAAAATATATAAATAGTTAGTAAATTTTAGTTTTTTTTTTTTGCATATGTTACAATTCAAAATTTTTAAAACGGACATATATTACTCAATCGATGAATAAAAAAATATGTGTGTAATCTATATTAATATTTTTTAAGAACAAATTGAGCATTTAATCATGTCGTTATTTTATTCAGACCCGAAATTGAGTCATTCGGATCTTTCTTTAATTTTTACAATTATCTAAAATGGGACAGTATATCACGGGTGAAATCCTAATTAGTATTTTAAGATACAATTATAAATTGTTTTTACGGGTTGGTCCAAAAATACACACTAATTTAAAAATATACATGGAAACTATTTGAAAGCAACTTTCAAATTAACTCGAATTATATGACATTTAAATAAAAGTGTTATTAAAAAAATAACAAAATGATGTTTAATTTCATTGTAGATTATATGGTTGGACGGGTTTGGGTCAATATTACTACGAGACAATATACCACAGGTGAAATCCTATAAATAACAAATCAAAATACAATTATACAATCTTAAACACTAAACAAAAGAAATACAACTTAAAATTTTTATTTTAGATACAACGCATGTGACCCGCGGTATACAACAAAAAATATTATACACAATAAATTCATCAATTTATAAAAATAAAAAAATCAAATAATTAACCCGCGGTGTACCGCGGGTCATATCCTAGTAATATGTATTATCATTGCAAGTTGCAACACAAAGTCCAGTTTGGTGGTGCATGCATATTTTCTAGGAGGGTCCATATGTTAGCGACATATTTTTGGGAAGTAGTAATAAGTTCATAGAACTTTCTTCCTTCTATGTAGCTCTCTCTTTTCTATGGTCACGTACTCTTGCTAACACACTTGTATGACGCCATCGACGTGACGACTGACGAGGATTTATAGTTTGCCCAAAGACAAATCCAAATCATAATTTGCTTTTGTTTTCTACATTACATAGCTATATTCTTAATTGCTTAACCAATTTTGTTTACTCACCAAATTCTCAAAGAAAGAAAAAGAAAAATGAACATTTATATCATCAAGAGATGAGAATAATCTTTTAAAATAAATAAATTCAACAAAACCGTCTTTTCTCACATGCAAGTAAACTAGTAAAGCGACTGAACATGGTTTTATTTTTATTTTTTTATAATCTCTTTAACGTCTTTTTAAAATGTGTATATTACTGAAGCGATGTTTGTATAGAAGCAGGCCCGGTCCGTCCATAAAACACGTGAAGCACCTGTTTTAGGCCACAACATATAAGTTAAATTTGAAAGGCCACATTCTTACAATTATCAGTTTCGTCTAGTGGTAAGATAGCCCATTTTTAGATCCAAGGTCCCAGGTTTGAGCCTTCCTTTCCACTTTCTTATTTCTTTTTTTTTTTTCCTTCCTGGCATTCTTTTCCATATTTTTTTTTGTACTTTCTCATCTAATTTTGTAACTATTAAGTGTTTTTTTTTTTAATTCCCGAAACCAAACTAACAACTAATAAGTGAAATTTAAAAAAGATTATTTTACTTTATTAAAATATTTAATGAAAACATTGACTCTATGTCTATATTTAATAAAAAAAATTATAGTATGTAATTCTAATACTTTAATATATATTTTTTGTCCATAATATTTAAAGTATAAGAATATCACATTTTTAATTATGCTTTAGGCCACTAAAAGTTTAGGACCGGCCCTGTATAGAAGATTCAATTGACAAGAAAATAACTGAAGCGATGAAAGCCCAAGTCATACTATGGCTCCGAATGGTAACTGTGTTTTACGGTGCGGGAGAAGTGCGGTATTACATTGCGGTACGGTTCAACTGCGGGACGTGCGGGAGAAATATATTTGCGGGACAAGTGCGGTTTGTATAAAATAAGCGGTACGAAATAAAATTTGATTGGTGAAAAAAGCTATTTGCAGGACAAAAGCGGTTTTATATATATATATATTAATAATTAATTTTTTTGTTAATAAATAAACAATAACATAAATTTATAAATCATTAGTAATACACAAATTGATCAAAATATAAATTTAATTTTTTGTTTTAAAATTTAAACCATATATTATAAATCAATATGTTAATATCACAGTATGAAATATAGTAGATCATTTAGTAAGTATATTATTTACACTAAAATTATTTAACAAAAAAAATAATTGAAATATTTATTATATAGTTAATATGAAATCATTTAACCATATTTTTTAATAAAAATGACTATAGTTTCTTTATATTTCTATAAATCTGTTTTTTTCCGTAATAAAACTGATTATTTTATAGTTTATGAAAAATAGTGAAGTAAGTTAAAAAAAAATTCTAAAAAGACTTGTTTTTCAATATATATTTAACAATGACTATACTATATTTGTAAGTAGTGAGACATTTTTAAGTAAAACAATGTCTCTATATATATATTATAATAATATTGTATAAATAAATATATGATTTAGCGAATATATATGATTTAGACAAACTAAGTAAACTGAATTATAAATTAACGAATAATATTAATTTAACTCTTACATGCAGATTCCATGATTTATAAAAATTTTAACGATCACTATGATAATTAATGATAATTATCTAGTTACAAATTAATAAAATACATAACTTATTACTATAATAAAATTTTGAATTAAGAAAACATAGATTTATAAATATTGAATCAGATAATCTGTTTTGAATTATTAGAAACTAAAAAATAGAAAAACATATGTAATGTATGGGATGAACATATGAATACATGCTTTAATTAATTATTACTACAAAAAAAACAATAAAAGTGGTAACATTTAAAAAATGGTTTGGTTACCATAATGTGATTAAAAAATCAGAAAATTACCTTAAGTGTAAAAATAGTTAGAAAGGACTATGGAGATAGTTTGGAAAAATTTTCTTTAGTTTTTTGCTTATGTACTTCGTAGGACAGCTATATATAGGCAAAGTTGTTATATTAAAAACAATAAAAATTAATAAGAGAAGAATCTAGTTATTATCCATCGCGTTTTTATACCGGACCGCATGGTAAAGCATTGAGGCAGCATGGAAACGCGGTCCAGTCTATTTCTCTGTCTTAAATTCCGCAAACTTTTTTTCTTCTTTTTTTTTTTTGAAAAACGCTAGTTGTTAGTATTTTGCTGTTTGGGGGACTAGGTGCGTTTTTCAATAAAACTTTTTGAATTCCGCAATTTATACGTTGCCAATCAAGGCCTATAATTTGGTATGAAGAATGTCCAAGCATTGGATTCCACCATTGATGAATCCCATGATCTGTCTGAAAATCCGGTGATATGATCGGATCGAGTTGACCATCACAATGGCCGACGGAAGAAAATGAAAATATCTCCAAAGTTTTTTATGGGATTCTAACCAAATATCCCCAAAGCGGGGAAACACAATTTTGAAAATAATGCCGTTCGAGCATATATATACACATAAGGGCATAAACGTAAATCTACGTGCTCTTTGTTTCGAAGAATCACATAAATAGCTGCTTCGCTTCTCTAAACGTTTCGTAATTTGGCAACGTAAACTCTTCTTCCACAAATAAACGGTCAGCGAATATTGAAATTTCAAAATTCATTTCGAATTCGCGTGGAGAAGCGATTTTGTTCTTTGATCTTCTTCTGGTTCTTTTCTCCGATCAATTGAATTTCATGTTCAGTGGCGTCTGATTCGTTGGGTTAGTTCAAATCGGGAATCCAAGGGTTTCGATTTTGGGTCGTCGGTGATAATCTAACGATGGATACGCGGATTGGATTCGGATCGTGTGATAGTATTACCAAATCGAAGAAGGTGCGCAAGATTTCGATCGTTGTGTATGTTGATTTGGGAATTTAGGGTTTTAGTTTTTAAATTGTTTGCTTGATTTCTGTTGGAATTTAGTTGTTTTTGATGGTTATGAGATCTACCAATTAGGATAATCAATCGCGTACATGGATTTTAATTTGGTGATCATAAGAGTTTCATGTTATGGAATTGTTTTATCAAACTTCTCTGTTATTTGTTGAAGTAGATGAGTTTAAATGGTTTCATTTCGTTGTAAAAAAGTAACGATTTAGAGAATTTCCGTCATGTCCATGTTTTAGATTGCATCGTTTTGGCTATGGTTTGGATTGTCTTTATCTGTGATTCTATGTCAATTGTTATGTTCATCGTTTATCTCGAATATCCTGTCTTTCTTGTTTTTCATGTTTATGTCGCAATATATATACAAGCTCTAATGAGTTTTGTGGTCATATGATTCAGCAATCAAGTGGCAATTCATATCTCAATTTGGAGACAGGAGCAAATTTATGTTCTAATCCACTGTATAAATTTATATTTGTTGCCTAGATGATGATGCATTGGAGGTTCTTTTTATTATCATAATGTGTTCTCTGCCGTTTTGTTCCTCATGCGTGAGATTGTTTTTCGCTCTGTACCAAGTTTTTCTTCTTCTTGGCATTGATTTTGTGGTTTCATTTTATGGTTTGTGTGTTGTATTTTCAGGTGAAATTTTGGCTCAGTAGTAAGTGCTAATAAGGGGGTCATGTTTCTTGCCTCATGCTGATATCTTTAAGAGCATATGACAGGTCAGATATCTCTCACTCTGTTCTCATGTTTATTGTGTCAGCTCGACAGGTTATTTGCATTTGAAAAGCTGAGTCTTGGCTTGTTTGGGTTACTCACACTATCTGAAAACACACGTTATCAAGAAACAGACACGGAAATCACTCAAACAAAATGCACTCAAACTCAAAACACACCCAAAGACTACAACACTCAAGCATAAACATAAACACACAAAACTCAAACACTACCAAAAACAAATCACATCTCACGCAACAAACCTCCAAACACACTCAAAGGTAACAAAACTCAAACAGAACATAACAAAAGAAATCAAATACAGCACAACACAAAACTAGACACAAGAAAACAAAAAAAAACTATAACGTCACGATTATATTCTTCTTTTTTTATTGGTAAGAATTTTGAGATTCTGTTGCCAAGTCAATTTCAGGTAAGTATCTTTATCTTCCTATTTTTCTTCCTTTTCTTTGTCTCTTACAACTTACAGCTATTAATCTTTTTTGTTAACAATTTTGTACTTTGTATGCTATTCCAAAGGAGAAATTCAAGCCACTACAAGCGACGGTGTCTTGCATACAAAAGTAAAGAGGTAACAATGTATTTACTTAGATATGTTTCGTCATGTGATTTTAAGTGAAGGGGTATCGGTGATGATTCAAAATCCAAGAAAAATACTAAAGTTTTAGGATAAAGCTTCTTGATTTCTTCTCATTTAATTACTTTTGCTTCATATATTCTTATGAATACATACTTGATAAAGGACATAACTAATCGTAAAAGCTGGTTTTGTCATACTTAATAAACATTTTCAACATTTCAGCTATGGACATTGTTTCATTGTCAAGATTAATAGAAACAATAGGAGCAAATCAGTCGAATCCCGGAATCAGACTTCGTAAGATTTCCTTCTTCATTAGCATTATTTTTGGTTTTATTTTATAGTCTTGTATTAAGTATACCGCTAATAGAATGGTTTTATATCAAGATGGTGGACTCTTAGGCTGAAAATAATTTAACAAGAAAGTGATTCAGTCGACTCATAAAAAGGAAGTGTCAGGTAGATAAACTATCTTTGTCTCTTTTCATAGTTTTTATTTATGGTCCTGTGTATTTAGTATACTGCTAATACTGTATAATGGTTTTATAACAAGGTAGACGGATCTTAAGCGGAAAAGAACCTAATTTAAGAAAGCCATTCAGTCTCCCCAAAAGAAGAAGGGTCAGGTAGATAAACACACTTTTTCTGGAAATGTCTGACGTGTTTAAGTGATCTATAACTTGTAGAACTAATAAAACATCATATTTCTCTATTAGATCTTGATTCCCATGGTACACTATTAACAATATCAGGGATGGGTTTTAGTTGTTGGAGAATCCTTTGCCAATGAGACAACCAAATATTTCCTCAGTGCTAAGGTGACTGATTTTCTTCATCTCCTCTTACACCAATCCTGACTTGCATCAGACTTCGTAAGATTTTCAGTAAGTTTCTACATTAGCATTGTTTTTGTGGTTTTATTTTATAGTCTTCTGTATTTAGTGTATTTCTTACACAATGTTTTTCTTTTTTAATCACTTCAAGATAGAAGATTCTTAGGAAATAACTAAACATAAGAAATTGATTCAGCCTACTCGGAAAAGGGAAGGGTCAGGTAGGTAAACATCTTCGTCTCATTTCTGAGTTTGTACTTTTTATGTTCTTGCTATCTTGTAGACTGTTATCATAATAGTGTTGTACTAAGATACATGATACTTGAGCGGAAAAGAATCAAATTTAAGAAGGCCTTCAATATCCATGAAAAAAGAATGGTCAGGTAGATAAACATACATTGATAAAATCTTTTTCTGTCTGATGTGTTAAAGTGATTTATAACTTGCAGGAACTAATTAAAGCACAACGTATTTCTCTATTAGATCTTGATTTCCAAGGTAAAATACTAACGATGTCATGGATCGGATTTCAGTTGTTGGAGAGTCTTTTACACATGAGGCAACCAAATGTTTCCTGATCAGTACTAAGGTGACTAATGTTTTTCATCTCCTCTTACACCACTAATTTTGGTAGCAGAATGATTTTTCTAACTTTATTTTGTGTGTCCGTTTTTTTTTCCATTGCATCATTTTGGTTGTGGCTTGGATTTGAAGGAAACCATCATATTTACATGATCCGGATTAATGGGGTTTGGAATAATGGCTGTGGTGTCACTTTTCGTTGCATCTGTGAAGAAGAAATTCATGCAAGAAGAATATATGGTTATACCACTTTGTTTATTTCGCTATCTATCTTTATATCTTTATATGTTTATGTCTCCATTTCCAAGCTCTAACATCTTTATAGCTTATATGTTTATGTCTCCATTTCCAGGCTCTAACATAATCAATCTGATTGGTAAATGATTCAGCAATCAGGTGACAACTCATATCTCAATTCCGTGTCAGGAGCAAATGTGAGTGTTGAAACACTGTTTGAATCATATTTGCTGCCTAGATGATTTGGGTTATCTTTTTGTTATCTTAATGCCGTCTCAAACGTCTATTGAGTGAGATTGTTTTCCTAACTTGATGAACAACCAGTCAGGCTCTGTAAGATTCTTACCATGTTTTGTAGTTTCATTTTCTTGTTTGTATGTCGTACTAGTCTGTGCCCATAATAATTGCTAACAAAATGTTTTGGATACTAGAGAGTGGATCTACAAAGAACAAAAATTCAAGAAAGTGATTCAGTAGCCAAGAGAGGTCATGTATTTTTGAGCTGTACATAACCTAATTTCCAGAGGCGATTCCAAGAGCATATGAGAGGTCAGGTAAAGTAATCTTTCCCTCTAATCTCATGCATTCTTCCCTACAGGTTATCTCCCCCTTCCCATTTGTGTTTCTTTTTCAATCTCTTACATCTATCAATCATTTTGTTGTTCATATTGAAGTTAAGTATGTTGTCTAACAATTTCGTAATTTCTTTGCTACTTTGAAAGAGAAATTCTAGTCACTACAAGCGAAAACGGTGTCTTGCATACAAAAAGAAAGAGGTAATCAATACACTTATACAGATATGTTTTGCTTTGTCAATGTTTTTGTCCTGTTTTGTGAAGGTGAACTTAAAGGGACTGGAGCAGGCTACGACGAGACAAAAGATTCTTTTTCGATTCATCCCTGAAGTTGAAAACCTCCAACTCGTGAACTTAGCTGTGATGATTCAAAATTAAAGTGATGAATCATAGTTGGTCTAATGTAAAATCGAGTATCGATAAGTAACATTCAGACGTCACATTCAAGTGAATGAGTCTTTATTTTTCATACCTATTAATTCTTTTGACAACGACGATTTTTTTATTTTTACCATAACTTTCTTAGCTATCTTGACATCACATTCAAGTGAATGAATCTTTACTCTTCATACATGTTGCTTTAACTATGTATGCGTTACTTATGTATGTATAGTTTGTGAAATTAATCATATATCCTATATAATATAACTATATAAGTCATGCAATTGACAACAAAATGATTGAAAGAGGTACAAAACATATCACCATTAAAAGTCGGATATCTCACCAAAACAGGCTTTAATAGAATTGAAATCCAACTACAATCAGTTTTTATTATTAGTGATTCCAAAACATGGAAAAGACAGGCAAACACAAAATAGAAGAAAACGAACCATAGTGCCATGAAAAAGGGTAAATAAAGTGTTCCAAACTAAAGATCAGCAGAACATATATATAAGAGGCATATATCATTTGATGCATCCTTTCAAGATTTGCCTTCAGGGTCGGGCCTAATTAAGCAGCTTTTCCAATTTTTCCTTAGGACCGAGTCTTGCTCCCACCATTGGTGAAGCCCATGAGCTACCATAGACGAACACGATTTGTTTTTGTTGATAGTCATATCTGCTGATTGAAGAAGGTGAAGAGGTTCCATTGACAAATCGGACAGTGGTGATGATGTTCCTATTCCTCGTTTCCATTGAGTTCTAAATGAATGTCTAGAACCGGTTTTCTCGATTTTACTTGCTCCGATCTTAGACATGAAGGTTTTGTGTCTGAAGTAATCGATGTATCCTGCACAAATTGGATCTGCTGGATTCACATATATATAAGGTATCCACGATGCTGTCTTAGAATCTTCTTGAACCTGTAATATTTGAAGACAAACGTATTGGTTTACAAAAAATAATAATAATATTAATAATAATTTCTTGTAAGAAAATAAACTATAAACTAGTTTTAATAGATATTTTAAACAATAATTTTCTTATTTTGGCCAACATGGAAATCTTGGCCTCGAGCTAACAAGATGAGTTCTTATTGACTAAACCACCATAGTTTATTGAATCAGTTATCAAAAAAAATAAAATTGAACCAGTTATCTTGATGTATATCAAACATTTGAATTTCGTAAAAAGATTAGTTATTTACCCGTTGATTGGTTAAGGCCATCTCGAAACTAGCTGCAGTAGCTTTGACGAGACTCTCGGCGATTCGATACACACCTTTAAGTGTACCGCCGCCAGGTAGCTGCTCCAGAGGAACAGTTATGATGGGTGGGTTGAATATGTAACTCTCGAGGAGGAATCCATAAATGTTCATGGTCTTCCCGGCCATCAACACTAGGGCGGCTCCCAAAGAGTGTCCAGCAAGCCATATAGCTGATTCGCTGTGTTTGTCAATCATAGCGCTGATAGCTTGTATGGCGTGGATAGTCCGGCCGCCTCCATGGAGGTTATTAAAGATGCATCGGATGTCAAGTTTCACATCAGGCATCCAAGTTTCTCCTTTTAGAACCGTGCCGCGGAAGGCAATCACATAATGTGGAGGTAATTTCAAATTAGGGGTGTTTTTGTAAAGGTTGTAGTTGTTGTATTCGAAAACGGCGCCATATATTGAGCCGTCGTTGTCGATCAAGGTTTCGAGTAAAGTGAAGTGGAAAAATTCCCACCAAGCCGGGGCTCGTGAATCGGGACGACCTACCCTTTTCTTAAGCCTGTCCCCTTCTAATAAGTACACTCCATTTACCAAACATGATGCCACTGAAGTTCGATGGTAAGAATCGTTCCTATTTAACAAAACCATTATATTTTTAGAAGCTAAAATGAGTAGGTATTGATATTTCTTCTCAAAAGGCTATTTTCATTAATTAAAACTCCGATTGGTGGTGACCATCAAAGAATCAATAAGAATGAAATGAAAATAAATTAAAAGAAATAAACTGAAAATGAAATAATCAAAATGAGAAAGAAAGAGGAATATAATATATATACCAATCAACAGAGGTAAGATGGAAGGGGCCAGAAACGCTGAAAGCATCTCTATCTGAGGCCATCGCTCCTTCCTCTTCTTCCTATGAGGGAAGAATTTCACAAGTGAAAACAACAAAATCAATTTCAATGGATGCACTCTTTTTGGCCAATGCCAACACTTTCATAGTAAAGGCATATTGTGTTAATTAAATTTAATTTCGATCAAGATCTCTAATTACCAAAAAGTAAACTACAGAAAGAATAAGCTTATACTTCTGTGTTTTAAAAGTCAGATTATACAAAAACATTGTAGGAACTTTTTTTTGGCTTTTTTCATGGCACTCTTTACAATATAAATACAAAGATTTCTTTCTAACAGGAAAGAAAATAACAGAAAAATGGTGAAAACATAAAGAAAAAGAAAAGGTTTTGAAAAATACCCTTGTCCGTGGTTTTATAGGTCAATCAGAATCGAATACAATAGAATCTGGTTAAGGAAGAGATCCCACTAAGCAATCATAGAGTTCTTTCTTTCAAGAATTCCATAAAAGAACGATTTATAGATGCTAAAATCTGAAGACTTTTTCTAGGATGATGAAGACTTTTTTGATCCGGAGGTATTGAGACCTCCCTGGGAACCACCTATCCCTTTAACATCAAGACGAGCATTAACGCGAGCCAGAATGTATCAACAACCTCTTTATTTACATTTGACAAGGTCCTAGTTCCTACAAATTGGCAATTAAAAACATATTAATAAGTGGATTAGTAGTACTCACTTTTGCTGCCAATTTCATCAAAACTAGATTTTATCAAGTGTACTCCTTTCTGCTGCCATTCTCATCAAAACTAGATTCGCAAACAAATTCTATTTTTAAAAAAACAAATATTGCTATTGAAGACTAGTCCAAACTTTCAATGTACAGAAAATAGACTTTTCAACGAGTGATTAAAAAGGCAATAATTCATAATATATCTTTAAAAATCAAACGAGGAAATGCAAAACAAAATCAAATGGAGAAAATAATTATACTTGTAAAGATAAGATGTAGTTCGCATCATCGGCATAGTTCAAATAATTATCAACAATTACATGGAAAAATAAGGAACTAAAACATGGGAAAGAGAGGCAGACATGAAATAGAAGACAACAAAAAAGTAAAAGAAATGGAAAAGGGTAGACAGAGGGTTTGGAACTAAAATATCACATGACTAAGATATAAATTATAAAGCAATTTAACCAAACCAAATAACTATTTTATATATATGACCCTCCTTTGTATTATTGTTTATTGGAGGGTCAATTGCTCCAATTTGTCTTCAGGGTAAGGTCTAATGCAGCAGCTTTCCCAATTTTCCCTCAGTGTCGAGTCTCGCTCCCACCATTGGTGAAGTCCATGAGCTGTCGTAGACTTAGTCGGTTTGTTCTTGTTTACAGTCATATCCGCTGATGGAAGAAGGTGAAGAGGTTCCGATGACAAATCGGACGATAATGTTTTTCCTCTTCTTCCCACCAATAGACTCCTAACTGACTTTCTAGCACCGGTTCTCTCGATGTTGCTTGCTCCGATCTCAGACATGAAGGTTTTGTGTCTGAAGTAATCGATGTATCCTGCACAAATTGGATCTGCTGGATTCACGTATAAATAAGGTATCCATGATGCTGTCTTTGGATCGTCTATTGGAACCTGTATAATAATATAAGACAAACAGTTTCTTGTAAGAAAATCAACTTGAATATAGTACTCAGTTTGGAGTGGCCAACAAGGAATCGCAAGTGAAAGAAACTTGTTATATTGACTCTTAAGCAGATCAAACATATTAAATTTCTTATAAAGATTATTTATTTACCTGTAGATCGGTTAAGGCCATGGCTACGGTGGCTTTGACGACACTTTTGGCGATTTGAAACACACCTTTAATTATATCGCCCCCGGGTAGCTGCTCTAGAGGAATAGAAGAGATGGGTGGGTTAAATATGTAACTTTCGAGGAAGAATCCAACCCTAGTCATGGTCTTTCCAGCCAACAACACTAGGGCGGCTCCCAAAGAGTGTCCAGCAAGCCAGATAGCTGAATGGTTGTGTTTATCCACCATACGGCGGACTGCGTTCAGGGCGTACATAGACCTATTACCTTGATGGAGGGTGTTGAAGATGCATTTGAGGTCAAGTTTCAAATCAAACTTCCAAGTTTTTCCCTTTAAAACCGTGCCGCGGAAGGCAATCACATAGCGTGGAACTTTCACATGAGGGGTATTTTCGTAAAGGTTGTATAGCTCGTATTCGAAAATGGCACCATATATGGAGCTGTCATCGTCGTTCAAGGTTTCGAGTAAAGTGAAGTGGAAAAATTCCCACCAGGGCTTGGCTAGAGCTTCAGAACCTACCCGTTCCTCAAGCCTGTCCGCTTCCAATGTGTACACTCCATTTACCAAACTTGATGCCACTGAAGTTCGATGGTACGGATTGGTCCTATTAGAGAAAAAAAAAAAACTTAATTATTTTAAGACTCCGACGAGTAGATAGATATGGGATATTGTTTTTCATTTTCATTAGTTGGTATCGATATTGATTGTCAAAGGTCAACTTTTACTAATTCATATAATTTTAATGAAAACTCCCATCTTCTTCTATACACATATAAAAAACAAAGTTATACTAATCAAAATATAAAATATTACCAGTCAATAGATGTAAGATGGAAGGGGCCAAAAATGCTGAAAGTATCTGTATCTTCTGAAGCTATCGCTTTTCCTCCTAATCTTTTTCTGAAGCCTCGTCCCATTTTTTTTCTTCTTCTTCTTCCTATATTAGATTGCCAGTTAGTAATCAAATGGCAAAGAACAAAATACAAATGTTCTACAAATTTATACATATATCATCTTTACATATATTTAATTTTAGTAATGTACATTTATTTGGTACTGTGAGGATAATTAAACTACTCAACAAAATCAATTTCAATGGATGCACTATTCTTTTTGGCCACTGCCAAAACTTTCATATACATGCATGTTGTGTAAATTAGTTAGTATTTCGGTATAGATCCTGATTAGTGATTACCAAAAATTAAAACTGCAAAAAGAAAAAGCTGAATTTATCGTTTTTAAAGGACAGATTATACAAAAACATTGTAGGAACTCTTTCTAGGCTTTGATATGACTAATCATTCACTCATTACATAAAGTACAGAGATTTCTTTTTAAAAGGAAAGAAAAAATCAGAAAATGATAAAATAAAATATAAACATACTAAGTTTTTAAAGAATACCTTCTCCGTGGTCTTACTGGTCAATCAGACTCGAATTTAATCGAATATGATTTAAGTAAACTTAAGATTTCGAGAACTTCTTTCTAACTCTCTAGCTTAGATGCACCTAAGGTTAACAAAAAAAATTGAGATCCTATAGAGTTCTTCTGTTCTTCTGTTTATTCTTTCTTTCAAGAGGAGAAAAACTAATGAGTTACTACACAGATAAGCACTTGCTATTTATAGATGGTAAAAATATGAAGACTTTTTGAATCCGGAGACTTTGAGACCTATCCCTTTAACACTGAGCCAGACTATTTACTTCTTAATTAGTTACAAATTGACAAATTTTCTACAAATTGGCAATTAAAAACACATTTAATAAGTTTGAATCAGTCTCTGACAGCATATACAACTGGTTCGATTTATCATATATAAAGCAAACAAGACTTCTTTATTCATCCATCATCAAACCAATAGTCCCACATGATATATAAAACTCAATAAAGAAAAAAAAAAATTTGGTTTAACAACAAATTGGTTTTAAACTAAAGTAAAAGGTTAGTTACAAGAAATTAAATCCAACACATAACTATATATCTAAACTAAATCATTAATTGTATTAATATATATACAAGAATTTAAATTTGTATGGTGATATACATAAATTTTTGCCCAAAAAAAAAAAGTATTGATAACTGATATACATAATAGACTCACATCATGACACAAAGTCAACCGAATATGTTTAAAGCATAGTCTACATTGAAATCATATCTTGTATTACTAACGTTAACGTTGTATTAAAATCCTACACTAACGTTGGATAAGTCTAAAATGAACTCATAATTATTCCTTTACAACTCCTTTCGAAATTACCAAAAATATTTTGCGTTTGAAATTAATTATAAAGTTATAATAGATTTTTTTTTGATAAAAAATGGAAATTTCGGGGATTGTGAATTATAATAGATTGTAGGTCCTGTATAACTTTATTCAAATTGCACATACTCTAAATAGATAAAGACTATAACAATATTTTGTATTCAAGTTGTATTTACTCTCCAGCATAGTTAACACTATATGTTTGTACCATGACACTCTACGTTAATTAATTATAAGGTTATATATCTCTGTCGGAAAGTTTTGCGATTGAATTTTATACTTTAGGTCAACGATACTCTACACTACTCTATTCGCTTAACCCATATTCATGTAATGCCATTGGAGGCTTAAGAATAAGGGAGGGAGATAAAAATATCAAATGTCAAGCATCAAGATATTACTATATGTTCTAAAAACTCATGGTCAACACAATTTATTGTTGCTTATCAATTTGGTTTCTTATAAGTTCTAAGTGGCAGTGTTAAAATAATCGTTTGACTTTAGCTATCGCTACAATAATCGAAAATAAAATTGCATTCATAATTTTTTTTAGCTTTTTTAAATCCAAGACCTATGGACCAAGTGGCAATAAGATAAATTTATATACAGTACACTGCATACCTTACCATTTAAGGGATTATTGTTGATTTTGACATTTTTCACCAAAATCTTTTGAAAATGCCATTTTCTTAATGACTTTGTGGATTATGGCCTTTTTGCCATTTTTAAAAACTTAACATTTGAGATTTTTTTTTTTTTGAAATAAACATTTAACCCTAAACTCTACATCTTACAAAAAAATGGGAACTTCATAAACCCAAACATAATCCCTAACATTATGTTTCTAAATCTTGAGAAATGGCAAATATAAAAGTTTTAAGAAGAAAAGGCATTTTCTACAAATGCCATTGAAAAAGGACAAAATCTATAATTAATTCCACCATTTAATATTTCTTCATATGGGCTAGGAAAAAAAGTTTTTCATGTGACTTCCAATTGGAATATATACATATGAAAAATATTCGAAAGAACCCTTCAAAGTGACAATTACTTCCACTTTGATTCTTCAAAATTTTTTCTTTTTACAATAAACCATTAATATGAAATATTTCAAATAAACTCTCTTTATCGATCTCGATCTAAATCTGGGAGAGATTTGATGTTTCTTGACTCCTTCGAACATGATCTAATCGACTTAATATTTGGCGTCACGGTCCATGCAACTTTTGATGGTTTCAATTCTTTTTACATAGATTTCGTCTTGCCGTTCTTAGGTAACTCTAGAAATCTAATTTTTGAAATTTTTAAAAAATCAAGTGAGAACTATAAGACCAAAAGTCTAGCTCTAAAAGCGCCCTTTTTTGGAGATCCATGAACCAACTTCCAATCTCGGAAAATAACCAGTAAATTGAAGAAGAAAGAAGTTGTTGATAATATTTATAGTGTTGTTGTCTTTTGTAAACTTGGTCTGGTGTTCAGTTTATTCGTAGTGCCATTTTTCGTTAATCGGGCTTTTGGTTCCGCGAGTTTTCTTTAAACTCGTCGCCTTTGTTTTCAGAGGGGTTTTTGTTGGACATAGTTCATGCCTTTCATTTTAGTCCGACCCAAATCAAGATTAACTTCATTAGCAGCCAACCAAGCCCAAAAGACCCATGATAGTAGGTCCATGATTTTATCACCAACTTAGTTTTCTTATAAATAGAGAGGCACCTCAATAAGAGAGAAGGGAGAGATAAAAAAAGATGGGAGAAGAAACTCATACTTCAAACAACTACTCTGTTCATCCAACTTGGGTTCAATTGCTCTGTTCTTCCATTTCGTCGCTTGACTCCTTAGTTCGTCCAACTGGCGCTCAACTGCCCTGTTTGTCTATCTCGTTGATTGACTACTCAGTTTTTCCAACTTGGCGTCCAACTGCTATGTTAGTCCATCTCGTCGCTTGACTGCTATCTCGTCGCCCAGCTGCCAGCTCGTCATTTAAACTGCCTAGCTCGTCGCCCAGATCGCCTAGCAACAATGATGGACTAGCTCCCACTTATTATAATATGAACTACAAATGGCCTGATCTCTACGTAGGCAGACTTTCACATGGCACATCTATAAAATAAATAAACTCTATATTCGTCGTGAGAACAACCTAACTCCCAAACTTTAACGGCATGAGAATGCTTTTCCTTTGTCAAGGAACTTACAAATACTTCATTGAAATCTAGGCATCAATATTATCGATCCTTGTCGGCTGAAAATTTCGTTCAGTTTTCCAGTTTAGTGTAATTTCTGTTTTCTTTTCCAAATTTTTTTTTCATATTCTAATTTTGTATATATATATATATACATATTTGTATATCCACCTTTTTTTGTTTTTTTGTTTTGTTTTGTATATCTATGGTGAATTGCAAAACTAACCATTTTGAATAAAGTAATTAAATATATAGCAGTATAATATAGAGATTTAAGCAAGTAAGAAAAGAGGGAAATAAAAAGTCCATAAACTCCTTTCTCGTTAAAGGAAATGGACGTGCGGCCACCGGAGCACTCGTCGCCGGAACTACCGCCGTTGATATTGCCGGCACCGCCGTTTCAATCCCTTAACACCGTCCTTATCTCCGCCTCTCTCCATCGACGATTCCAGATCGATATGTATTATCTTCTATTAACTTCCGGCGAAACTAAGACACTTACATGGGATGGGAAAGTGAGGTTGAATATGATCGGAGATCCATCGTTGGGCGGAGGAGAGATTGGTGAGATGTGTGATATGGTCACTAGGGATAGACGGCGACGGCCAGAGATGGTGGCTTTGAAGAAGACGGAGGAAAAGGAAGATGGAAGAAGAGTGTTCACACAGGGACAAAATTGTCCTAAATACAGAAAATACGGAAAATATCAACTCTTTTTTTTGTTGCATGTTAGAAATTTAATTTAAGTTTTTTTTTTTTTTGGTTATTCTTGCAAATTTTCCTGTATCCATCTTAATTATGTCATAAACTTTAGACATTGATTTTGATGGCCATATATATATTAGATGGACACAGTAAATTATATTCATAATTTAACTTTCTAATTGAACTATTATAATGAAAAATACAACACTAATTACATATCAGCAAGTCGTACCTTAATTTTACTTGTTGAATTTGGGCTTAAAGTGGCCCAGAGTTGTTGACACAATTGCATTCACATTAATAATTTTTCTCCGATCATCGGAAAACGCAGTAATCGAGATGCAGAAGCTCAACGACTTCTTCTCTGGTGGCGGAGACGGCGAAGAAACAACCGATAGTTTCCTTGAAGAAGGATCGGAGGGTCTCTGTGCTCTCTCCACTACCCAGGTTTCTCCTCAATGTCGATATCGCTAAGGTTTAATATTTGGTCTCTCTCTCTTTACTTAATCAATCTTCTTCGATTTTACAGAGAATGTACGGATTCGCCGCATCTTTAGCCACTGGTTTGCTGCTTATGTTCCTGGTAAAATATCAAATTTCATTGATAGAATGAGAAAATTTGCGATTTGTTAGATTCACAAATCCGATGGATTGTTCTTATAGGCTTTGTTATTGATTGATGTTCTTGTTAGCCACGTTCTATTGATCTAATTGAGATGGTCTTGTTCAGCATTAGACCGTATAGAAGAAGTGATTTCATTTTTCTGTTTCTTCTTCTTCTTATGCAGTCGATGATTGTATTTGGTATCCCCATCAAATTTGCATTGCTCTTCACATTTGGAAATGTTCTAGCTATTGGAAGGTATGTTTTTGTCGGGTGAAAACATGATGTTTGACTAACATTTGGCCATTTCATGGAATTTTAACTCTGCTTTGAATGGTTCTTTGCTCATATCTAAATCCAGTTCTTTTTGTGCTTGGGATGGATTTCAGTTAGATTTAGTTATTTTGATTTCTAATGCTAATTGGTTCCCATAATGGCATGGTTCGTTTGCTTCTACTTCTTGATATTTTATAGGTGAAAATTTCATTCTGAGATTGTAGATAGAAAACATGATTACTCCAATTTATTATAGTTGAAGCCATTTTACAACTTTCATCGTGTCCAGCTAACCGAGGTATTTCATAGCGTTTCTTCATGATTCCTGCCATGGAATTTTTTTACTTTGTATGACATTTACGGCTTCTGGAATTCTGTTTGAAAGATCAAAATTTAGAGCTATAGATTTGTTCCCATTTTAAGCTTGGTTGCTTGCTTGCTTGTGTAACTTCAATTAAAGCTGTTTCCATTGGCAAGAATCTGATGATATTGTCTTATATCTAACAAAATCTCTTGCCATTTCTACCTTCACAATGTTATTCTTTTTTAAACCACAAAGATCACTGTTTCTTTGGCAGCACAGCTTTCCTCATGGGACCTGAGCAACAGATGAATATGATGTTTGACCCTGTTCGTTTCTTAGCTACGTCCATTTATATCGGATGTGTCGTTGTTGCACTCATTTGTGCTCTCCTGGTATGTACTTGCTCTCTCATACAACAACCAATAACTATGTTTAGTGCCAATATTAGATCCAATCTGAGTAATGTCTAAAATCAGCAATTTGTTTGTCCCCAATAATTGTCAGCTTGAATTTAATTCTCTCCCATTCATGTAGATCCACAGCAAAATTTTAACCGTCCTTGCGATCCTATGCGAGATTTGTGCACTAATATGGTAAGTTAAATGCTAACCTTTAACTCAAAACAGGGTTTTGTTTCTATAAGGACCAGAAGGATTCTTAAGCCTTATTGGATTGAACATCTTCCTATACACATTATAATGACAGGTACAGCCTCAGTTATATTCCATTCGCACGGAGAATGGTCTCTGAAATAATGATCCGTCTCTGCGACACCGAGCTATAGTCAGTCATCTGGCAGCAAGATACAAAGCACATAAATTGTTTTATACTGGTCTCAAGAACTTGAGATCTGATTTTTTCTTAAAACGAAATTTGTTTGTTTGTTGACCTGGTCGTGTGAGCAGAAGTAAAACAGAATGAGCTTGTTTTATTGGGGTCGTGAAGCTCTTGTGTGTATTTTGTTGCTTCAAGCTCTTTTGTTGCTTCAGTCTTTAACGTTGTTTGGCATTTTGTGTGATCAAATACAAAGATTTTTTTTATTCAAATAACATCTTAGAGTTCTGAATCTCACAAGTAAGATTGCATCATCAGTGATGCAGTTGCAGCTGCAAATTGCATCATCAGTGACACAATCGTTTGCCACTATGTTTAGTTGGAAAGAGACATGAGAATAAGAGGTCTTAATTAATTTTTTTTTTTGTCAACAACTTTATTAGATTAGCTTATACAAACCAATTTTGGGGATATTGTTTACATAGGTAATTAGATGCGACATGAGAATAAGAGGTCTTAATTAATTATTTTGTTATTTACCTAATTTTGTATATTCGTTTAATTGGCTCTCAAAATTGTTACCAAGTGGCTTAATAAAAAATTGTCAAGACAATAATGCAGAAACTCGAAAGAAGCATTTTATCGTTTAATACTAATAACGAGAAAGAGTATCATTCTTACAAAATCATATTCTCTACATTATTAGTTACTTCTTTACATTTAAAAACAGCATAATAAACTTCACCAGCCGACAAGACAAGAACACCAAAGTGTTCGATCAAATCTTCGTAACTCCCAAATGTTAAATGCAACCACCCAACTGCAAAAATTCACAAAGTACAAAAAAATCAGAGTTCAGTTACTAATTGTATGACAGCAAAAAAGTTTTTTTTTTCCTCATGCAAGTGTTTGTTAGCAAATTATATAATCTCTCACCATAATAGATTCGATTTCTTTGTCGGAGACAGGTGTACGTTTCGGCTGCAGAGATGCTTTTCCTCCCTCAGCAGTGTTCTTCGGAGCCGCCGGAACATCTGAACTCGCCGTCACATTTTTCTTACCGCCGGCAACAGATCCCGGCGCCGAACCAGAACCTGAGAAAATTCACACAAAAATGAAGGAGACGTTAAGAACAAGAATAAAGCTAGTGATGAGCTTTTAGTAAACAAGAATCAAAGAAAATATGAGTAGTACTAAACTAAAAACATAAAACTGAGAATCTTAGGAACAAAGAAAAAATGTGAAACCTGATGAAATAGAATGTCTCTGAGGAAATTTGATACGAGGAATTCTCTTCATCTTCAGCTTCCTTAGATTCTTGAATTAATTGCTTTGTTTTCTTTCTCTGGTTTTTCTGACCATAGAGATGAACGTAGCTCTTATCTTTATCCTAAACTTAATGGGCTAATGGGCTGAAGAAGATTGTTCGTTGGATGGGCTTTTTGTAAAATAACACAATTGGGTTACGGCAAAAAAAAAAAAAAAGTATAATTTTTCCTTGCATAATTGAACAGTTGAAAAAAAAAAGTTTACGAGATATTAAATGATATGTTTTAAATACATAATTGGCTATTTTAATTTTCTAATTAATTAAGTGATTATTTGACAAGAAATACTCTAGAATTGTAAAAAAATATTATATTTATTTCAAAATATAAGATGTTTTAGACATTTTACTTTGTTTCATATTATAGGATGTTTTGCAAGTTTATATGCAAATTTAAATACATTTTATCATTTATTACCATTTATATTTTGCAGTATTTTGTATGATTGGTGGGATTTTTTTTTTTATTAAAAACAAATCATATTTTCTAAAAGAAAAATAAACTACCTAAATATGTGTGCTTTTATCTTAAACATCTTATAATTTGAAACAGAGGGACTACAAGTTTTATGGACAATTATATTACTCATTCCACAAATTTCTAAAATTAGCATTAGTGAGTTTATACAACAATTATTTTACCCTTATCTAATTATGTAAAATAAAAAAATTAGTTACAATTTGAAATTACGATTATAATACGATCACCTGAAACGTCAATCAAATGCTTACATATATTAGCTTTTTTAATATTAAATTTATGCTATTTTGGAACTTTAGAAATTGTATGTTAAATTTGTTAACAAAATCTATTTTTGTGCTATTTGTGAGAATTGCCTTTATTTGATCAATGATCACGTTTCATTTTATTTTTATCCTTAATTTGATATTTTCAACTTTTCTCTTATTTTTCATGTGCATTTTATGTCCCTTTCTTCATATTCTTTTAATCTTTTTTAAGGTTATATAATCTTGTTTTATTTCATATATTGAGACGTTACATTCATTCACTGACTCGTTATTTAAGAAGCTCTTTTCTTTCATTTTGGAATTTTTCTTTTTATTTCTATGAAAAATAGAAGTTTTGTCTTGCAGTCTAATAATTTATTTTAAGACGGTGGTCATATAAAAACGCTCTTCCTGGAGACTCGGGTGATGCAACAAGTCTAGCAGTCTGCCACCGTACCGTCTGACGTTATTAAAGATATCTTGCATGTAGGAAACTATTTTCTCTTTATTTTCTTAAGAACAATGTCTAATTTCTTATCTTTGGTGTTTTGACTTCTCTCCCCATATATATATAACGAGTGAATTTGAAGAAGAAAACTTCAAGACGATAGTGAATTCATGTGAAGATAAGATAAATACGAAGAAAATGTGGACACCGAAGATAAGATATTAGCGTAGTCGTCGTCCCAAATCCCAATCATTGATAAAGTTATGTGGTGAGGATTACATTGACTTGTTCATGGAAAGCAACTAAGAAATGAATTAGTATCTAACGATTTATGGCAAAACAACATATTACGTCGACCATTGACAAAAACGAAAACAACATTTTACGGAGCACGGAACAATAGTTGACATCATCCATTGGCCTTTACTCATCTTTCAGCTATCATGTTGATGTTTTTCCAATTAGCCAACCGGAGCAAGAAAACCACGGACTTGTGGATTTAGTGTTATATGAAAAAAAGACGGTGGTACTGACGTCATCATCGTTGGAGCCGGTGTTGGCGGTTCGGCTCTCGCCTATGCACTTCCTAAGGTTCGTAATCGGTTCAAATATTGAATCTGCATCGCTCTTCTAAATGTTTGTCTTTGTATACTCATATGAACAAAAAGTGAATCATGCATATTTATAGAAATCACTTATTAAATAGTTGGTGGATTTTATTTGATTTTTTCTTATACATGGTTAATCTATTTACATTTTTGAAGTAAAAAGCCAGTTATCCTTTATCGAGTAGCCTTGATTATTCAAAACCTCTTGCTGATTCGATAGCCTGTAAAGATGTAAGTTTAATTACCAAATGCAGAGTTTTGGCAGAATGCATAATTATGTTACTTTAATTAAATTGCCACGTATTTTGGTTTGTACATAACGTACATGCAACAAAAATAGAGGCTCCGACTGGTAACACCTGTTATTAAGGTTGAATTGCAGTCGATGTTATAATTTACAGTAAAAATTATGTGGTATAAACTGTAGACTGATGTAGTTTTTTGCTGTAAAAATATGAGTTATCAGTCTGATCAATACAAGTGACTGGTAACTTTTGTGTTTTAAAAGTTGCAGTATATGTTATTAAAACTAATTAATTAAATATCAATAATAATAATAATAATAATATTTTTTACAAATTAAATAATAAAATAAAATAATACTAAAAACATATTAATTTGAAATATATTTTTTTTACATAATAGTTATAAAACTAATGATTTACATTTTCCTAGCATATTCTAAATTTTATCTGTATTAAATCTAGTCCTATAAATAGTTTTTGATAATTAAATGAAAATAAAAAACAAATTAAAAATTTTAAAGATGTTAAGAAAATTAAGAATTTAAATACGTATTTTTTATGAAATGTTATTGAATTAAACTAAGATAATAATAAAAACAATTATCATTATTAAAATTAATTTAAGATATTTTCTTCTAATTTAAAACTAATTTTCGTTTTTTTAAAATGTAAAAATTATAACTCAACTTACCATATTCTAACTCATGAGAATTTCCATGTTTTTGAGTTAAGTTTTGATTTAGCAATTTTACAAAGGAGATAACTCAAAAATGTAAGTCATTCATAACTCAACAAACTTCAACCTCTAAAGCAAATTTTTAAAAACAAATCATGATTGGTAACATTTTTGAGTTATCTTCCTAATTCAATGCTACCACATAGTAATTCATGTTACCAATCACACCCATAAACATCATTTCTAAAAGGGTTATAGATAAAGGATCTGCTAAAATGAAAGTTGATATGTATAATGTATCCAAATTTAAAGTCGTGGAATTACGAATATATGTGTGAAAACTAATTTGAAAAATCTAAACTGTTACCTAAAATATCAATTCTATTATAAAAAAACATGGGAAAATACCCGAAAAAAACCGTCATCTATTATTATTTTGGCCGTTTAATACATGTAGTTTTAAAATTGGAATAAAAATACCTTGATTATTAAATTTTGTCTTTTAAAATATTCGTATTATAAAGGTTGGTAGAATCTTACCCACGAGTTAACAGCCGTTAACACGGGTAACGGAATCTCTAACCACAGTTAAAAGTTAACCCCACATATTTAAATAGATATATATTATTGTTTACTTGTACATACATGTAAATTAACTTCGCCTGGTGGCAATAAGCAGGTTGAATTCCCCATCTTAAACCGGGAACGAATCCTACATGCCACAATTTTTTAATTTTCTTTTTCTTTTTTTTTTCCGTCGTCAGCTTCCCTTTCCTATCATAATCACGGCGGCGTTAGGGTTTTTCTGAAGGAAAAAAAGAAAAATTTTATTTAAAAAAAAATCAAAAAAGTGTGACCGGTAGGATTCGATCCTGGGTTTAGAGGGGAACTCAACTTGCAAACCAGGCGAAGACAATTTATTGGTATTTGTATTTAAACAGATACTATATATCTATTTAAATATGTGGGGTTAACTTTTAACTCCGGTTAGAGATTCTGTTATCCGTGTTAACGGCTGTTAACTCGTGGATAAGATTCTACCAACTTTTATAACACGAATAGTTTTAAAGATAAAATTTAATAATCAAAGTATTTTTATTTCAATTTTAAAACTATCTGTATTAAACGGCCAAAATAATAATAAATGGCGGTTTTTTTGGATTTTTTCCAAAAAACATTGATTGACACATTTAGCTTCAAAAATGTCAATAACTTGAGTGGTACGTACCTTTTATTTGCTTGTTCTATTTCTATATAGTAACATACTCATTAATTAGGGGTGTCAATATCTTCTGTTTGTATCTGATATAAATTCATCGTCTCTTTAATGTCAACTTTGACAGCTCATAAATGATAACGAAATATGTGGACAACATAAAAGATCAATTTGCTTTCTAAATTATTATAAAAATTTAGCATGTGGTGATACCATGTCCAAACTGGCATATCTTTGTACTATATATATGTTATTCCTCTTTCTCAATTCTTTCATACACCACAATTAGAACTAATAGATATGGATATCGCTTTTACGCACGTTTTTGTATGGACGATACTCGCCTTCGTGCTGACTTGGACGGTGTTCTACGTTACAAACAGGGGGAAGAAGGCAACGAAGTTGGCTGATGCGGTGGTGGAAGAGGGAAAAGACGGTGCTGCTGACGTTATCATCGTTGGGGCTGGAGTTGGCGGCTCGGCTCTCGCATATGCTCTTGCTAAGGTATGTAAAGTCTAAAGTGGCGTTGGAATATTAAATCTGCATGGCACTTTTGTTAACTACTTTCTTATACTAATATCTGCTTATAAAATAGGATAATAAAAACCTATATTATACATTATCTATGATTGTTTTCGTTTTAGCAAGATAGAATTCTATCGCAGCATATGGTTTTCGCATGATAAAATCAGAACCGGTCCTGAGAATTTGAAAGCCAAAGAGAATAACAAAAAATTAAAGACCTATATATAATTAGGAACTTTAATAATTAAAAAAAAAAAAAAAAAAACTAATGAGAATTGGGAAAGAAGGAGTGTAACTAGACTTTTTTCGTATCCACGTTATAATACCTCTACCGCTCCACGGCTCCACCACAGTAGAAGTCGACAAGATCGTTTTAGTCAAAAAGGAGCCGGTAAATTAATATAGAAAAAAAAAACAAGTAAAGTTTGGGGTTAGGGCCGGCTTTGAATACAATCATATATTCCTATGCTAATTTCGGGTTATAGGACGGACGTCGAGTACATGTGATAGAGAGGGACATGAGAGAACCAGAGAGAATGATGGGTGAATTTATGCAACCAGGTGGACGACTCATGCTTTCTAAGCTTGGCCTTCAAGGTCTGTGTCCGCTTTACTTTCATTTACATTTATGTAAATCAATCAAGAAATTGCGTCTTGGTTTCATGGTCTCATGCGTTTATAATTTATACAGATTGTTTGGAAGACATAGATGCACAGAAAGCCACGGGTTTCGCAGTTTATAAGGATGGAAAAGAAGCAGTCGCACCTTTTCCAGTGGAAAACAACAACTTTTCTTATGAACCTTCTGCTCGATCTTTTCACAATGGCCGATTTGTCCAGCAATTGCGTCGAAAGGCTTCTTCTCTTCCCAAGTACGTTTCCTTGTTCACTAATTTTTTTACTATATGATTTATTGTATTCAATGGAAATCATGAATACATCTCATATACTAGTATTAGAATCAGAGTAATCCAAAATAAGTATTCGTGTGGAATGTGAATCGAAGTGATCTTATCGATATCACACAAAAGTCAAAGATATATAGAACTTTTTCATTGGCAACTAATGGAAGCTAATAAACTTTGATAAGATATATATCTTCTATAAATTAAAATTATATGACACTCGATAGATCGAACTGAGTTGTTTGAAATAGTTTTTAGACAGTCAATTAAGATATTTATACTTTTTACTTTAAAAGAAAAGGAAAATATATATTTAAAAATCTATTAACATCATATATAAAGAGATAGATAGATGGTAGACCCTCTTCGAATATCCAATTAGCGTCTAATTAATTTTCGTACATTGGAAAATACTACTGAACTTGACAATCGCAATGATTTTGTTTACACCAATCGTTGATTGGTAGTGTGCGCCTCGAAGAAGGAACGGTGAAGTCTTTAATAGAAGAAAAAGGAGTGATCAAAGGAGTGACATACAAGAATAAAGAAGGCGAAGAAACAAGAGCCTTGGCACCTCTCACTGTAGTATGCGACGGTTGCTACTCAAACCTTCGTAGGTCTCTTAATGACAACAATGTAAGTATGCTCCTTTGAGAGAAAAGACTACAATCGTTTCATATAAACGCTAATGCCATAGAACTGGTGTTACTTACTCTGATTTACTCAGTTACTTAATAAGCATCAATGTGCTATGACTTCATATAGGCGGAGATTTTGTCGTACCTAGTTGGTTTCATCTCCAAGAATTGTCGACTTGAAGAACCCGAAAACTTACACTTGATATTGTCTAAACCTTCTTTCACCATGGTATATCAAATAAGCAGCACTGACGTTCGTTGTGGTTTTGAGGTTCTCCCCGAGAATTTTCCTTCTATTGCAAATGGTGAAATGTCTACTTTCATGAAGAATACTATAGTTCCTCAGGTACGCATTGGGCTGATTAATCTTTGATCGATTGAAAAAAGAACTAAGCTTATAAATATATAAGTAAATTGGTGTTACTTGTACATAAATAAGTCATACATAGACACATTCTATAACATGTGCAAGAGGTCCATAAATCCATTCACAATATGCATTTAACATCTCTTACACTTATTTGCAGGTACCTCCAAAACTCCGCAAAATATTTTTGAAAGGAATAGATGAGGGAGCACAAATAAAAGTCGTGCCAGCAAAGCGCATGTCAGCTAGTTTAAGCAAGAAGAAAGGTGTGATTGTATTGGGAGATGCATTCAACATGCGTCATCCAGCAATCGCATCTGGAATGATGGTTTTACTGTCTGACATTCTCATTCTACACCGTCTTCTCCAGCCATTAAGCAACCTCGGCGATGCTAACAAAGTCTCAGAAGTTATCAATTCTTTTTATAGTATTCGCAAGGTGAGCATATGTACATTTTAATCTAAAACATAAAAATTTGATCAAAAGTGATTTACAACTCTTTTTTATAACTATACATGATTTTTTATGGTGAAGCCAATGTCAGCGACGGTTAATACATTAGGAAATGCATTTTCTCAAGTGCTAATTGGATCAACGGACGAAGCAAAAGAGGCAATGAGACAGGGTGTCTATGATTACCTTTGTAGTGGTGGGTTTCGCACGTCAGGGATGATGGCTTTGCTCGGCGGCATGAATCCTCGTCCGCTCTCTCTTATCTATCATCTATGTGCTATCACTATATCTTCTATTGGCCAACTTCTCTCTCCATTTCCCTCTCCCCTTCGCATTTGGCATAGCCTCAAGCTTTTTGGTGTAAGTCAATATATCTCTCTTTATATCAAAATTTTTCTATAGAATTATTTCTTTCTTAACCCTTTTTCTTGTTTGCTAATATCTAGTTGGCCTTGAAAATGTTGGTTCCCAATCTCAAAGCTGAAGGAGTTAGCCAAATGTTGTTTCCAGCAAATGCAGCCGCGTATCGCAAAAGCTATATGGCCGCAACCGCGCTCTAAACATTGATGCTCTAAATCGCAATTTATATGGAGCACGAATTCTTGTGATTGTGCATTTGTGAAACCTGTATT
The DNA here is from genome assembly GCF_000004255.2 of Arabidopsis lyrata subsp. lyrata. Lineage (NCBI taxonomy): Eukaryota > Viridiplantae > Streptophyta > Magnoliopsida > Brassicales > Brassicaceae > Arabidopsis > Arabidopsis lyrata. The sequence continues at coordinate 10,427,504 of NW_003302550.1, read as the reverse complement.
GTAGCTCTTATAAAATTATTAGTCTGGAACAGGGGAAATTTCTAAATATAAATAAATAAATAAACATTTGAATGTGAGATGTGTGAATTAATCTTGTTGTTACAAGTAATGCTCCTTTTTTATTTAGCTTCACCCATGTATTTATGGAGCTAATTGTTTGTTGCTCAGTCCTTTTTTTTTAAGACGATGGTGTTTATTACTTTGAAAAGTTTTGTTTTATACGTATTCGACATTTTTTAGTCATCCGGTATTCATATACAGTAGCACGGCTCTGGCTAAACTTGTAAATGAAACTTAAACAGAGAATTACATGGTAATCCATGATGACCTGATAGGAAATCAAATGCAGTCGATTCCTAATTTCATGTCAATGATTAGAGTAAGCTGAGAATTCGAATGGTAAACCTACTGATGCCAATCATTTCTCTCTTACCAGAGCTGTGTCACTGTGACCTGGAACTTCAACTGAAGGAAAAGAGAATGTTGTGTATTTAAGATTGTTGAGGTCAATCTCTCTAATGTGTTTGTCCAGTCGGTAGTTGGCCGAAATCGTTGAAAAGGTGCATGTAGTCTAGGCAAACGGTAGGAATATAGGCACAAAGATACTCATTTATCGAGTCTCATCCAGTTCTCCATATGAGACACAAGTTTGATTAACACCGTACCCCAACCTCTAATATTGTCACCAATTGGTAATTGATCTCGATTAAAAACATGAAGAACTCATCCATTTAATTATGAGAAAATGTACATAATTGTTTTTTCATTTATCCTGAATATATATATATATATATATATATAACAGTTTACTTAAAAAATTAAATATAATGCGATAAAAATAATGTTCAATCTATTTATTTCTATATATATCTTTTTTTTTATAAATATAATCTGCCGCTTGTGATGATTTTGGATGGAATCTTCCACCTGTTCGATCAACGCAAGCTCGCAACCTCCATGCTCTGTTATCCACAGTCAATCCGCCGGATCCTTCTAATGGGGATGACAGCTATTGTTGGGTTATCCATGGTATTAGCTACAATCACTTTCCCACTGCTATTACTTGGGACTCTATTAGGCCGAGAGCAGCTTTGAAGGGTTGGGCGTCCTCCATCTGGTTCAAAGGAGCCACTCCACGACATGCTTTCACAATGTGGATGGCTCAGTTGAATAGGCTTCCAACCCGGAGCAGGATGGTGTCTTGGGGCCTGCATGTGACCCCTACTTGCTGCCTTTGCTTGAACTACGATGAGACTCTTGAGCACCTCTTTCTGACTTGCTAGTTTAGCCAGCAGGTTTGGAACTTAATTCAGTCTCATTTGCACTTACCCGTCTGCATTTTCTACACTTGGCCATCGCTCATTTCTTGGACAAGGCTGAGAACTGATTCCTCTCCTTCGATCCTTCGAAAACTGGCGAGCCAAGCCGCTGTCTACCACATCTGGAAGCAGCGAAATAATCTGATTTATAACCAGATTTCTGCCACACCTGCTGCAGTTTATAAAACCATTGAGAAGGAACTGCGTAACACAATCACGGCTAGACGGAACCAGAAGAAATTCAGGAACTTGATGCCGCTTTGGATTAGATAGTTTGTTGTCTGACACACAACAATTTGCTTTGTAACTCTTGTTTTTTATTTCTTTTTTGGCAAGGTTACAACCATAGGTTAAGCTCTTTTGTAAAACTTCAAAACTTCATTTATATGATATTAACATTCCTATCAAAAAAAAAAATTAGATTCAAAGAAAAAATAACTCTTTTACAACAAGTGCAACGTTTGTTTGGAAGTTAAAGAATTCGAAAATTTAAACATTCCCTCCTAGAAACCCATTAAGTCAAACCATGCTTGGATTCCTAAATCATATCTCCTGTCTCCATTTATTTTAATCGCCGAGAATTGTTTATCGCTCCATTTGATTAGGCGGCTGGGAAGATTCGATGCATTGCCGTGCTTTCTTCCATTTTTTTCTCTCCAAATGGTATACGTCGAAATGGCTATATATATATCACTAAACCTTTCTGAATTTTCTTATAAACCATATCAAGGACTAAATTATCACGCAATTAATAAGCAAAACCGTAATGAATATGGCTTTGCCATACTTCTTGTGGTTATGGACGCTACTCGCTTTCGTGTTGAGGTGGATGTTGTTCCACGTAGCCAATCAGTCCTATCTTTCGATCTTATTTAGCATCTATTTGAAGCATTGCATTAATGGCCTTTCTTGCTAAAAATCCCACCTAGAAGCATTAAATTGCATTAGATTAAATTGCATTAAATTGTCCATCTGTCCACAAGGAAACTGTTACTTAACCCATAATTTTTGTAAAGCCACATCATTTTTATTTATATATACAACTTTTCACAAAAGAAAAAGTGTATAGTATCTGTTCGTTCTTTTAAGTGCTTTGTTTTTTTTTAAGTGCTTTTTTTTATATATATTCATACAACCCAAAAATAAATCATGTGTCTTTATAGAAATGATAAATATAGTTGGTGGATTTTTAAGTGATCTTCCGATAAATAATAGTGTACGTATATCTACATATTTTACAATATCGTGATTGTTGACCATGGAAGAGTTTTGCATACATTAATACATAAGTATGTTACTTTTATTTCCATGAATGTTTGTTTGTGACATCGTGTGCATAAAATACATGCAAGTATGCAACAAGCATAGATGCATCATCTTTAAAAGGTTAAAGAAACCAGCATTAGCTAAAATGAAAGTTGATTTGTGTCCGCAGTTCGGACTGAGGCCGGTCCAATGTTTCTAATAGAATTTTGGATGTTTCTTCCACAATGTGATTCTCTAAGTGATGACTTATTTTGTCTATGTTCTGGACCGACCCTCTGTTATCAAAAACATTGATTTATACATTCAGATTTAGCAAAATTCTCTTACTATTTTAATCGCCATTCACTAGTTTTCAAAGATATCAATAATTCAAGTGGTACCTTAAATTCGCTTGTCTATATACTGACAAAATCATTAATTAGGGTGGTCAATCTCTTATGTTTGTATGTGAAATATAAATATCATCTGTTTATGTCAATGTAGACAGCTAGAAGTGATAACGATTTATGTGGAGAACACAAAAGATCAATTTATTGCTTTTAAAAAAATAATATCATAATTTACCATATGTGGTGATGCCACGTCCAAACTGACTTAACTTTGTATTATATATGCATGTTACTCCTTTTAATAGTAATCAAAACCATATTGAGAACTAGTTAATAGATTTGGGATATGGCCTTTACGCACGTTTGTTTATGGACGGTACTCGCCTTCGCGCTGACCTGGACGGTGTTATACGTTACCAACAGGAAGAAAAAGGCGACGGAATTGGCGGATGCGGCAGCAGAGGAGAGAAGAGACGGTGCTTCTGACGTCATCATCGTCGGGGCTGGTGTCGGTGGCTCGGCTCTTGCATATGCTCTTGCTAAGGTATGTAAAGTGGCGTCAGAGTTTTACGTCCAAGTATTAAATCTGCATCAAGTTAACGATTTTCCTACTCTACTATTTGCGCATGAATAGGGTAAAAAATTTAGAACTATATATACATGCATAATAGAATTCTATTCCAATGTTTTGTTTTTGCATAATACAACCTTATGCTAATTTCTGATTATATATAGGACGGGCGCCGAGTACATGTGATTGAGAGGGACATGAGAGAACCAGAGAGAATGATGGGTGAGTTTATGCAGCCAGGAGGACGATTCATGCTTTCTCAGCTTGGCCTTCAAGGTCTGTCTCTGTTTCACTTTCATTTTACATTTACATTTTATTTTTAATTGGAGAATCTAGAACCAAATTCTATACGCTAATCTTCGAAACTTGTGAAAAATCGAATATATTTGTTATTTAAAAGTGGCTATAGTGTCCAACTATGATTTAAATCGCAGAACTTAAACCATAGTCTTTCAACTTCTTGAGGAATTCTTTAGTTACTAGACCATGAGTTTGTTTACATTTGCGTTTATAGAATTAAATGAATATGTCTTAGATGGATGATCGAACTTGTGCGTTTTTCTATATAGATTGTCTGGATGGTATAGATGCCCAAAAAGCCACGGGGATGGCAGTTTATAAGGACGGCAAAGAAGCAGTCGCATCTTTTCCGGTGGACAACAACAACTTTCCTTACGATCCTTCTGCTCGATCTTTTCACAATGGCCGATTCGTCCAAAGTCTGCGCCAAAAGGCTTCTTCTCTTCCTAGGTACGTATCTCTTTGTTCACCAAATTATAATTGCTAAGAATTTTACATCAAAAAATGTTACGAGATTTTGGCTTTGAGTTGTTGGTGTGGGCGAAGCGGTCTAAACCGTTAGCGGACTAAACCGTTCTATTTTTTGGTTGGACAACAAACCGCGCGGTAAACCAAATTTATTTATATGTAAAAGCAGTCTGCAAATTTCTGGATCCACACTGCTACGGTCCAATCCGTAAACGGATTTCTCCACTCCAACTGCCGCAACCATTCAACCTTTTACAGATCATATAATAAACATAACCGATCGGAAAGTCAAGACTTTTATATAATATTAGAATCAGATTGATCCAAAATAATTACTCATGTGGAAGTGAACTAATCGGTACTTTACAAAAGATATAAACCTTATTCAATGCCAATTAGAGGAAGCTAATAAACTTTGATAAAATGAACTTATTCTATATTATAAACCTTTAAGTTATAATTTTAATTTGGAAAAATTTATACATAACTAACGTTTGTGTCAAGGTGGGTTAGACAACTAATTAATAATATGTATACTTATTTTAACTCCTTATAAAATAAGACAAATAAATAGGCTCCAATTAATTAGTTAGGTGGTATACCCTCCAAAGGTCCAATTAACTCCTAATAAAATTTTGAACATTGGAAAATACTACTAAACTTGACAATAGCAATGATTTTGTTTACACCAATCTTAAATTGGCAGTGTGCGCCTGGAAGAAGGAACGGTGAAGTCGTTAATAGAAGAAAAAGGAGTGATCAAAGGAGTGACATACAAAAATAAAGCAGGTGAAGAAACAACAGCATTGGCACCTCTCACTGTGGTATGCGACGGTTGCTACTCAAACCTTCGTCGGTCTCTAAACGACAACAATGTGAGTATATAATTATATAGTCTCATTTAAACGGAAAAAAAAAAAACTTCAACTTTAACATAAACACTAATGAGTAATAATTTATGTTACTTACTATGATTTATTCAAGTTAGTTTAACAAGCATTAACGAATTATAACTTGATATAGGCGGAAGTTCTGTCTTACCAAGTTGGTTACATCTCGAAGAACTGTCGGCTTGATGATCCCGAAAACCTTCATTTAATAATGTCTAAACCCTCCTCCATCATGTTGTACCAAATAAGCAGCACTGATGTTCGTTGTGGTTTTGAGCTTTTCCCCGACAATTTTCCTTCAATTGCAAAAGGTGAAATGGCTACTTTCGCGAAGAACACTCTAGCTCCTCAGGTACGCAATGTGCTGATTAATTAAAAAAGGAACTAAGCATATGATTTAACTAAGTTGGTGTTACTGGTACATAGATAAGTCACATGTACGTCATATATTCTTATATTTGCAAAAAGTCCATAACTCCATGTATATAAACACCTACTTACACATTTTTTGAAGGTACCTCCAAAACTTCGCAAAATATTCTTGAAAGGTCTAGATGAGGGAGCACACATAAAAGCGGTTCCAGCAAAGCGCATGACAGCTACTTTAAGCAATAAAAAAGGAGTGATTGTGTTGGGAGATGCATTCAACATGCGTCATCCATCAGTCGCGGCTGGAATGATGGTTTTATTGTCTGATATTCTCATTCTACGTCGCCTTCTCCAGCCACTAAGCAACCTCGGCGATGCAAACAAAGTCTCAGAAGTCATTAAGTCCTTTTATAGCATCCGCAAGGTAAGCCTTCATCACATCCTAATCATCCAAGGCTAAAATATGATGAACATTCTAAAATTTTAAACCTATTAACAACTTCAAAAATTTAAGAAAGCTTGTTTTTTTTTATGGTGAAGCCAATGTCAGCGACGGTGAACACATTAGGAACTGCATTTTCTCAAGTGCTAATTGCATCAACCGACGAAGCAAAAGAAGCAATGAGACAGGGTTGCTATGATTACCTTTGTAGTGGCGGATTTCGCACGTCAGGGATGATGGCTCTGCTAGGTGGCATGAATCCTCGTCCGATCTCTCTCATCTATCATCTCTGCGCAATCACACTACATTCCATTGGCCATCTTCTATCTCCATTTCCTTCCCCCATTCGCATTTGGCATAGCCTCAGGCTTTTTGGTGTAAGTCATTTTATTTCGATAGAAAACTTTTTCTTTGACGCTCTTTTTGGTTTACTAATTACAATTTGACATTGAATTATTTTTTTAATTATATGTTTTATGTGAATCACCAGTTAGCTACGAAAATGTTGGTTCCCCATCTGAAGGCTGAGGGAGTTAGCCAGATGTTGTTTCCTGCAAACGCAGCCGCATATCGCAAAAGCTATATGGCCGCGTCTGTTTTTTAAACATTGATGCTCTAAACCGAAAAATATATATATCATATATGGACTACCAATCTTTGTGATTGTTAAATTGTTGAAATTTTATTGTAATGCTTATCTTACAATTATTAGTATATGAGTTATATCTTTCTAACCCACTGGTTAAAAACATCAGATGAATTTATCCCTTCTAATTGTTTAAAAATGCACCCTCTTTCTGTTTGTCCAAATATATATATATCCTCTATAAAACAATCATTCATTTTTTTTTTTTTAATTTTAACCATGCATAAACCAAAAAAATAATATTAGTACATAACAACAGGGAAATAGTCTACGGAAAGAAGAAAAGTTTAATAATAAAACAAGTTTTCGTTTTTTTTTTCGTCGAATCAAATATTATATTGAATTAACAAATCATACATAACTGTTCTTCTGGCCATAATGGCAGATTAACATATTATCAGAATATAATCTGTTTGTGTACAATTGGTGGCTTTGATTGTTTTTTTGTCTTTTGTGAATTTCATTAAAACTTTAAATTAAGTTGTCGAATTCTTATTCCTAATATATATATATATATATATATATATATATAACCCAAGAAAAATTTATGGACGTCGATAACAACTTCAAACTGCAGCTGTCCCAATAATTGATGAAGTTTTGTGGTGAGGTTTTTGTTGTCGTATACACAGAAAACAGCCAAAAGAGTAAAGTCTCGTCTCTATACTTCTATTTATAGAAAAACAAAAATAGATGAATGACATAATAAGATGCATTATTTAACAATTAACAATGAATGACATAATAAGATGCATCATTTAAGGATGAATGACATAATAAGATGCATCATTTAACAATGAATGACATAATTTATTGGCCTTTCAATATCTTTGAAGTCGACCTTTTTAGGGGTTATGCGGATAAAGATAATTCCCACCTTTAGTGATATTTGTGTTATTTTTCTATTTTGAAACGTGATTAAAGAAGTCTGATGAACTTATCGTTGTAACTTTACTTACAAAGAACTAGACTTTTGATCTAACGAATAGGCGTTAAACATTCATCTAGTTTGTTAGTGGCCTAGTTTAGGACATCTCCAACCCATCTATTTTCTCTTTTAAACTTTATTATAGAGTAAAATTATCTATAATCCTACTCTAATATTTCACTCTAAAATAAAGTAAATTAATATATTATTACACTATATTTAGAGATTATGTTTTTTTATTCTATTTGTTTTACTCTATTTCTTTTGTAATAAAAAATAAGGTGAGTTGGGAAACTAATACATTTCCCAAACTTAATTATAGAACTAGTACGGTTACTATTTATAATTGAGAAAGAGAGAGTGTGAGAGAAGAGAGACTGAGAGAGAGAGTGTGAGAGAGAGTGTGTGAGATAGAGTGCGTGAAACGTATAAAAGTTTTTTAGTGGGTCAGGGTTTTTTTTTATTTCTTTTTTTTTATTATATTTCATTCCCTCAAAGTTTAATAACTAAAATGCTCATTCGTAAATTTTATTTTTCTAAAATTGATCATATACATAAAAATCTATGGTTTTTTCTCTATCATTTGATATGCATTTTGTTTTATAAATTTTAAAATTTATATTACCGAACACTGTACAAATAATATATATACAGATATAAATCACTGTACAGATACATCCTTCTATACAGATATTCTGCTGTACAGATTTCTTCTGTACAGTTGTGTATATCTGTACAGTGGTCTACATCTGTACAGAAGAATGTATGTATAGAAAGATGCATCTGTACAGAAGAATGTATGTACAGAAATATACCACTGTACAGAAGACTACTGTACAGAATACCACTGTACAGATACATATATAGACCACTGTACATATATAGACCACTATACAGATAAAAACCATCCTATTTGATAAACGCAATGAATTAATTTACAAGTATATATTTTGAAGCAAATTGCTATTTATGATAATGTTACCCATTTGAAAGACAGGACAAGAACATATGAAGACCAAAAAAGAATGATGCAGTGTCGCTTTGAATGTATAGATATAAACTAAGACCTTAGACTGTACAGAAGACTTAGTCAGTTTGTACTGTACAAAAGAATGACTGTACAGATATAAACTACTGTACAGAAGAATACACAATCTCAGAAAATTTTCAACCATCCTACTCATCCAAAACATTACTTTGACCCCAAGTATTGTTTTTGTTTTGTATTAAATGTGTAATAGGCAATCTTTTGGGTTGGGATGTAATTCTTTTGGTTAGATTCATTTAAAATATGTTGGGAGATAAATTTTAGAGAAGTGTCTATTTTTCGTAGTTATAGTGCAACGTTGTTGTATTTTCTAGAATAGGGGTAGTTAATTAGGTTAAGGAAATTGAAATGCAAAACATGTTACTTTTGAACGAGAACAATATTTGGGTTCACCCCCTAAACATGAACCTCTTTTATTTATTTATTTATTTATTTATTTAGATAATATTAATTGTTTGAACTACTGCTCTGATTATCACTCAACAAATCCACATTCCATTAGTGGAACATTTCTTAACATTCAATTGCAACATTACCAATAAGAAAGAGACAAAATTTTCAAACTGGGTGTTAGACCCTTTTGGGAAAACAAGAACCAAGAACATCACATTCAACAATTTTCAAAAAAAAAGACTGACCCTTTCTCAACAACTTCATTATCAGTCTCAATCCGAAAATTCTACCTCTCCAAAACTTCTTTTGAATTCAACAATCACATAATTTACAAATCATTCTTCTAAAAAAAAAGAGCTTTATCGTAAACACAAACATAGCCAAGAAATATTAGAGAACTGAATCTGAAATAAAGCTAGAGATTTCTAATTTCAGATGCGTCTACGTCATATTGATATGTGTAAACTAAATCGGTCATAAATCTTGAACTATTGCTCTAATTGGCCTGTAATCACCGCCTTTGGAAAGCTAACTCAATTTCCTATAACTTTTGTCAAGGGCTCTTAAGCTAAATCTCAAGGTAAGGCTTTCATTCGAGTTAATCTTTCAGACACTGGATCATCATGGCCGTAACAAGGTTCCCTTCGCTAAACAGCACGACAGTCACCACACCAGTATTAGACACAACAAGGTTCCCTTCGCTAACCATAGCCGTAACACAGCACGAACCACCCTTGACATCTTTCTCCTTAAGAAACGCGGCGTTTGTTGTCAAGTAACCGCGTCTCACCACTTCAGCTATCTCAGACTCGTCTCTTAAACCAACTATTTCTTCTACAATGTTCTTATCTAAGTTCTTAGCCGCAAACTCAGCCGCTTTAACTCCTCCATGACCATCATAGACTCCAAATATCGCCTGAAAAATTATCACAAAAGCAAAACAACGTTTTGTTGTAAACTGTGTTGTTCTATTGATTAATGAATGAGATTTCGATACATATATATACATGATGAGGGGAGACAAATCCCCATTGGGCTAGTAAACCCTAAAGCCCAAAAGCCCACTAAGTACAATATAGGCCGTCATAAGGAGAATCTTCAAGAACATGGGCATGGGCCTTCTAGGACATGGACATGGGCCTTCTAGAATATGCATAAGGTCCACGGTTATGGAGTCCATCCAACATGTGGTTTATAACACGTTTAGAATACACAATTCATCAATAAATACAATTTCCCCCAAACAACATCATCAAGAACCCTCATTCTAGATTATACTACTAATTAATCGAATCAACGTAGATCTTGCATGAATAAACCCTAATTTAAGCTGTTATTGTTAATCAATCGAATCAAAATCACCAATTCGATTCAATTCTCAACCAAAAGGAAAATGAAAATGGAAAGTACATGTTTACGATCTCCATGAAGATTGGTGATAGTAGAGAAACGATCCTCCATAGCTTCTCTTCTTCCTCTCTTACAATAAACAGAATAACCATCACCATCTCTCTCGACCTCTCTACTCTCCTCCCTCGGCGTCTCAGCCAAAGCCGCCGTAGACGACGAAATCGGACCTACAAATCCAGCAACACCAATCGGTATATCAAGCCTTGTAGGTCGTTTCCTCTTCAAACACCTCCAGGAGATTCTTGCGGCGAAGAGAGAATCGAAGCTTTGTTGCAGAATAGAGACGACGACGGTGAAAACACCGGAGAATTACAAACGGCGACGGAGCAAGACATCGTTTATAGATTCCGATTTCGATTTCGAAGATTTGAGATTATTGATTTTGTTTCTTCTTCTCTGGTTTTTGTAACGATGGAGAGAGAGAAAAAGAAGTTTAAAGGCGCTGCAGTCCAAGTTGGGTGTTTGTTCCAATTGTAAATAGTACTTGTACTATTTTTATAATTAAGTTTGATAAACGTACTAAATTCCAACTTATCCCTAAAAAATAGAGTGACACATTAGAAAATATTCTACTTTACTTTAGAAAAAATAGAAGAATTTATTGGAGATGGTTTTAGATCAACTAGACTCTATTGTATTCGAAATCAACTACATATTTGATTGTTGATATACATTTGTGTTTGATTTTATATATATATATAGTAACAAATTATTATTTTACTTGAAATCAATTTGTTTAGTTTAATCAAAATGTTTTTTTTGGTTCATTCTGAAAAAGGTAAATACAGACGGTAATGTTTTTTTCTTTCTTTTTTTTCTTTTTCGTATTATTTTTTTTTCTATAAGTGAGTAAATATCATATAAAATGAAGAAGATTTGGATTTACATGTTGATAATTTAAGCTTTTAGTTTCTGAAAAGTAAATAAAAAAATAAGGAAGGAAATCTATATGAGCCATAAGCCCACATGATTTGTTTCTTTACTATTTGTTCATTGCCATATTAGCTTCGATCATATCGATTTTAGCATAGTAAAGACCAGTGGATAATGCGGGTATAGTCTCTAGGACTTTCTTATGTCCTTGGGTGATCTCAATTATATTTAGGAATTCTTTGTTCCCTTCACCCTTTGTTTCAATATGGAAACCATTTAATCTTATATCTTTGAAACTTAACAAGCTCCTCTTCGAGCTGGGTGAATATAGGGCATCGCTTATTTCAAGATGCGTGCCTTTTGATAAAAGGATATGGGCTTGACCGTGGCCCTCAATAAGACTAGCTATTCCCGCTATGGTGCTAATATTGGCATTTTCAATGTTAGATTTATAAAGTATTATCTTTTGTCTTTTTAAAATTGTGTGGCTCGATCCACTATCCACCACAATTATGTTCTTGTCCTCGGTCATTTCTTATATGGACAAGAATCATGTTCTAAACATAAAATAATATAAAATAAATTCAAGCAAATAACAATCAATGAACACATAAAATGCAAAGAAAAACATAGAGGTTTTGATGTCGAAGTAAGATTTATCAACTTGATTCTTTTATGCAATCAGAAGTTTCATACTCTATTAGATCATCTTGATCATGTTCACCATCTTTATATACCAAATGGGCTTTAGGATTCTTCCCTTTTACATTCTCTTGATAGAGGTCACAACGATGTTTGGAAGTCCTACATATCTTAGCCCAATGGTTTCCCATTCCATATCTATGGTATACTCATTTGGTCGAGTGTTGTGGTTTGGAAATACCACATCGTCCTCGCCCTCGACCACGGCCGGAATTGGGTCTACATCCACGGTTATAGTGGTTCCCATGGCCGGATGAGTTATAGTGGCCACAACCACGTCCTTTCAATACCACATCTATGGCATACTCATTTGGTCGAGTGTTGTGGTTTGGAAATACCACATCGTCCTCGCCCTCGACCACGGCCGGGATTGGGTCTACATCCACGGTTATAGTGGTTCCCACGGCCGGATGAGTTATAGTGGTCACAACCACGTCCTTTCCATTCACCACGGTCACGGCCGTGTGGTCTATCACTTTAGACGTGGTTAGATTCTTTGGATTCTTTCTTATCCTCTGCGGCCTTATTGGCATTAGGTAATGGGGTTAATCTATGAGGTCGTAATTCACTGTTTTTATCTGTAAGTCATTATTTTTTTATTTTTTTTTTTTCATCTAGCAATAGACTCATCCACGGACTTATAGTCCTGGATTATGAGACTTTCAATAAGATGGTGGCTAATATTGCCTTGTATCTATCTTTCTCTCTTGGCATTCTTGCCTTATTAGATACATTCACCAAGTCCTTTTGACTTTAGGATAATCTTAGTATCTATTGCCCATTTTAAAATAATTATCTCCTAAGAGATTTAGGGCAGTAAAGTACAAGTTGTAATTCAACATCTACAAAGAAACGTTTTGAGTCAAAATCATGTAATCGTTAGTGTCATGCGGTATTTGAGACCGAACCATGAATCGATTTACTTAGGGATTTGACTTTCCTCTTTTGCTTATGATTAGATTTCCTCTTTTGATTAGGATTAACTTTTCCTTTTCCTTTTAGGATTTACTTTCCTCTTTACTTTAGGATTAATTTTCCTATTTCACTTCTGATTTTAGATTTTAAGATTTCCTATTTTAATTAGGATTTGGAAATTTTCTATTTCTTAAAGTTTTCCTATCTTGAATAGGATTTATGAATTTCCTAATTTAATTAGGATTTAGAGTACAATAGGATTTAGGATTTTATTTAGGTTTTCATGCTTTCTATTAGGATTTTAAAGTTTCCTATTTTATTGAGGATTTTAAGATTCCCTATTTAGGATTTAGGGTTGTTAAGATTTCCTATTATCCCTAAGATTTAGGGTTTTAAGGTTTCCTATTTTTACTTAGGATTTAGGGTTTTTAAGATTTCCTATTATCTAGGGTTTCCTATTTTATTTAGGATTTTAAGGTTTCCTAGATTTTAGGGTTTCCTATTTTATTTAGGATTTTAGGTTTTAGGGTTTTGAGATTTCTTTTAGGATTATCTTTTCTAAGTTTTCTAGGGTTCATGCAATTTTAGTTTTAGGGTGTTAAGCATGTAATCAATCAAAGGAGCAAACAATCTAACAACCTAAACAATCTCAATCAAGCCGATTTAAACTTATGGAATTTTTTGGATTAGATTCGTTTTAGGTTTTAGGTTTTTAGACCTTTAAAGTTTCGGTTATTAGCTTATGTATTTTCGTTTTGCGATTTTAGGTTTAGACAATTAAAACTTCTCTAGCAACTTAGGCGAGTTTAGCTTAAGCGATAATCAACTTTTTCTAGCAACCTAAACGAGTCAAACAATCGAGCAAACAAGCAATCGGATCAAGCAAGCAATCAAATCATACAAGCAAAGCAATCACTTAATCAATCATCATTCGTTTTAGGGTTTCTCTTTGCTTAACTTTCAAGTTCAATTGTTGGTTCTTTAGCTTTAGGGTTTTGATGTTACCTTTCACCTTATGGGGTTGTATGGACTAGAACCGGGAGCTAAAGACCTCGGTAACTCACGCTGCTGCAACGAACCGCAAACAGTACCACGATGAACAGTACCGCGATGAACAGTGCCGCGATGAACAGTACCGCGATGAACAGTGCCGCGATGAACAGTGTCGGCGATGAACAGTGTCGGCGATGAACAGTACGGCGATGAACAGTACCGAGATGAACAGTGTCGGTGATGAACAGTGCCGCGATTTTTAGGGTTAGGGTTTTAGGGTTTTCGTTAAGAGCAAGTCGTGCTGATAACGTGTTGTAAACTGTGTTGTTCTATTGATTAATGAATGAGATTTCGATACATATATATACATGATGAGGGGAGACAAATCCCCATTGGGCTAGTAAACCCTAAAGCCCAAAAGCCCACTAAGTACAATATAGGCCGTCATAAGGAGAATCTTCAAGAACATGGGCATGGGCCTTCTAGGACATGGACATGGGCCTTCTAGAATATGCATAAGGTCCACGGTTATGGAGTCCATCCAACATGTGGTTTATAACACGTTTAGAATACACAATTCATCAATAAATACAATTTCCCCCAAACAACATCATCAAGAACCCTCATTCTAGATTATACTACTAATTAATCGAATCAACGTAGATCTTGCATGAATAAACCCTAATTTAAGCTGTTATTGTTAATCAATCGAATCAAAATCACCAATTCGATTCAATTCTCAACCAAAAGGAAAATGAAAATGGAAAGTACATGTTTACGATCTCCATGAAGATTGGTGATAGTAGAGAAACGATCCTCCATAGCTTCTCTTCTTCCTCTCTTACAATAAACAGAATAACCATCACCATCTCTCTCGACCTCTCTACTCTCCTCCCTCGGCGTCTCAGCCAAAGCCGCCGTAGACGACGAAATCGGACCTACAAATCCAGCAACACCAATCGGTATATCAAGCCTTGTAGGTCGTTTCCTCTTCAAACACCTCCAGGAGATTCTTGCGGCGAAGAGAGAATCGAAGCTTTGTTGCAGAATAGAGACGACGACGGTGAAAACACCGGAGAATTACAAACGGCGACGGAGCAAGACATCGTTTATAGATTCCGATTTCGATTTCGAAGATTTGAGATTATTGATTTTGTTTCTTCTTCTCTGGTTTTTGTAACGATGGAGAGAGAGAAAAAGAAGTTTAAAGGCGCTGCAGTCCAAGTTGGGTGTTTGTTCCAATTGTAAATAGTACTTGTACTATTTTTATAATTAAGTTTGATAAACGTACTAAATTCCAACTTATCCCTAAAAAATAGAGTGACACATTAGAAAATATTCTACTTTACTTTAGAAAAAATAGAAGAATTTATTGGAGATGGTTTTAGATCAACTAGACTCTATTGTATTCGAAATCAACTACATATTTGATTGTTGATATACATTTGTGTTTGATTTTATATATATATATAGTAACAAATTATTATTTTACTTGAAATCAATTTGTTTAGTTTAATCAAAATGTTTTTTTTGGTTCATTCTGAAAAAGGTAAATACAGACGGTAATGTTTTTTTCTTTCTTTTTTTTCTTTTTCGTATTATTTTTTTTTCTATAAGTGAGTAAATATCATATAAAATGAAGAAGATTTGGATTTACATGTTGATAATTTAAGCTTTTAGTTTCTGAAAAGTAAATAAAAAAATAAGGAAGGAAATCTATATGAGCCATAAGCCCACATGATTTGTTTCTTTACTATTTTTTTTCTTTTTTTTTAGACTGCAAAACTATGTATCAAAAGATAAAAAATATATAGGTAAAAGTAAATGTCGTCATTTGAAAGTAGTTACATGTATGTCAACCACAAAAACAATGCAAAACTTGGCGTTTGGTATCATGAGCCCGATCGCGACCTCAACGGTACCCTATGAGTAAACTCTATTCACATCTCTAGATCTTTATCAAAAAAAACTCTATTCACATCCTCTTTATTTTATATTTTTCCTATGCCAGCCTTTGGTCGCCACGTGATACTACTCGAAATAAACCCTATGATTACAAATTTAAAACCTTTACCATAAAAAAAAAAATTATATATACCAATTTAACGACATAAATTTGTTCTATCCAATTTCACAACTAATTTATGATATAGTTTTGATTATATTATTATATTATTTGAAAATTAAATTTTGAACAAAGTTACTGCATGTACAAATTTAAAATACTATATATTCAATTGAAAAAATTTGCTACTAAAATATGTTGCATTTCTTTGTTCTTTACATTTATTTTTCCCACATCAAAATTTTTATGGATTTTTATTGTTAAACATGCAAACTGCTGATAAAGAGATAACCATTCATTAGTAGTTACCTAAGAAACCAATTGAATACGGTACTCCATTGTCAAAATCATGGCCGACTAATTAGCTAACGTCTTGACTAGATTATTTCATTATTTAAGCGTCACAAAAAATGTCAATAATTTAAGTGGTACCTTTTATTCGCTTGTTCTAAATAGAAACATATTCATTAACTAGGATGGACAATATTTTCTATTTGTATCTTGGAGTATAAAAATATCGTTCGTTTTTTTGTCATCTTACAGCTCATAAATGATAAACGAAATATGTGGACAACAGAAAAGATCAATTTATTGCTTTTTAAATTATTATAATTTAGCATGTGGTGATACCACGTCCAAACTGAGATATCTTTGCACTATATATATGTTACTTCTCATTCTCAATTCTCTCATAAACCACATTGAGAACTGATAGATATGGATATGGCTTTTACACACGTTTGTGTATGCACGCTACTCGCCTTCGTGCTAACTTGGACGCTGTTCTACGACACAAACAGGGGGAAGAAGGCAACGAAGTCGGCGGATGCGGTGGTGGAAGAGCGAAAAGATGGTGCTGCTGCTGACGTTATCATCGTTGGGGCTGGAGTTGGCGGCTCGGCTCTCGCATATGCTCTTGCTAAGGTATGTAAAGTGGCGTCACAGATTTGCGTCTTAGTCTTACATTGATTCTTGTTGATTTTGTATAATATTTGTGCATCATTGATAAGGTAAACAACTATATACACTATTGTTGTTGCTTCCTTTGCATAATATATATATATACTTCTATTGCAATATTTTTGGGTTGGAACGAATAATCCTATATATGCTAATTTTCGATTATATATAGGACGGGCGTCGAGTGCATATAATAGAGAGGGACATGAGAGAACCAGAGAGAATGATGGGTGAGTTTATGCAACCAGGAGGACGATTCATGCTCTCTAAGCTTGACCTTCAAGGTCTGTCTCTATCTCACTTTCATTATATGTAATTGAATCAGAAAGTCATACTTAGTTTCATGATCAAATTTGTGCATTTATATATATGCATAGATTTTTTGGAAGGAATAGATGCCCAAAAAGCCACGGGCATGGCAGTTTATAAGGACGGAAAAGAAGCAGTCGCATCTTTTCCGGTGGACAACAACAAATTTCCTTATGATCCTTCTGCTCGATCTTTTCACAATGGTCGATTCGTCCAACGTCTGCGCCAAAAAGCTTCTTCTCTTCCCAAGTACGTATCTTTATTTGTTAGTTTTTTACCAAGAGTATATATAGGTCAAGAATTCTAAATCAAAGAGTGCAAAAGGATTCATTTATAGAACATTTAAAAATCATGAGCCACTCACTATTCAGTGTTAGCTATTTATTTGAGATGGGAAATCATGAATATGATTTGGTACTCTATATTAGATTCAGATTGACAGGAAATCGATTATACAAAAGATATTAAGCCTATTCATTGCCCACTAATTTCAAGATGCAAACTAATAAGTTTTGAAAAAAATATAATTTTTTCTATGAAATAATTTTTTTTTGAAACTCAAACTGATCAGTCTTTTGGAATTGTGTTTCTACATTCATAATTATTTGCAACATTTTGGAAAGTCAACATTTGTGTCTACCCCATCAATATATCTATTAAAAACTAAATAAAGATATAGAAAACCTCACACCATACATTTATCTATATACTAATGAATATATATGAAATAATAATCCCTTCAATTAGCACCTAATAATTTTTTGAAAATTTAAGAATATTACTTTTTTTTTTTTTTTTGTGCAAAAGAATATTACTAAGCTTGACAATAGTAATGGTTTTGTTTATAATACTAATCAATACACCAAACATTAATTGGTAGTGTTCGGCTCGAAGAAGGAACGGTGAGGTCTTTGATCGAAGAAAAAGGAGTGATCAAAGGAGTGACATACAAAAATAGCGCAGGCGAAGAAACAACAGCCTTTGCACCTCTCACTGTGGTATGCGACGGTTGCTACTCAAACCTTCGTCGGTCGCTTAACGACAACAATGTGAGTATTAACTATATAGGCTCATTTAAACGGAAATGTCATCAATCTTTTGCTAATGACATAGAATTGATGTTACTTACATGGATGTAGTCAATTAATTAATAAGCATCAATGTACTTTAATGTGATGTAGGCGGAGGTTCTGTCATACCAAGTTGGTTACATCTCAAGAAACTGTCAGCTTGAAGAACCGGAGAAGTTAAAATTGATAATGTCTAAACCCTCCTTCACCATGTTGTATCAAATCGGCAGCACCGACGTTCGTTGTGTTTTTGAGCTTTTCCCCAACAACGTTCCTTCTATTTCAAATGGTGAAATGGTTAATTTCGTGAAGAACACTATTGCTCCTCAGGTACACATTGGACTGATTATTTCTTTGTTCAATAAAAAAAACAACTCAATATGTAGATATATTACTATGTTGGTGTGCATATATAATTAAGTCGCATACACACATTCAATATTTGTAAGAAGTCCATGCAGATATGTCTAACATCTTTTAACATTTTTTAATTTTCTAGGTACCTTCAAAACTCCGTGAAATATTTTTGAAAGGGATCGATGAAGGAGCACATATAAAAGTCATGCCAACAAAGAAAATGTCAGCTACGTTGAGCGATAAGAAAGGAGTGATTGTATTGGGAGATGCATTCAACATGCGTCATCCAGCAATCGCATCTGGAATGATGGTTTTATTATCTGACATTCTCATTCTACGCCGCCTTCTCCAGCCATTAAGCAACCTTGGTGATGCGCAAAAAATCTCAGAAGTTATCAAGTCCTTTTATGATATACGCAAGGTGAGCATATGTCACATACTAATCTAGAACATGAAAATTTGATCAAAATAGATTTACAACCTCAAAATTCTAAAAAGAATACATGATTTTGTATGGTGAAGCCAATGTCAGCGACAGTTATAATAGAATTGTAAAACATTCTAGAATTCTCATTAAAGATTTGTGTAGCTGTACCTTTGGCTTATATACTAAGCTAGATACTTATCTATACAAGTGAGTCATTAACAGTGTTAATACTCTGTTTATCATGTAACAGAATAAGTATATTCTGTTAACTATCTGCTTCCTTGTTTCTTCTTCTTCACGGTACTTCACATATACTCATATACTCTGATAGTCCCCCTTAAGCTGGCATGAAGATGTTTGAAATGCCAAGCTTACCCACTAGAGCACGGAACTGTCCAGGATACAAAGCCTTGGTCAAAAGATCTGCAATCTGACACTCTGTCCTGACATGAGCCAAAATAATGGTTCCATCAGTAACTCTGTCTCGTACCGTATGACAATCACGCTCTACGTGTTTCGTTCTTTCATGAAATACTGGGTTATTCGCAATATGTATCGCTGCTTCATTATCACAATAAAGAACTGTTGGAGAAGAAGGAGGCAAATGCAAGTCTTCCATCAAACTCCGAACCCAAAAAATATCACACACTGCCAATGCCATAGCTCTATACTCTGATTCTGCAGATGATCTAGAAACAACATCCTGCTTCCTTGATTTCCATGAAATGAGAGAATCCCCAAGAAATATGCAATAAGCTGAAACAGAACGTCTTGAGTCTGGACAAGCGCTAAGATCAGCATCTGCAAAAGCTTTCAAGTCCATATTAGGATTAGAAGAGTAGAACAATCCTTGCCCTACAGTCCCTTTAATATAAGCAAGGAGCTTGAGTACTGCACGATGATGAGACACTCTAAGAGCACCAGTATATTGAGCCAATTTACCAACCGCAAAGCATATATCTGGTCGTGTTATAGTCAAGTAGATGAGTTTCCCAATAATGCTTCTGTAACTCTCAGGATTATCATAGAGCTCTCCATCATCTTGAGATAGTTTCTGATTTGGTTCCATAGGAATTGAAGAAGGTTTGCATCCCAACACACCAGCTGAATCAAGAAGTTCAATAACATATTTTCTTTGACACAAAGAGATAACTTCTGCAGATCTCGCGATTTCAAGTCCAAGAAAGTATTGAGCAGGTCCTAGATCCCTCAGCTTAAAATGAGACTTTAACTGAGACTTGAGATTAGCTGCAGCTTCTTCACTGTTGCTAGAAACAATTATGTCATCCACATAAACCAAGACAATGATTAAAACAGAATCACTGAACTTTGTAAACAAAGTATGATCAGAATGATTCGTTTGAAAGCCAAGTTTTTGTAGAGTTTCAGCAAACTTAAGATACCACTGTCTGGACGCCTGCTTCAATCCATATAGTGACTTGTTCAAGCGACAGACTGCATTATCAGGTAATAAGTCCCCCTGTCGAGATGAATAGCCTGGTGGAAGTTGCATGTAAATTTCTTCCTTCAAATCACCATTCAGAAACGCATTCGAAATATCCAATTGCAAGACGCATTTTCACTGATGTCAACTTAGCAACTGGAGAATAAGTATCAACATAGAGTCCAATCCTGACTTTTGTGTGTAATCCTTTGCCACCAATCTGGCCTTGTGTCTTTCTAGAGTACCATCAGAATGATATTTCACCTTATAAACCCACTTACACCCAATAATGTGCTTTCCTCTTGCAAATAGTCCAAGTATTAGTATCTTGCAAAGCAGTTATCTCTTCTCCCATTGCATTTGTCCAAACAAGATGCTTTTGGCGTCATTGTAAGTAGTAGGCTCAAATTCCTTGGTAATGACAATGAGAAAGAAATGGTAAGGACCAGATAGCTTGTCATATGACAAATACTTGCATAAGGATAGGGATTGTCCTTACTAGCAAGGTAACAGTGATAATCCTGCAAATGAGCAGGTCTTTTTATTTCTCTTGACTTGGTAGTAACAATGTTAAGAGTATCCACAGTTCTAGAATGTGCAACAGGAACTTCCACAGTCCTTGAAGTTGCACCAGAAACTGTGTTGTTAGAGACTCTAGCTTTGACAGTAAGTGAATCTTCCACATTTACTGCATTCTCCGGATTTGGCATAGGTATTAATGTGATAGACGCAGAATCTTCTACTACAGAAATAGCACTACCAATATGCACAGAATCCTTTTGTGGCTGAACTGGGATAGCAGATCCTTTATCCACTGCTAAATCACCAGCTATCTCAGACACAAGAGGAAACAAATCCTGAATTTGCTGGTTCATGTCTCCAACTGCAAGAGGGAATATTTCTTCATGAAAAACAACGTGTCTTGACACCAAGATATCATGTGTTTCAATATCAAGAAGTTTGTAGCCTTTGACACCAGTAGGATACCCCAAGAAGATGCATGCTCTAGCCCGAGGAGCAAACTTATTTCTCTGATGTGGTGATGTAGAAGAATAAGCCAAACAACCAAAACTTTTAAGATCATCATACTCTAGAGCTTTCTTCATCAATATTTCAAAAGGAGATTTGTTGAACAAGTTCTCTGTAGGAAGTCTATTGATGAGAAACACTGTAGTCATAATACATTCACTCCAATATTCAACTGGAACCTGGGATTGAAACATTAAGGCCCTAGCAACATTGAGGAGATGTTGGTGTTTTCTTTCAACCACTGAGTTCTGTTGAGGAGTCTCTGGGCATGAATGATAGGATATGATACCTTTTTCTCTGTAAAACTTGGTGAAGTTAAACTCAGGAGCATTATCTGATCTCACAGCCTTTACTTTGACACCAAATTGAGTTTCAACCATTGAGAAAAATCCAGGCAAAACAGTAATGGCTTCTGATTTATTTCGGAGAAGATAAACCCAAGTTGCACGAGAATTATCATCTACAATTGTTAGGAAATATTTATATCCATCATAAGAAGCAACTGCAAAGGGACCCCAAGTATAAATATGAATCAAATCAAATGCATTAGAAGTCTTATTATTCCGATGCACAAAAGGCAAATGCTTTTGTTTAGCAAGGTGACAAATTCTGCAATGATTCTGTTCAGGAGTATTCTCCTTAGGAAAAGAAATAGACAAAGAGTTTGACATAGATTTAAGCCTTTGTAAAGATGGATGACCCAAGCGTTGATGCCATGTGTGAGCATCAATCTTGACTGTAAGACAGACTGTTGGTGAAGCTTCTTTCTTTGGTTGAAACTGCAGGTCCAAGAAATAGAGCTTATTGTGGAGTTTACCTCTGCCAATTGTCAATGCCCTTGTAAGATCCTGAATAGCACAACCATAAGAATCAAACCATAATCCACACTTAATCTGAGAAGTCAAGGAGCTCACACTTAGCAAATGAAACTTAAACTGAGGTATGAACAGAACATCATGTAGAATGAGTCTGTCATTAAGTCTTATAGATCCCAAACCTTGTATTCTCACACCAACACCATTAGCAAGCTGCACTGTGGTATCCTCTATAACAGTCATTTCTTGAAATAGACTTTTATCATAAGTAACATGATGAGTAGCACCAGTATCAATCACCCATGTATTCATATTCACTAACTTATCTGATAAAGTGTAAAAATATGATTGAGTTTCTTCTGTTTGTGAATAGAAAATAGAGGGAAATTGAGTACCAGTGATCTGACATGTAGTAGGAGTAAACTCTGAAGTATAAGCAGTAGAGTTATATGATATCTCTGTAATCGTTGCAGATGAACTAGCAGGAGTAGATGTAGACGGCTGCAACTTTTCATTCAAATAAGAAACCAAATACTGAAGCTGCTCAGGAGATAAGAGCATGATTAACGGGATATCTAAGTAGAGATCCAAAGTTTTTGTGTCCAAAAATTTAATTATAAAATGCCATAAAACAATAGACCCGAGTCCAAAGATAGATATTTAGAAATGTTTTAGACTCGCATACGTGTCAGTTTCTTATTGGTAGAAGCTTTTGTATACACAAACAATTTGACATATTTTTTCAAAAATTTAAACTTTTAGACCTTCTATATTTGGATCCCATCATTGAACAATTTTAACAATAAATCTCTTTCAAGTGTCTAAATTGTAGATTTTCCATTATATAAATTATAAAACTTGTTTGGATCTCTATTTTTGGACTCATTGTTAATCATGCTCTAAAGTCTTTTCTCTGTCAATTTCGGTTACACCATCAGTAAGGGCAAGATTTGCAGAAGGTGTGATGAAATGTTGGTTGGAGTTTTGTCTTTGATTCTTTGGCTTCCAACCTGGTGGATAACCAATGATTTTGTAACACTTTTCACTCACATGACCAGATAATCCACAATGTGTGCAAGTAGCACGAGATTTCTGATATGTGTTCAGCTGAGTCTTGATCTGAAATGCTGAAGGATTGGGATTAGAGAGAGTACGCTGTCTTTGAGACTCATCAGATTCAAGCATGTTGTACATGTCAGAGAGACTAGGACGTGGTTTCATATTCAGAATTTGACCTCTGATATTAGCAAAATCATCATTAAGTCCCATCAGAAACTGAGTTATCCTTGTTGTCTCATGATCATCCAACAACTTCAGAACTTGTGAGCATCGACAACCACCATTCTCCTTTAGATTCTTAGTACAAGCCAGTCGTTCCCATAGAGTAACCTTCTTAGTGTAATATTCAGAGAGAGACATTGTACCTTGACGAAGAGTACTAATCTCTTGCTCCAAAATGTAGATCTGTGGAAGATTGCTCTTGTGAAATCTCTTGTAAAGATCATCCCAGATTCATGCAGCATCCTGAATATACAAGATACTAGCATAGATTTGTTTTGAAACAACATTGAGTATCCAAGCTTTCACCATACTATTACATCTGGTCCAGATCTTAAACAGATGATCAGATTCAAGAGGTCGAGGAAGAGATCCATCTACAAAACTGATCTTGTTCTTTGCTTCTAGACTAGTACGCATAGTGATGATCCATGAGTTATAGTTATCGCCAGTAAGAGTTTCAGAAACGATCGACATACCAGGATGATCACTGGAGTGAAGATAGAACGAATTGTGATGACTATCGATTGAATCTGAGTCCACCGGTAAACGATTCATGGAGATTTGAGCTGGAGGAACTCTGTTGAGAACGGATGCGGAATTTTGAACAATCGGTGAATCTTCACCTGAATCATTCGATGTTGATCGATTTCTGAGCTGCTTGGTTCCTTTCCTCGCCATTGTCACGATGATCGGCAGAAGGAAAGATGAACACGACAAGCTGAAGTGAAATCTTCAAGAAATTTTCTCGAAAAATCACAAGTTTCCCAGAAAATGTAACAAACTCTTTTGAATGAGAGGATTTAAGTCTCTGATACCATAATAGAATTTTAAAACATTCTAGAATTCTCATTAAAGATTTGTGTAGCTGTACCTTTGGCTTATATACTAAGATAGATACTTATCTATACAAGTGAGTCATTAACAGTGTTAATACTCTGTTTATCATGTAACAGAATAAGTATATTCTGTTAACTATCTGCTTCCTTGTTTCTTCTTCTTCACGGTACTTCACATATACTCATATACTCTGATAAGTTAATACATTAGGAAATGCATTTTCTCAAGTGCTAATTGCATCAACGGACAAAGCAAAAGAAGCAATGAGACAGGGTTGCTATGATTACCTCTGTAGTGGTGGATTTCGCACGTCAGGGATGATGGCTCTGCTCGGCGGCATGAACCCTCGCCCGATCTCTCTCATCTATCATCTATGTGCTATCACTCTATCCTCCATTGGCCACCTACTCTCTCCATGTCCCTCTCCCCTTGACATCTGGCATAGCCTCCGACTTTTTGGTGTAAGTCACTAATTATCTCCTTCCTTTTAGTAAATATTTTCTATAGAATTGTTTTTTATTTTTGTTAATCCTCTTTTTGGTTTACCATTACTATTTGACATTATTTTTTATTTTATTTTTTTGTATCTATGTTTTATGTGAATCACCAGTTAGCTACAAAAATGTTGGTTCCCCATCTAAAGGCCGAAGGAGTTAGCCAAATGTTGTTTCCAGTCAACGCAGCCGCGTATCGCAAAAGCTATATGGCCGCAACGGCTCTCTAAGTATTGATGCTTTAAACTGCAAAATATATCACACATAAAGAAATCACGAATCTTTGTGATTCTGCATCTATTATGTTCTACAATTGTTAGCATATAAATGAGAATTATTCTATGTAAAAGAAAAAACAAGGAATTGTAATCATATATATGAAAGTTGATCAATTTTTTCAATCATTTCGCTACGTCAGCAGTGGAGAAAGTCCCATGTGTCACATCAACATATATCATTTATGATATTATTTAATTGAATTAAGAATGTAAATCATGTATTAATTCTTTTTTATATGAAAAATTTAGAGAAATCTAACTAATGTGCCATACACTGTTCAAATTCTTAACAAAATTGTCACATCCCACAAATTCTTTTCAATCGTGCCACAGTCCAACTTTTAGCCAAATTTGTAAAGTCCAATTTGCCCCTTTAAAGACAAAATTCCCTTTATAATAAACCACTATATTTTTTTTTTCTCTTCCTCTCACGTTACTTTTTCTCTTCTTGTTCCCCTTTCCTCTTCTTTCTCTCTCATGTCTCTCTCTCTTTCCTCTAAAAAATGAAGTTCAATCTCCATATATATAAGAGTTTCCCAAATTTTAATCTTCTTCTTCTTATCCAAGTATGACCCAATTCAATTTTAAATAAATATTATTCACACTATTTTCGGAGTTTTCGGATTTATATTCGAAAGTGGGAACGAATATAAATCTGAGAAGAAAGATAAACGAGATCTGTTGTATTTTGCATGTGGACAACATCTCATATCTACCAAAATTTTCGAAGTACGTCGTTTCGAATTCTTGTCCACCAAATTTCTTTGAAGTCTGTTGTTTCAAATGTGGACAATATTTGTTGTCCACCAAATATCTTCTCAATCTGTTGTTTCAAATGTGGACAACATTTCTTGTCTACCATAATTTTCGAAGTATGCCGTTTCGAATTCTTGTCCTCCAAATTTCTTTGAAGTCTGTTGTTTCAAATGTGAAAAATATTTGTTGTCCACCAAATATCTTCCCAATCTGTTATTCAAATGTGGACAATATTTCGTGTCTACCAAAAATTTTCAAAATATGTTGTTTCAAAGTTTTGTCCACCAAATATCTGATATTTAAATAAATATAAATTAATTAAAATTATAAATAAAAACAAAAAGTCACATAGGCACGTGGGTGTTGCGTACTCAACACTTTTTTTTTTGTCACGGGTGTACTCAACACATTCTCATCTTTTTCCCACTTGTTTGGTCCAGGGCATTTTTGTCTTTCTGATTACTTCATAAAGATCAATTATGGTACATTTAGAAAGATTTATGTTTTGTGATATTTTTGCTAAGTTTTGTTACAGTGAATGGTACTTTCAACCAAATTCCCAAAAATATACATATTTAACTTATTAATTAAGTAATTTTAATTTAATTAGCTACAAAAGTCTATCAAAATCATATATAATTAACTTATTTAAATATAGCTGTATAAATTGTATTAACTTACGCATAAACATAAAATCAATGGAAGTTTATTTACATTTTTTTATTTTACTAAAGTATAAAAATTAAATAATATGATATTAGAATTTATTTTATGTTTTCATATACTATAATATATATCAGTGTTCTAAAATACAGTTTGTACAGCCGTATATACGTTGTACGGTGGGAAGCCGTATTGTATTATAGCTATACAGTTGTTTAATACGGTGAAAACTATACAGTCCGTATATACAGCGATTATACGGCATATATACAGTCTGTATATATGGCGATTATACGGCGTATATACGGTGAAATCCGCATATACGGCGCTTTTTTTTTTAAACGCTCAAAAACAAAACTATGTCATTTTATTAATGTTTGGAAAAATGATTTAACAAAATTATTAGTTTGGCTTTCAAAATATTAATCATAATAATTAACTATAAAATAACTTTATTGTCATTCTTTTCTATTATTTAAAATATTTTGTAAAGTTGAAAATTTTAAATTTTTTTGTATTCATGTATAGTATTCATCATGTTACTATATATATGTTTTATTTTTATTATATATATATATATATTTATTTAATAAAAAATATCCACCTTATAGTCTCCGCATAAACGGCCGTATATACGTCTATACGCTATACGATGCTCCACCGTACGCCTAGCGTATAGCGTATTCTCGAACACTGATATATACTCCCTCTGTTCCTAGATATTTGATGTTTTGGGTTTTACATACTAATTAAGAAAAAATAATTTTTATAATTTTTATTGTTTTATTATTAGTTTAGTAATATTAATCTTAATTTTCTCCTTTCTCTATTGGTTACAAATAAAAATAGTAATGATGCTATTACAAAACATCAATTTTTGTGGAACAAGAAAAAACTCAAAACATCAAATATGTAGAAACAGACAGAGTATATAGGATAATTGACAATGAATATTAGTTGAATCTAATTAATAAATTAATTATCCCGTCGTCTGAGTATATATATTTAACTCACTCTAAAAGAAAGAGGGAAATGCAACACGTTTGACAGCATTGCCTTCATATAATATTTGAAGTCGTCGAGGGTTATGCAGTTGACGTATACGGTTTGATTTGGTTATCTCTGACATTTTCCTTTTTTCTGGCTATGATATTTGATCATTTTCGTTTTATTTATCATATCACTCAATCACGCTTATCAGTTTATGAATTTTAATTTCTAATTAATATGTCCGGTGCCATATAAATTTTATTTATTATTAAAAAAATTTTGATTATTAAGGATCTGACTGGTATATCTCTAGAATAAAGGAGAGTAAATGGACTGATACAAAAATATCAAATCTAACACAAAAAAATTTACTCCACTTAGTAGGTGGAAAAATTCTCGTCATTTTTAATAGTTTTGGAAGAAGCGAGCAGAATTATTTTTCTTCTCTTTTTTTTTGATTGGTAAGTTTTGAACTGAAGTAAGAGTAATATGTTTTGATAATTTTGGAGGAAACTTTAGTAGTAGAATAGTTTCTCTCAATTTTATTCATTAGCCAATAGACTTATTTATACAAATATCATAACTTGATTAGCAAGTTCTTTACATATTTGATAATAGGAAATCTACCTATTTAATAATAAAAATATATTATACAAATGTTAACTTTCCTTTCAAGTCGATGTCGTAATCTCCGAGATCTCCTAACATCCTCCCGGAAGCTCATACGTGGTATGACGTATGAGATTGGACAATCATCTTCACGGTCTTTATACCCACTATAGGGTCATCAATGGTGTTTATACCTCGCCAAAAGGTCATCAATTCGGTGGAAAATACTGTAGTAGTTGTGTATCTCCATCGTCTTATGTCACCATGTGAATTGAACGAACTCATCAATTGGTTCATGCTCATAATTCACAGCAACATCATATCATCACCTCCATCGGATCCGTATATATCCGTTGGAGTTCTTCATATTTATGGCTTCATCTTCACAAGAAAAAATCACCGTTTCCATAGCATCGTTGGAGTCGTCGTTGACAAAATCTCTTGAAAATATCATAACCATCTTCATCAACGTTGCGAATATCATGTGAGAACCATCTCATCATAGAACGAACCAATCAAGTTCATGTTCATATTCATGCAACGCCAAATTACGAAGTTATTAACGTCACCAACATCATAGTCTTCATTGACTTTTTCTTGTCACCAAATCTCTGTGAACGAGACAAAGTAACACCATCTTCTTCTTCTTCTTTTTTTTATCTTTTTTTTTTTTCATAACAAATAAAATAAAAATAAAAGAAAAATCAATGAAGTGTGTTTGATATTCCTAAACAAAGAAACGAAGATTAAAAACTTCTTCTTTTTTTTTTTTTTTTAAACGCGGAAGCTAACGTAAGAGAACTATAACCCATATGAATAGGATCAAGGCTCTGATACCATGATAAGTTTGGAGGAAACTTTAGTAGTAGAATAGTTTCTCTCAATTTTATTCATTAGCTAATAGGCTTATTTATACAAATATCATAACTTGATTAGCAAACTCTATACATATTTGATAATATGAAATCTACCTATATTATAATAAAAATATATTATACAATGTTAACTTTCCTTTCAAGTCGATCTCGTAATCCCCGATATCTCCTAACATGTTTCAACCTGTTTTATTTTTACTCTAACATGTGTATATGATAAGTATTTTCCATGCTTGTTTATTTAAGAGAGCTTGATTAAATTCTCCTTAAAGCCCATATTTTTCATTATTTATTATAATTGACTGTCCAATCCAAAGAAAGATTTTACAAGAATAAAATTACTATCTCTACTACAAACTAAACAACATATATATGATATAGAAATAAGAAATTAAAAGTCGAGAAATTAATAAGTCGGTTTCTGAGAAATTTGAACCGTCCAAAAATTCAAAGAAATTAGCTAATCATCAAGAAATTGCATTAATGTGATCAATTATGTGCAATTCGTCTTCAAATCAAAATTAACTACCCCTCGAGAAAACATATGATTGCCATGACATATAGTAAAGTTTTCTATTCGGAGTTAAGGAGAAACAAACTTTTTGTTTAACATTTTGCTCCTAGGAACCCATGCTAATTTGATTGTTTATAAGTATAAATTTTTGTAATTATTAATTACAACATGTCCATAGTTCTAACTTCTAACTAATGACACTTATGATTACAAAAAAATATACTATTATTGATATCTTTTTTTTTTTTTTTTTTTTTTTTTTTTTTTTGATAACCGTTGTCATCCCAAAGGCTTTCTAGGCCCAAAGACTAATCCACGAGGCCTTGCATCCAGATACGCTTTATCCCATCGTTAAGGGAGCGGCTAGATGGCCAACCCGAATCGAACCCAGGAGGGGGAACTCACAGCCGTGAGCCCTTTACCAAGTGGACCAACGTGGGTTGGTTCTATTATTGATATCTTGACACGTTCTTAGTAATTAATTCAAGATATGATAGATAGGCCATGCTGTTAGATTACAAAATTCGTGAGCGAACTTTCCGGAACTGAAAGAAACATTATTATTATTATTTTGATAAAACAAAAACATAAATTTAAAATAATTTTATTTTCTTTGCCCTTTTTAGTCCATTTAAAGTTCTGGATGGAGCAAACACTCTGGGAGTATTTCTTAAAGATTCTATGACGCATAAGAAGTTGAAATAGGTGTTGTTGCCGATAGATGTCTATGCACAAAATATATCGATCCCGTTATGCGCTTGTAATTTGTTTGTGTGGTGGCCACCGTGGCCACTATTTGTTCGATATTACCTTAGTTATATCTTTAATTAATAATTATAGGAGACTATGCTTAGCAAATTAATACGAATTATTTTTGTTTTGTCAACGAAGATATGATAAACTAACTAGAAACTATATAGAATGAGTAATTATTGATTTATTTAGAAAGCTGGCTTACAAATATCATGTCATGTGAATATAATTTGATCCCATGTCGACCTGTAACTGACTCATATTGATTGGCCAAGCTGTGGAACTCTAGTTTATTGCATTTTAAAAAATTTTATTTTAAGGGTTTGTTACATATTTTTAGCTTGTTTTGACATTGTGGGTTTCTCCTATTTAACGATCACTTCAGGTACAAAGGCATAGAAATAATTACTAAGTGGTAATGACAATGACTTACGCGTGGTTATGGACGCTTCTCGCCTTCGTTCTGACATGGATGGTTTTACACCTCATCAAGATGAAGAAGGCGGCAACCGAAGATGTAGAGGCAGAGGCAGAAGAGAGATCAGATGGTGCCACTGATGTCATCATTGTTGGAGCGGGTGTTGCAGGCGCTTCTCTTGCTTATGCTCTTGCTAAGGTATATATTTGTACATGTGACGGTCTTTTGCATAAGTTGGTCTTTGAGAAATTAAGATCCGCCATGTTATTAATTGCAGTGATCAGTAGAAATGATTAGCGTTCAAATTTTCTTGATGTTTTGGAATCCTACATAACCGAATGATTTAGGATTTTGGTAGTTTTCATGTGTTTTGGGTAGCTTCATTAATCAAAGTAAATACTTCTTTTTTGTTGGATCGGCTATATAGTATGGTTGATGGCGGTGTTATAATTAATTTTATCAAACTTCAAATAGGTTGAATTATCTTAACCGTTGTAACAAGTTTTGAGGCTTCAATTGCTTTTTGGTATGGATTAGAGATAGGTGTTAAATGAAAAATTTAGAAAGATTATCAGATTGTTAATGAAAAAAGTTATTTATCAAAACTAGTGTTCTTAACCTAAAATTAAATAATTACGTGATAAAACCCCTTCCATGATACGAATAATATGAACTAAATTAAATCAATGAACACGGTAAAATGTTTGTATTCAACAAAAAAAGGAACGTGGTAGAAAGTTTTTCTTTTTTTATAAGAAATCAGTATTAAGCTTCTAGTCCAACATTACATTTCTAAAAGAATTCGATAGCGGATTCAACAATTTTTTACAGAAAATGTTGTTTTTTTCTATTTTGTCCCTATTAGTTACTAATTATGTGTAATTAACTGAATGCGGATGCAGGATGGACGACGAGTACATGTGATAGAGAGGGACTTGAAAGAGCCACAAAGATTCATGGGAGAGCTTATGCAAGCGGGAGGCCGCTTCATGTTAGCCCAGCTTGGCCTCGAAGGTCTCTTTCTTCACTACATCTTTACATTCATTGCTACACATTGCTTGACTTGTTGCCACAAGCACATATATATGCATATGAACATATGTTATATTTCGTTAATTTGCGATGTTGGGGTTCTATATGTATTAGATTGTTTGGAGGAGATAGACGCTCAAGAAGCCAAGTCCTTGGCAATTTACAAGGACGGAAAACACGCGACATTGCCTTTTCCAGATGACAAGAAGTTTCCTCATGAACCAGTCGGTAGACTTTTACGTAATGGCCGTCTGGTACAACGTTTACGCCAAAAAGCAGCTTCTCTTAGCAAGTATGTACAAATTTTTACTTAGCTTCTTTTTTTGTATACTTTTTATAACTTATGAATGAGTAAAATAATCTTACGACTCTTATACACTAGATTTCTATTTCATCTTCTTGATGATAAAATGCAATGAACATTGGCAGTGTACAATTAGAAGAAGGAATGGCGAAGTCTTTAATTGAAGAAAATGGAGTGGTTAAAGGAGTGACATACAAGAACAGCGCAGGCGAGGAAACAACGGCCTTTGCACCTCTCACTGTCGTATGCGATGGTTGTTATTCAAACCTTCGCCGGTCACTCGTGGATAATTCTGTGAGTACATACTTATCTTTTAAGCATTTTATTTGTAGACTGCCATTTTTCACTATAAACTACAACAAAATATTGGTCTTGTCGTTAACTACCGAGTTTAAGGATCATAATCGTATATTTATATATAGGAGGAAGTGCTCTCGTACATGGTGGGTTATGTCACGAAGAATAGCCGACTTGAAGATCCACATAGTCTACATCTTATATTTTCTAAACCTTTGGTCTGTGTTATATATCAAATAACCAGTGATGAAGTTCGTTGTGTAGCCGAAGTTCCCGCTGATAGTATTCCTTCTATTGCGAATGGCGAAATGTCTACCTTCCTCAAGAAATCAATGGCTCCTCAGGTACATATCAAAGTATTGATAGTAAAAGTAAAAGCTTTTATAATATATATAGGTGTGTTTTAACATTTTCATGGTGTTCAAATGGTATTATTTTGTTCAAATGACTTTGTTTACATCATCGATCCCTTTGGGGTTGTAGATACCTGCAACTGGAAATCTTCGTGAGATATTTTTGAAAGGCATAGAGGAAGGATTACCAGAGATAAAATCAACAGCGACAAAAAGTATGTCAGCAAGATTGTGTGATAAGAGAGGAGTGATTGTGTTGGGAGATGCATTCAATATGCGTCATCCTATAATCGCGTCAGGGATGATGGTTGCTCTCTCGGACATTTGCATTCTACGCAATCTACTCAGACCATTACCTAACCTCGGCAATACTAAGAAGGTCTCTGATATTGTCAAGTCCTTTTACATCATCCGCAAGGTTAGTTATGACATACTTAGTTTTTACTAGAGAAGTATATTACTTTGGTTCTGGTTTAATTAAATGGAGTGACTCGATATTTATACGTTTTTTTTTTTTTTTTTTTTTTTTGATAATAACTCGATATTTATACGTTAGAATGTCATATATCCTATTATCAAGTTGTGTTGGACTAGTGGTATGACTTAATTTTTATTTGTTGATTTTGAATGGCAAAAGCCAATGTCAGCGACCGTAAACACGCTGGCTAGTATCTTTTCGCAAGTGCTTGTTGCTACAACGGACGAAGCAAGAGAGGGAATGCGACAAGGCTGCTTCAATTACCTAGCTCGTGGAGATTTTAAAACAGCCGGATTGATGACTATTCTCGGAGGCATGAACCCTCACCCCCTTACTCTAGTCCTTCATCTTGTAGCCATCACCCTTACGTCCATGGGCCACTTGCTTTCTCCCTTTCCTTCGCCTGTTCGCTTTTGGCATAGCCTCAGACTTTTTGCCGTAAGGCTTTCTATTTTCTAGGCTATTTTAACACAAATCACAAATGTATACCTTTTTAACGGCTATAAACTTGTTTCTTATATGACTTTTTCTATGTGAATCAACAGTGGGCTTTGCAAATGTTGGGTGCACATTTAGTAACAAACGCAGCTCGTTTTAGAAGAACCTATATCGCCAAATAGTAAACCTTTTACAATCAAATAAATAATTGTGTGTATATGAAGTTGAGCCTTTGGTTAAGCTCTACTGAATTATCTTGTAACCAAACATGGATATGTTACATGCTGATTTGTTATATTCTATATAT
Organism: Arabidopsis lyrata subsp. lyrata; assembly: GCF_000004255.2. NCBI lineage: Eukaryota > Viridiplantae > Streptophyta > Magnoliopsida > Brassicales > Brassicaceae > Arabidopsis > Arabidopsis lyrata. The sequence continues at coordinate 10,393,489 of NW_003302550.1, read as the reverse complement.
TGATTCTTGATTTTCTGCTTATAAATTTCCCTCGTGTTTACTCAAGGTTCTCTGCTGATTTTTAGGGTCTCCATAATTTTACATTTCTCTCACTACAGGACTTTTTTGGTTAAACCAGTTTCAAAGAGAGAACTGAACCAGGTTTTTCTAATCCGGTGCAATGCATGATATTATGGTAAGTGGCTCTGAATCTCAAATAGGTATAAAGATTAAAGTCTTGATGTATTGTAACATATTTCAATATTCATAAAGGCTGATCAACAAGGAAACGAATCATAGCTTGTGGTGAACGGCAAAATCTGTTGTCTTCGTAGATAAAAACGAATATAGAGTACAAAACAACATCTAAACAAGAATAATCTTCCTCAGCTCTGTCCAACGAGAACATCCTTGTATGGTGTCGGAGATGATACTACCACGGTCTCTGTAGCTCCCGCTCCAGCTTTGGAGGTTAAGTGGGCACGGGGTTTGGTTCTACTAGAAGCTTCGTCAGCTTCCATTTTCCTTATTCTTTCTTCTTCAGCAACAAGAGGGAGATATCCTTCTCTCCCTTCAAGAAGCCGGTCTTGAGCTCCGCCCCGTAGTTTCTCGAGGCGTAGCCCAGTGATCTGAACGAAGTTAAAAACCTTAACAACGTTCATCAATCCTCCCACAAACAAACATATAGCCCCGGCAATCCCAAGCCAAACCCATCTTTCCCCCTGAAAATTTATTATTTACGGTAAGAAGCGGATTTTGAAAACCAATTATTATGCGATAAATTTGGTTTTCAAGTACTTACAAGAAGCTTCAAGCCACTGTGAGATGACCCGGATTGGTCGAGGCTATTGAGAACTGCCGAAACCAAGAATAGAAGAGATCCAACCAAGAAAGGAATGTGAACACACTGCTGTAGAATTTGGACATGACTGTCTGCTCTCTGGTAGATTTGGCATGAGTTGTGAATCGATCCTATCACCCAAAGCAACGGACCCGCAATAAGCAAGTTTAATGCATGATGCTCTCTTCCACTGTATCCACGTTTTGTCTCAGCCTAAATAATCCAGCGAAAAAAATCACATCGGAATGTGACTACGTGTAATTAGTCCGACACATATCAAAAGTTGTTATTCACAACATTTCACAATATTTTACTCTATTACTTATGTTTTGTGACATGAATCACAATGAACATAATGGACAATCTCAGATTAATATGCCACAAGCACTTGGCTTTATCTGCTCAATGCCGATGATGACCTCTTCAAATACTAGCTGTAATTGTTACAAAACTGATATCACCGAAACCTAACCGATTTAGTTCGCTTCTCTCTAGTACTTTCTTAGGAGGCATATATGTAAAATTTGATGAACAATAAAAGTTATACCTGATGGAAGACGAAAAAGATTCCCAAGAAAAAAACTACCGAACCCGCTATCTGAACCAGAGGGACTGCAAATTCCACAAGCCCCAGTTGCAAATCATACTCCATTAACCTTAACCTTAGATCACAAAAACAATAAGCTCATAACTAAAACGTTCTTTTTAATCCCCCAACATTGGTGAATATAAAGTTATATACAGTATATCACACGTAGTCATATTCGAGCTAACAAATTATGGTAAATTAACTCTTTTTTTTTTGTTTAAGAAGGTAAATTTAATACTAAGATTACTAAATTAAGCAAGCTTTTTGAGATCATTTACCGGTAATCGATTCCGGCTAGATGAGCCACGAGATCATGAACATTCACGGCAGTTATAAGAACGAGAGCTAGGAGAATAAGGACGAGGCCGGATCTTGGTTCCCATGAGAATCCTGTCGCCGTGAAACCGCCGATGAGCGCTACGGTTGCAAACAAGTATAGACCTGCGTTGATGTACTCGGCTCTGCTCCTCCCTAGCCGAGGGCCGTACGTTCTAATCTCACGCGCCGTCGCGAGTTTCACCATTTGATTGAAGATTATGTGTCTAGAGAGAGACTGAGAGATCTGGGAAAGACTCAGAGAGAGAGAGAGAGAGCGGTTTACGTGGCCTTGTGCATGGAGTTCTACTAGGGAAGTGTAACGTGGCAGATTGTAGAAAACAGCTGACTTTCGTAGAAGACGTTGTCGTTTTATCCTCCAGGTATTTTTTTTTTTTTTTTGCCACATCCTCCAGGTACTATTTTAAATTTGGGCTTCTTATTGGGCTAATCTTAGGCTATCTTACAGCTAAAATAAAGGACTCAAAAGTAAAAGTTTAGGATATTATTGGGTCATGAGCCTAATAAAATATATATCTAAACATAGTTTATTGTTTATTAAATTTGATATCTATAAATTAGTATGTTTTAAACTTTTTAAAATTTAGTACTATTCAGCTAAAATTTTGAATACTTTTTTTTTTAAAAGAAGATTTAAAATATTTTATTAAAATTTAATGTGATCTAAAATAGTAATGCCATTAACATTTCTTCAACTTTGTAACTCCGACTCTTGGGCTATACCAAAAGCCACAAAACCAACAAAGAAAAAAGCAAATGGAAATCAAAGTATTTAAACAATTGGAGTTTTAGCGTAATAATTAGGATTAATATATTCTCTCTGTTTTTTTATAAGTGATGTTTTAAGCTTCTAATTTTGTTCTTAAATATAAAATGTTTTCAATTTTCAATGCAAAATGAATTATTATTTTTTATTGATTTTGACGATTTTTATTCTCTAGTTTGATTTTTTATTGGTTGATTAGATAATAAATGATGTTTTAGTTTAGAAATAAACAAAAATTAAATGATTAATTTATATGCATTCTCCTAAAACATCATTTATAAAAGAACGAAGAGAGTATTTGACTTTTAAAAGTTCAAAAAAATATGTTAATCGGTTTATAATATGGCTACGTAAATGCTTCTGAAGCCACCACTTTATTTTGGGTCCAACTGTTGCTGAGAAGACCATCCACGTGTATATTACCTGATCCACAACCACAAGACTTGACCCTTTAGGAAATATCTTCTCCTCCACTATAAATTAGCCACGTCGTCTCTCTCGCCATCTCCGCTTGTGCATTCTCACCTATGTTGCATGGAAACTCCATCTAAGGTGCGTTTCCCGTTTCGGAAACTCTTGGAAATGCGTGGAAACGTCATGAAAACACGTTTCCTTAGGAGGGGTTATTGGTTCATAGATTTATATAGAATTAGAAATCCAAACAAAAATCATTTGTTATTCAATCATTGATTTTAAAATCCTAATTAAATTCATGTGTTATTGGTTCTATGATTTATAAATACTAGTTAAAATCTTATGTTATTCGTTTAGTCATTTGTTTTTGGATTTGAGAATCCAAATTATGTTTTAAATGGAATTAAATGGAATTGAAAGAGAAAAATAGAAGGATTCAAATCCATGGATAAACACATGTTATTTTAAAATCCATATATCTTGATTTCATAATTAATAGAAATTTTCAAATTCTATATGGATTTACAAATTAACAAACTAATAACACCCCCTAAAAAGTCAATTTAGAAACGCGATGGAAACGTACGTTTCCATTTTGGAAACACATCGGAAACTTAATTTTTTCTTTTGAAACATAAACATTAATTATTTTAAAAATATAAGTATATATTTGATATTTTTTCTTTAAAAACTTAAAAATATGAAACACTTATTTTATTATTTGTGATCATGATATATGGTCTTAATTTTTGATTTTGAGTGTTGTTATCATTATTTTAGTTACACTATTTAATATTTTTATTAATGATTATGTTATTTAAAATATATATTTAATATTCTTTTGATGTTTAATATATATATATATATATATATATATATATATATATATACGTTTCCAAAACGTTTCCATTTCGTAATTTTTTAAAAAATCCGTTTCCACGTTTCCACACGTTTCGCTTCCGCGTTTCCGTTTCCGTTTCCATGCAACCTAGATTCTCACTACCGTTTATTTTTTGCCCTTGTTGGCCGTTGGATCTTATCTTCGAGCTATTTGCACATTTAGTTAAATAGTTATAGATTTACATTTACATTTACTCAAACCTTTTGTAAAACGAATTAAACCATGATTAATATAAAACTAAAAGTCAATTGTGACGAGGAAAATTTTTAATCAATAAATCTTGTAGAAGTGTTGATAAATTATAAAATTGTTTACACATTAAAATTTTGTAAAAATACAAATAAATATAGTTCAATCGAATCGGTAGAGTTACGTTTAAAATTAACTACTATTCAGATCCTTAATGAATGCTCACCAATAGTGGTGCAAAGGTTAAAAATTTGAAACTATTAACAAAATCTCGATAAAATTTTAGAATTGATCATGCTTGTGACACAAAATCATTGTTATTACGCCAGTTGATTCCGAATATTTTAGAGATTGAAAATTACAGTTAAACTTATATAAATTAATACCTCGTTAAATTAATAACTTTGTTCGGTCCTAATTGATATTTTGGCTCAAATATGATTTTTATAAATTAATAAACACGATAAATTAATAAAAATAGTAAAATACATTGATTTTAATATTATTAATTTATAGAAGTTTTACTGTATTTTTCATTTGTCTCTTAGGCTCGAATGCTTTACGTGGTGTGATTGTATCCAACGAGTTAACACACCCATTGAATTAGTCAGGCTAATTAATTCCGAATCATCAACGTGGTTTAAATTGATTAAAATAAACTTTTGGGGTTTTATGAATAGATTCCGGAAACATACGGCGTCACATTGTCATTAATCTGTGGACACCATAATTTACGTAGTTCATTGAGACATATTTTCGTATTCCTCTCCAATTTTTCTTTATATTTAAAATTCGTGAACCAGAATCTAAAATCGAACGAAGATTCTCGAAGAAATATTTCTCTCCGACGATACTTACAAAGGTATGCTATAGCGATTTGCTTCGTCGATATCGAACATTAAACATCGTTTCGATAAGATCTTACTTAGTGCGTAACGATTTCTGTGTTAGACTTATTTGATCTTTCTGTGTAAAATTCTTACAATTTGTTGATCACTGGTTATGCTCACGAAAGATTTCGACTTTGCATTTTGATTCTCTGTAATTTGAAGAAATCTGAATTTGGGTTTTCATGATCGCTCTTAAATGTCGAATCTTTCAAATTCTAGTTTTGGTTCGTCTCTTTATATCATCGCTTGTTCTGTAGTAAAATTGCTCTAAGTTATAATGAGACATGTTTCTGCTTGCAGCACAAGTGAGCTAGCTTTTCGAAAGATTCAATTTTTCAGCCTTAAATTGTGATGGGAGTTGTGTTTATTTCAAGTTCAGCTGCAAGATCTCCGCTAGGGTTAAGCAGTGATCTTTTGACACATCGGTCTTCGCTTAAGAAGCCATCAATTGTTGCGTTTAAAGCCGATGATTCGAGCAATTCAGCTTTGATTATTCCTCCTCGTGAACAAGTTTTGATTCCTGCGGAAAAGCATAATGAGAAGAAGAGAGTAGTGACGAGGAGGAAGCCGTGTAAAGCTCCGAAAAAGCCGAGTTCGTTGGAACATAATTCGGCTCCTTCGTGTTCATTAGGAGTTGATTACTATGAAGCTGCTGCTAGACTTGAAAGCATATACAAGCTTAGTCCTGCAACAACCACATTAGACGAAGAGGATGTTGAAGATGGCGGTTCCAAAGCGAAAGTTTCACCGAGGAGAAAACGGAAACAGAGTGGTGAGGAGAAGAAAGTTGTTGTGAGGAATAATGTGATGAAGGAAAAGCGTTTGAGCCTTGATAAACGGATCGCTTTGAAGAGAAATGTTCAAGAGAAACCAGTTGTTATTTCTGCTGAGAAGAAAGTAACAAAGAAGCAGCAAGAAGAGGAGAAGATCGAAAGGCTTGTGCGGGACTATTCAGCTTCTAATGATATAGTGAGCTTGGACTGGAAAAAGATGAAGATACCCCCTGTTCTTTCTTCCACTGAACATGCTTGGTTGTTTAAGTTGATGCAACCTATGAAGGTATTCTTCTTTTTTCTTGAAAATAGCATGTAGTCTATAGATAGATGATGATTCACTAGGAAGCTGGAATCGAGTTTTCATTGCAAGATATGCTCAAATTGTTTGGGGCTTAACATTGCAGGCTCTTCTGGAAGTGAAAGATGAATTGCAAAAGAGCTTGGGAAGAGAGCCTAGGGAAGCTGAAATAGCCGGGGAGATCAATATGACTGCGGGTGAAGTCAAAAAGAAAATCGAAATAGGTAGAGCTGCAAGAAACAAACTTATTAAGGTTAGTGTATAAAAAGGTTTTAGCCATTACCTTTCTTAGAAAGACTATTCTTTTAGCTTATTGTTTTTCTCCTTCATTGCAGCACAATCTCCGGCTTGTCTTGTTTGTTATGAACAAATATTTTCATGATTTTACCAACGGACCGAAATTCCAAGACCTCTGTCAAGCCGGTATGAGAGGGCTTATCACAGCAATTGACCGCTTTGAGCCAAAAAGGAAGTTTCGTCTTTCAACTTATGGTTTGTTTTGGATTAGACATGCCATCATAAGGTCAATGACAACCTCAAACTTCACTCGTGTCCCATTTGGACTTGAATCGGTATGTAACCCTCTTTGGCTCTTTACTCAGAAATAGATTGTTTTGCTGAGACCTTACGCATTTTCTCTTTGTTGAAACCATTCAGGTTAGAGTGGAGATTTTCAAAACAAAGACTGAGCTATTGTTTGAGCTGGGAAGACTTCCAACCGAGGACGAGGTAGTTGAGAGACTCAAGATAACACCTGAGAGATACCGTGAAGTATTGAGGGCTGCAAAACCGGTTTTGTCACTAAATTCAAAACATTCGGTTACTCAAGAAGAATTCATCAACGGAATCACAGATGTTGATGGTGTTGGAGCTAATAACAGCAGACAGCCTGCTCTTCTCAGGCTCGCTCTCGACGACGTGGTGAGTTTCAATTCTCCATCTTTACTCTTGTTAGTAATTAGCTTATCTTTATCAGTTTTGGCTTCTTGTCTATATGAATACCAAAAACCTATTACATTTCACTCTCAGCTCGATTCATTGAAGCCGAAAGAGAGTCTGGTTATTCGCCAGAGGTACGGTCTTGATGGGAAAGGCGACAGGACTCTAGGAGAGATAGCTGGAAATCTCAACATCTCTAGAGAAATGGTTAGGAAACATGAAGTCAAGGCCTTGATGAAGCTTAAGCATCAGGCTCGAGTTGATTACCTTCGTCAATACATCGTCTGAAACCAAACCGAGCCGAATTGAGCGCCTCACTCAAGCATTTGTGCATACTTGGTATGATTTCTTGAATTTACGAGATACTTCAAACCCTCTTATAACCGTTGTATAGTTGTGTATGTAAGTAATATCAGAGTTACTTATAGCTGCGTTAAATCGAACAGTGAATCAAAATCGTTGTATTATATCATTACTATACAGTCTATACTCATACTGAAAAGTTATACATGTAAAGTTTGAGACATTGTATGCATTATTTTCACAAAATTGAACCGGTTGATTCCTAAGAAAACGGAATCAATACACCGGAACATTGAACCGGTGTGAAATAATACAATTCAACTAGTCTTCAGTCCGGTTAGATTGAACTTTGATTAGCTTAAAACCGGTTTAGAGCGGTGCTAAAGATTCTGAGAAGAGTTTACAATAATGTTAAACCGTTGATTATTGGCTTCGTGAAGTCTATTACACGGCAACGAACAAACTTTTTTTGGTCTTTGCCATTAATGTCTAATAATAATATTTCTGCCGTATTCTATAGATCATGATTGGTTTATATGTGCCTAAAAATCAATTTAAAATTTAGGTATGTCCATTTAACTCCGAATTTTTGATACAAAGAATTTTCAGTGGCTGACACTAGAGAATGGTCAAGCCATTATCATCACAAAACCTTAGTCACACTTCCATGTTTTCATTCTAATGACTGTGATGTCATTGAGTCGTCATAAAATGTTAATGTGGTATCTTTTTTTTTTTTTGTCAAATTTTTTTTTTGTTTTTAACCAGGTTGTCCGGGCCCCACTACTGGTATCCTGGTGGTCTTACATACCAGGTTCACGTTATCCCATCGCTAAAGGCGTGACAGTGGCCAAATGGGGTAAAATCCAGAATTGTCGCGCTTGCAGAGATAGACTGATAACGTTTGTGTTTTTAGTATTAATGTTTGTGTTTATTTTTTATTTTTATTTTTTTTTAAGTTAGATTTTAGCATTTGTGACAAGCCTCAAACGTTTTTGTTTAAAGTTTTGCATTTGCATTTAGAGTAGAAGCAGTGCAAAAGAATAGGCATAAGTGTTTAGGCCCAAGGCAAGGCCATATCTAAATATATTTTCATACAAAAAGGTCTATATATGCACCTAAATTTTCTTTTGAATAAGACCAAAAACAAAAATTGAAATTTACATATTTTCAAATATTCTCTAAAAATATATTTATTTTAATTTAAAATGGCGAATAAATTTCTTTTCACTGGAATTTCTATGTACGTTACTAACGTTAGATTGTCCCTGGTTTACTAGAGTTTGCGTTTGTATGTAGCATTATTATTTGCGTTGTCGTTAGCTTTTACGTCTGCATTTAGTGTTATGTTTCTTGCTTTTGGATTAGCATTTCTGTTGGATTTATTTTTGCATTTTTTTAAATGTTTAAATTTTGAATTAATCTATTTTTAAGATTTATTATATAAGAATTTTATTATTTATGAATTATGATATTTCATATATTATCCTATATTTCTAATGTATATTGTTTGATCTCATAAATATTTAAACCGCCTAATACCATCTAAACTTCGATTATGTGTTATAGATACTAGCCGATGATTTTTCACTTGTTTATTGTCTAGCGTTTTCTTAAACACTTTAGAGAAATTCTAGAAATTGGATCTTATATTGAATTTGGTTCCATTAAAGATAATTAGTTAAACTTGATTCAAAACAAAATGAATATTCCAACATAGTGATCAATATATTTGATATTTCTCTTGGAATTTCTAAACTCAATATTATAATTTATAGCAAAATTAAAAGTTAAAATAGAAAATCATATTTCTTAGTAATAATGAAAATTATTAACAAATTAATTTTACGAATAAGAATTACATGATTGTGACCCTAATATAAAAACAAAACCAGATCATGTAAAATCAAACTTCAAAAATATGAGATCCAATAAACCAAAAATAAAGGATCGAGAAGCAGAGAACTGGTCAGCATGTTGGACTTTCCAAATTCATTGACCAAAGACCGGTCTCACTTCTCCAATCCACATCAGCTTTCTTCGTTCTTCAGTCAAAAAGTCAACTATCTCTCTCACACATAATCCTCTTTAAAATTCTCCTCTTTCTCAGTTTCCAAAGCCATGCAAAAATAAACATAGTAACAATACTTTAAACTATTTTACACCACTTTAATCTTATTCTCCACTCTTTGAACGTAATGGAGAAGAACCATAGTAGTGGAGAGTGGGAGAAGATGAAGAAGGAGATCAACGAGCTAATGACTGAAGGAAGAGACTATGCACACCAGTTTGGATCGGCTTCATCTCAAGAAACACGTGAACATTTGGCCAAGAAGATTCTTGAATCTTACCACAAGTCTCTCACCATCATGAACTACTCCGGCGAACTCGACCAAGTTTCCCACGGTGGAGGAAGCCCCAAGAGCGATGATTCCGATCAAGAACCACTTCATGTCATCAAGAGGTACCTCCATATCTATAAACTGTCATAACATATTTTTGTTTTGTTTTGCATAACTCATAATTATTTGAAAATGTAATATAGTTCAAAGAAGTCAATGCCAAGGTGGACTTCAAAAGTCAGAATTGCCCCTGGAGCTGGTATCGATAGAACGCTGGACGATGGATTCAGTTGGAGAAAGTACGGCCAGAAGGATATCCTCGGAGCCAAATTTCCAAGGTTAGTCTCGTAATTAAACTAATAAATCACTATTTAGGAAAAGAAGAATGTTCTCATTTTAGCCCTTCATTATATTCACTGAAAATGTGACAGGGACATAGTCTTCTGTTTTATGACTTAATTTTTGTAAAATAAAATTTTAAAGTTTTCTTAAAATGTAGGAAAAAATCTTAGTGGTATACGAGGAAAGAAAGTTCAACTAAAATGTCTATTTTTGGGTACAGAGGATACTATAGATGCACGTATAGAAAATCTCAAGGATGTGAAGCCACCAAACAAGTCCAAAGATCTGACGAAAATCAGATGCTCTTTGAGATCAGTTACCGAGGAATACATTCCTGCTCCCAAGCTGGACATGTCCGTTCAAACATCCCGGTACAGCATCTCGAACCGAACCAGACTCAAGAACACGAAAATCTTGACATGGTGAAGGAAAGTCTAGACAACTACAATCACCAAGCACATTTGCATGACAATTTTCACTATCCATTGTGCTCTACCCCAAATCTAGAGAATAACAATGCGTATATGCTTCAACTTAGAGACCACAACACTGAGTTTTTTGGATCTACAAGTTTCTCTAGTGATCTAAGAACTAATATCAACTACAATTTTCCGGCATCTGGCTCGGCTTCTCACTCTACATCAAACTCTCCGTCCACCGTTCCTTTGGAATCCCCATTTGAAAGCTATGATCCAAATCATCCATATGGAGGGTTTGGTGGGTTCTATTCTTAGTATCCACTTAAGGGAGGGACGGAACTTTTACATGATCTCTTGATTAAAGAGAGATATAGTTTTTCATAATAGCTAATCAATTTCCAATTCAAATTTCCTAATTAATTACTTTTTAAATCATTTTTATCAATATTGCTTATTTTCAGGTCTATGTTGAAATAAATGGATTTGTACTCGTACGTATGATCCTTGTTATCTAGCTTATAGTCCATGGTTTTTTACTTTTTACCATATGTTGTTGTAACATATTTGAATCTTTCTATTGCAAATTTGAGTCTAGCTTCTTTTAGCTATACTATTAATCGATCGGCCTATGTTAAAGATTTATTTTCACTGAGCGGTTCGTATATAACAGTCGTTACGAAAGATGTAATAATAACAAAAGATTGATCTACACTGAGCGGTTTTGTTTAAAAATTTCAGTTATAAAATAACAAAAAAAAATGTCATTTAAGATAATGAATGTGAGAATAAGAAAATTAATAAGGAAATGTAAATCGATTAAATATATTTCCAACAGTTGAACGCACATCGACTTTATACAAATGATATGGACCTTCAAAAATGTATCCTCCAAAAATTAGAAAACCACTTTAATTTTCTCTACCACACATACAAACTTTTATGGTCTCTATTTAGTTATAATCAAAATGAAAAAATATAATTAAACTAAATAGAGACCAAAATTAAATTGACAAAAGGATCAATGGATGAGATATGTGAGGACCAAAGCCACCAACATAAGGACATATGCTATGCCTTGGTCTATCGTTGTTCCTGCAATATTTTGTTCCAAAATTAACCATCCGAACAAATATAAAATAATTGCACTATCCATAAAGAAATTAGCAATTTTACGTTACAGCTTCATGGTTGTTTGATTTAACTTTTCCAGTTAACTAAAGTAACCCGAATTATTATGGCATTATTTTATCTAAAGCATTAGAGAGTAGAACTACATATCATTGGTTAAGAGATAACTAATTACCTACTTACTCTCTTTTTTCTTACGACAAAAGGCATAGATTAATTAGATAATTTTGTGAATATTGAGAAATTTAAGATATTCACACATTTAACAAATTTCAAGAAACATTTAGTTAACCATTGATTATAATTATATAAACTCACCGTCACTTGTTGGAGCCGGAGCAGGAGCCGCGGATTGAGCTTGTGCCATCGGCAACAAAATGGCGAAAATTATCGATACAATTGTAGAAACTCCGAAGAAAAGCCTTGAGCTCGACATTTCAATTATTTTTCCTCCCTCTTTAGTTCTTAAATTCTTTTATTAAAGCTCTTCCCTCTCTTAACTCCTTAATTTCTTTTCTTGGAGAAGGATTTTAGAGAGGGAAGAACAAAGAGAGAGAGGAAAATGAAAAGAAGAAATCAAAAGAAAAGGCTAGGCAGAGCGATAGATGAGGTAATGAGAATTATGAGAGATTCTTTTGGCTTTTTATTGAACAATTATTTTCTACTTTATGGTCGACCCGCATCTCTCGGAACAATTCATTTTAGCCCCACAATAATTGATGCTTTTGGAAATGGGAAATTCAAACTTGTGAATGTGAAAAAACTGCTATAATTTCAAATACGTTTTAAGTATAATTGAATTGATCCCGTACCCACAAATTGTTTTCTAGCTTCTTCTGTCTAGTTTGGACACATACAATATTCCCCCTACTATATTATTGCCATTAATCCAAAAACATAATTGTTGATCTGTTGTCGTTTCATTATTTTTTTTAGTAGTTACCTTTTTTAAAAGTGTATACTAATTTTAATTTTGCCATGTAAATTCGTAATTGATATTAAAGTATGAGTACTATTTTACCTCCATAATTTTAGATTTTGTTTTTATGTGTGGTCAAAATCCATAATAAAGTTATTTAATTAAGGAAAAATTCCATAATGATACTCTTAACTATTTTTAGATTTCCATAATAACACACGAACTTTTTTCTTATCTAGAAAAATATATAATACATGAACTATTTCTTAATCATTTCATTACTTAAAGCCTTAACAATGCATCCATTTTAGGACATCTCGTAAAATCCAAATTTCAACAAAGCATTTCAATAGAATTTCTTCTTTGAACATTATAAAGGATAAAATCCAAATTTAAACATAAACATTTCAAAATCCACACATATATCCTTATGAATAGCATCAAATTTTAAATATCCAAGATTATAAAACTTATGGAATTAAATTATTGATGGAGTAAGTTCTCCTATGCTTCATCTAAATGTTAAACACCGTTTTAATATTAAAATTATCTAAATGTAAAGAAGTGTCGCTAAAATTTGATATATCTGCCACTGATGATACATTTTAAATCATAATGCCAAACACCGTAAACTAAAAATTTAGAATGTATTAATCAGTCCCTCTCAATCTCCTCCAAAGTCTCAATCACTTTCACCATCTCTGGTCTCTTCGCCGGAACCCTAGCCGCACAACTTGTCCCTAACTGCAACATCTGAAGTAACTTTGATTCAATGTTAGGAGTCTTCACAAGCTCCATATCAAACACTTCACCTGTCCATTGTTTTGCAATAACGTCATTAACCCATACCACCAGATCTATCCCTTCCTTTCTATCATCCATACTCGATCTTCCGGTTAGAGTCTCCAACATCAAGATTCCAAAACTGTATATGTCTGATTCAGGTGTAGATCTCCTTGTGTCGGTTACTTCTGAGGCACGGTAACGTAGTATTGATCTGGCTGATGAATCTGCCCTCACAACCGGGTTGGTTAACAGAGGTAAACCGGCTTCCGATATACATCCATATCCTTCCGAGTTCATGAAGACGTTAGAAGATTTGATGTTTCCATGTGCGAGCTTCTGTATGTGTAAGTGACCTAATCCTTTTGCTACTCCGATCATGAATCTCAATCGTGTTTCCCAGTTCAACGGGACATGGCCCTCGTCGGTGTTCTTGCCTGCCCGAAAAAGGAAAAAAAACTTTCTTCAGATGCAAGAAACTAACATTATCAAATAAGGTTTCAATTTTTTGTTCGCGTTTACCATTTGCGTTTGGAAGAATAAACTGAAAAATGTGGAACGTACCATGAAGACGAAGAGAAAGACTGCCATCAGAGTAGTAATCATACACCATAAGCTTCTCTTCCTTGGAACACACGTAAGCCCTTAAGGGAGCAACGTTCTCGTGCTTAATGTTTCCTACAATCTCCATTTGATGTTTAAAATCCTTCCGGGACACTACTATGTCCTTCAACCTCTTAACCGCGATGACCTTGGAATCTTCTAGAACCGCCTTATACGTCATCCCGAAAGTGCCCTTCCCTAGAAACTCTGCAGAAGCTATCAAAAGGTCTTCCAAGTTAAAAGCTAGATTGCTTCCTTCAAAAAACATTACTTTGTTAATTTCGCTCTTATCCTCCATGTCTTCTATATTCTGCTCTTTTCCTAATTTAGAAACTTCCTTCTCACTTGGCATCTTCTGCGCTGGTTTCAACTTCTCTGGTTTTGGTTCTGTCTCTGTCTCTCGTTTCTTCTGTCTTTTAACATAGCAAACGATTATCAGAACCGCGATTACAAAGAATATCACGAAGCAAACGCTAATCGCTATCCCGAGAATCGCGGGTTCGGATATATAGATCCCCTTTTTTTCTTTCTCTTTCTCTTTAGGAATCACCGGAGGAGGGGCATTTTCGTAAACTAAGTTGTTGCCGGAAAAAGCCGAGTTCCCGAATCTTTTCAGAGAATTTGGGATTGATCCGGTGAGATTGTTGTTGGAAAAGTTAAGTCTGTGTAGACCGGGGAGATTAAGATCCGGAATCTCACCGGAAAATGAGTTTTTAGCTAGGTTAAGTGAGACGAGTCCGGTAAGATTAGCAAATCCCGCGGGAATGCTACCGTTAAACCTGTTACCGGACAGATCAAGAACGGTGAGATTCGTCCACGTGGCGTAATCGGACGGTAATGGGCCAGAGAATCTGTTGTTGCTGAGACTAATTGCTTTGAGTTTCTTAAGCTGCAAGAAATCAATTGGGAACGGTCCTCGTAGGCCGTTGGATCGGAGACTGAGGATCTGAAGCTCCGATAGACGGCTGATAGTTCGCGGCGGGATCACTCCTAGAAGACTTGCTCCGGGCAAGTGAAGGGCAGTGACACGTGTGCCGTCTCTGTCGCATGTGACCCCTGGCCACGTGGTGCATACCGGGCTGCTTGCGTTCCACGCTAGAGACCGTGGGTGAACGATGTTGTTGCGGAAGTCGAGAAGAGCTTGTCTGTCGCCGGCTAGGTCACCGGTGACCCGAGAAAACAGAGAAGTTGATCCAAAGAAGAGAAGTAAAACAACATAGAAGATGGAAAATCTTCTACTCATCTTCTTAATAATTTCTCTGGTTATGTGATGGAGACTTTTATATCTGCATTAGATAATATTATTTGATGAGAAAATGTAGATTTTAACGATTGCTATCATGTTGTTTATAATTTTATGTTATCTTGTCAAATCAAGTCTATAAACTCGGCCTGACATGGTTCCACAAAAAAAAATAAACTACACTTATTCATGGCTAAAATGACATTTGAATACAAATATTCCAAAAGTTTAACTTATCAAATATATAAGCCAAACAGATTCTTCAGATGTGATTGCAATTTGCAAAGAAAGTGAAGATAAAGAACAACTTACAGTTCAAATGCGGAATCTCATTAAGGACTGGCGAGACTTTAGTTTGAATTGGGAAGAGAGAATGTAAGAGATAATAATGAGAATTTAAAAAGCAGAGAAGAGAGAAAGAACAAAGAAGTTCGGTCTGCAAAAACTATAGGCAATGGAAGCCATAAAAGATAAATACTCCATCCGTTTCGTTTTAGTTGTCGTTTAAGGTTTTTTCACACAAATTAAGAAAAGCATTAAATTTTCTGTTTTACCTTTTATTAATATATTTTATAAAAATTTCATTGGCCAAAACATTAAAACAGTAGGGATAAAACTAGAATTTTCATCAAATATTTGCATTAAAAACCTAAAACGACAACTATTATGAAACAAAATTTAAATCCTAAAACGACAACTAAACCGAAACGGAGGGAGTATTATTTAGGAAAGTCAAACCGTTTACACACAAATGATTTGGTTAATCACATACCGGCAATACACAAACGCTAATAAACGTTTAGTTTGGGCACATTTCCGGTTTAAGGAGCTTCAGTGTTTTAGATTAAAGATATGGAAGTTGGTTTACTAAAAGTACAATTAGCTGGGGCATGATGGTGACAAATATTGTTAGTGCTGGTCTGATGGAGGATTATTATAACTTAGAAATCATTTAAGGGAATATGAGCTGTCAATTTATTTTACTTTGATTTTTAATTAACATAAAACCCCTCAGATTTTTTTGTTTCTCAACTTTTCCCACCAAAACTAATTTGAACCATAAACAATATACGTAGTTTGAGTTCTGCATGCATTACATAATTAATTAGCAATGTTTCATAGATATCATTTTTCGAAAACATTGTGTGTTAGGTTTTATAAAAGATAAAATAGTCGATTTTCATATATCCAAGTTTCTAAAATTGCAACTTTTTTTTTGTTTCTGCTAACAAGATATATTATGTGCATGAGTTCATGTATAACTCAAGAGTCAAGAACAATTTTAACTCTTAAAAAAAAAAGAACAATTTTAACCCTTTATAACAAAAGAACAATTTTAACATAAACCATTAGGCTATATATATGTCTTAACCCTAAAATTGCAATGCTTAATTAGAGGGGGTGGGGAGTAGAAAACTTTCTAAAGGTAAAGGACCTTTTGTGCTATATGAGCCTATATATGAGTATATTTAAAGTGTATATACGGTACGCACATGCAACTGCATGAATAATTTGTATATCAAGCGATTACTATAACATATTAATAAATTAAAATCATATCTTATGTGTGTTTGGCAATGTAACTTCACATGATCTGCGAGCATCTTATAATCATTGACGTAAATAGTTGTTGATATATTTTACTAATTTATGTTGTTTGTTGTGCATATATTATTGTAGCTGCATGTGCGGCCAAGTGGGAAAATGATTTTTTGCAGCTTAATTTATTGTCTCCATTACCAACAAATTTAGAGCTTTTTCTATTCCCAATTGCTTGTCAGAGCCGTCTCACACAATTAGAGAAAGCGAAAACATTAACTATCCCACATACAACAATGAATTATCAAACGCCTAAGGGAAAGTGACAAGATTTACCAACGTTGTGTTGGTCCAGTGATAAATCTTTCAGGTGGAGGTACTGGGTTTGACGCCCGTTGGGAGAGATCTCTTTTCTAAAGAAGATGAATTTAACCTAGTGTGGATCCCACCTCTGGGAGATGTAGAGTCTTCGGGGTTGAACTTCCAGATATTCAAAAAAAAAAAAAAAAAAAAAGTGACAAGAGTTACTACTATAGCCTCTGGGCAAAGGCAATGTTATTCTTTAGAAAATGGGCCATTCCGGCCCAAATATTTATCAGCATTTGGGTTACGAATTTTTGCCCTGAACGTATGGATCAACAATTCTTCTTTTTGTTTTAGTGGGTTTAGTGAACAAGAATATTCTACACTCCACCAAAACACTATGATCAACAATTTTCGATAATATGTGGAGATTAGTTTGGATTAATCATGTGAAATTTTCTGATTAATTATATGTATCTTTCCGGCAACAAATGATTGTTTTATATTGTCCATAGTCCATACATTAATCAAGTCAAGGTAAGATACTATTGTACCTATGTTAGGGTATTCTGGTAATTTGCTTACAATACCTTGACTGGTGTTTGTTTTAGCAGAATGATAATCAGATTAATAGATAACTTTTATTTTGTATACATAATTTATATCTCAAAATAAAAACAATACTCTGTACACAACTTTAAACTATTTAGGCATGGGCATTCTCAATTGGTCATCCGACTTTCTACGTTTGCCCAATCTGTATCCAACTTTCATTAGGTATTTGGTAGCTAAAATTTTCACTGGTTATAGTCGTATAGATATGGATCGGCTGTTGGTAGAATACCTACAAAATTAGCTGTTTGATAGTTATCAATTATAAATTTATTCTTTATCAAAATCAAAAAAACTAAATAGTTATTCAAAAATCAAAATTATCTAAAAATACTCAAAATTACTCAAATTTACCTAAACAAATACTAGAAATACTTGAATATGATTCCGATCTATGAAAATTTTGACGACATATTATATACCTAAATTACATACATCATATACTTGAATTATTCTTACATGCATATTTAAAAATACTTGTAGTATTTGATATTTCCTAATTTATAATATATATTTGTCGGATATTACATAAATAAATGGAGAGGCCTAATAAAATATACTCGGAGTATAATTTGACTTTGAAACTTTATTGAGTTTAATCAATGATTGTATTTTTGATAAAAATAATTATTATGAACACTTTTGAAAGTATTAAACGATTTTTTTTTATTTTTTTTTGACAGCAAGTATTAAATGATTTTAATTTCAAAAATTAGTAAATGCGTTGGTCATTCATTGATTGGAAGAGAGCATAAGACCTTTTCAAAGCTAGTTGATAGAAATACTTCTCGGTCTTATCCCTAATTTTACAGAGAAATTATTAATACTTTTACTGGGTTTAATTGACAATAAAATTTATCATTGATATGTAATAGAGAAAATATGATAATACCATAATTATGGTTCTACTACAATTTCGATTTCTAATTTGAGTAATGCAAATTTAGATCAAAATAGTTTCGACTCTATAGATAAATTGAAATGTGCCAAATGGCACGTAAACCAGCAAGAGGACAAAGTCAACACCACAAAAGACGACAACGAGCACAATGTGAGGTTCATGATCTACCCTCTGCGACTGCTATTACTAATTTGATCGCAAGTTTTAATTTATTTTTCTTTATTTCCTTAGACATTTACAGTTAGTGGTCAGAGATTAATCTAGATGGCTTTTTTAATGTTTGAAATTTATATCTAGTTTAAGTCGCAAAGCAATATAATTGGACGAAAGAAAGAAAACAACCAATGAAAGTCATGTAATGTGTGTGAGAGACATTATAACATACATAGATAAGATAAAAATTAAAGCAAACAAAAGTCATCTTTTACTTTGGGGACATATAAGTCTTTTATAAAAAAAAGAAGTTAAGCAATAACAAACAAACACATAACCACAAAGATGACAAAAAACATGACTAACATTAATCTTCTCAAGCATGTTATATACCTTCTCTTCTTCATAAGCTGCTTTATTACCAAACCCTCCGATGCATCCAGAGGTGGCATAGCCATCTATTGGGGCCAAAATGGCAACGAAGGTAATCTCTCGGCCACATGTGCCACCGGCCGGTATGCTTACGTCAACGTCGCCTTTCTTGTGAAATTCGGAAATGGTCAAACACCGGAGCTCAACCTTGCCGGCCACTGCAACCCTGCGGCCAACACTTGCACCCATTTTGGCTCTCAGGTCAAAGATTGTCAGTCTCGTGGCATCAAGGTTGGTTCATTCACATATCCGATATCCTTTAATTAGGTCTAGATGATTTTTGTTTTTTTTTTGACAAAAAAAAAATGATTTTTGTTTTCGAGATAGAAAATAAATAAATTTTGTTTTCTTTCTCAAGTTTTAATGCTATAAATTAACTAGTTTGAAATCACATTTCTTTTGATACTTTTTTTTTTTTTTATTTTTTTTTTTTTTTTTACTTTAAATTTCCATTAAAAAAGAAAAGTACAAGACCCTTAGGCCCAATGACGGCCACATGGCCCATACAACTAACAGAAAATAAAAAGAACAGCCAGGCCCCAAAGAAGAGCCCAGAACAAACAAAAGCAGAGAACAGGGCTCAATCTTCTATCCCTCTCGGTTCCTCTCTTATGGTTACCTGGTTCTCTTTGTTTCAAGATTCTTTTGATACTTATGTCAAAATTATTTAAAGGTTATGTTGTCTCTCGGCGGCGGGATCGGAAACTACTCGATTGGGTCCAGGGAGGACGCAAAAGTCGTCACTGATTACCTGTGGAACAATTTCTTGGGAGGAAAATCATCATCACGTCCCTTAGGTGATGCTGTTCTTGATGGTATCGATTTCAATATCGAGCTTGGCTCTCCTCAACACTGGGATGATCTCGCCAGGTAGTAATTACGGAATTCTTTTGAATAAATCGTGATTAGAAGATGTTGAATACCACCAATGATTTGGGTGACTAATTTAACTATTTTAGTTCCGGTCCAAAAAGATAACGAGATTCGAACTTTTTGGTTATACTATATATAGTTATACTATATATAAAAGTTTTATTTAGGTGTTTAAATTCCTTCTTGGTGTTGACTTTTTTTTTTTTTTTGTGAAAACAACAAACTAAACTTGAAAAACAAAATTATGCTTGTGGACAGGTCTCTCTCAAAGCTTAGCCACAGAGGCAGAAAAGTATATTTAACAGGAGCTCCTCAATGTCCATTTCCAGACAGATTAATGGGAAGTGCTCTCAACACTAGACGTTTTGACTATGTTTGGATCCAGTTCTACAACAATCCACCGTGTTCATACTCTTCAGGAAATACTCAAAACCTCTTTGATTCGTGGAACAAGTGGACCACTTCAATCACAGCCCAGAAAATCTTCTTGGGTCTTCCGGCAGCTCCCGAAGCTTCCGGAAGTGGCTATATCCCGCCAGATGTACTGACTTCACAGATACTTCCGACTTTAAAGAAGTCTAGGAAGTATGGAGGTGTAATGCTTTGGTCTAAATTTTGGGATGATAAAAATGGATACAGTTCATCTATATTGGCTAGTGTGTGAAAAGAATCGTAATGACCATTCTATGTATATCAATTCTCTAGTGTTTGGTTTTTGAAGAATTGTTGTGTGTGTGTGTGTGTGTGTGATGTTAGTATTCTAATTTAAATTGTTTGTATATATCAATATACTTAATCAACCTTCATTAATGAAATTAAGGATTTGCTTTTAGTATGCACGGATACAAATGTAGTTGCATGAAATATCTTTTCAGAGGTAGATGTCTACTTCGGAAATATAATTGAAACTGGAAATTCTCAGAAGCGCAAAGAAACGACATGAATCACAATTCCGAAAAGAACAGGGAAAAAATGGAAACTTATGTTTTATATGAGAACATAACAATATCTCACATTGGAATGATAGAAAAGATTTTGACTAATATTCAAAAATAAGTTTTTCATGTGCTTTCAAAATATAAAAAAATTGAAAATAATAATATCACACATTAAAAAAGAGAAGAGCTCTTCATCTTATATATTAAAGGAGAAGTCAAAAGTGCTCACGTTCGCTCACAGAATATGTACAGTCGTTTTGCCCCCCTCCTTTTAATGAGATTAAATTAGTGAAATTTCCATATTTTTTAATATAAAAAAAAATTCGAACATGTTAAAAAAAAAGAAATATAACGTTTTCGTTTTTTCAACTCTAATTTGCCTATTGGGCTTATATTTTTACAAAAAAAAAAGCCTGGTATAATTTACACCGTCATATGTAAAACCCTAAAATATTGTGCTGGAAATTCCTATAAATATAGGATGCCTCCCTTGAAATTCAAACATCACGGCTTGATTTTTATGCATAGCAATTATGGTTTATAGTTATTTTTTTGTACCTCAAACTTGGTCCTTTCTATGATGCATCGTCATCGGTTTTTTTTTTCTCCTTTTTATGTTATGGTCACTTGGAAAGTAAGATCTCATAGATCTTTGCCAATTGGTGATGAGTTATTTACGCAAGATTTATAGTTTGGTCGATTACATGTTTTGGTTTTCGTAGCTGTTTGGTTTTATATGAATGAGAATTTTCATGATTTTGATTAGCACCTCTTTCTTTTCTCAGGTACAAGCATAAACTTTTTGTATTGTGGAATTGCAAACGAAACTCGAATCAAATTGAGGTATCTCTCTAATCTTGCTTGCTTTATGCGTTTTAAAAAAAATAAATTTAATTTGATTGCTTTACTGTTACGTGATCATATAGTTACGATCATAAAAGGATTAACCGTGCGGCTGTATTTTCTTTGGTACGATCATTATTCTTTTAAGTGTTGTTTTTATTTTACGTATTGTTTTATTGTTTCGAATATATTTCTTTAATACATAAACTTTAAATCTGTTCAGAATGAAGTGTTCTATATTATGGAGTCTATGGAGATTATGCACCGTCTGCAACGTTGTCCGGATCGTATGAGGGAGAGTGCATGAGTCGTTATGGACTCAAAGACGTGTTTCCGGACTTATAATTATCGTTATCGTATGATCGATATCTCGATGTATCTTTAAATCTTGATTATGATATCTTTCTTAGTTATACTAAAATCATATTAATTAATGAAATATTTTGGATTATATTGAGTTTATCGTGTTCATCGAATATCACACATGTTTATGAATCGAAGTTAATCGGTACTATCTTGGGAATAATATTCATTGTCGACAATTCTTATATTCTGAGTTTATTATGCTTAATTGAAAATAATTGATACTAATACTCAGAATGATTAATCACCGGCGCTATGTTTTTAATGTATACGATGATATATATACCTAATCGGCGACATGATAATTCTTATCGCTATATCATGTATACTAGACCGGAGTTATAAAATATCTTATTCGTGTAGAGATACCTAATTTACCGGTTCTTAGAGGATTAATTCACGACTAATCTTAAAACAGAGGCTGCTAATAATGATGAATTATTGCGTCCGTGTATCTTATATGTTGGTAACTATTTTAAATACATATATCAAATTGAAATACATATATATTAATAACAACTACAACAATCTGTAATGCCTTTTACTTTTGATATGATAATCTTTTTGGGTTGATATTAGCTAATCTCTATCTAATTTTTTGAAACAAACAAAATAAGAGATATAGATAGATATTTGTCTTTCCGATTGAGACCGTTCTATAATTTCATATTGTTTTTTAATATTATTTGATGTTATCCTATATAATATTATACAAATAATTATTACTTTGTATTATTTGAGGTTATCCTATATAATATTATACAACAAACATAAAGAGTATTAAGATAATAACTACTTCTTATGTTTTACTACCGAATCTATCGAGATTGTATTTAATATTGATATATACAAATATTGGATACTATTAAACAGTTTTCTATTTTATTTTGTATTAAGATAATAACTACTTCTTATGTTTTATTACCGAATCTATCGAGATTGTATTTAATATTGATATATACAAATATTGGATACTATTAAACAGTTTTCTATTTTGTTTTGAATAAAAAAGGATATACTTATAAATTTACTTTTTTTTTTTTGTTATTTATAGAAATTTTTATAATATTATAATATATTTTTATGTAGTAGCCCATAAAAAGTTAGGTGTTTCTATTTTTGATTTTTGTAAATTTAAATGAATATGTGAATATATTGATATTGACATTTTAAAAGAATATTTTTGGGGTTATTGTTTAGGGTTTTTCTCCTTATGTAATGATATAGAGTATTATGTTAATTTATTTTTTTAAAAATATTTAAAATATTATATTGAATATTCTCATGATTTTATTTGGTAACTACGAATATTGAAGATGAATAGAATGGAATATTTTCGTAATATTTTCCGTTTTTGATGATTGTGTGTGTATTACGACGATTTAAAATGTTATTTTCTATAAATATATAACTTTTGTTAAGTCTATCCATATATGTATATATATAGAGAGATGGCGTCGGTTCCCTGTTGCTCTCGTGTTTGCAATTACTATTAACAAGAGCAAGGGTCAGACTCTGGAGCATGTAGGATTGTATCTTCCCAAACCGGTGTTTACCCATGAGCAGTTGTATGTTGCGTTATCTAGAGTAACGTCGAGAAAAGGTTTGAAGATTTTGATTACCGATGAGAATGGAAAGTGTTAGACGAAAACAATGAACGTGGTGTTTAAGGAGGTTTTCCAGAACATATAGTTTTTGTTCGTATCTTAGACGTATTATTTTCGATATCTAAGCATTTTGAATTTTTATAATCGTTGATGCTATTTACAGACTTATGTTTTTCTAGATATTATATTCCAAAAGGGTTTACATTTATTGTATTGATTATGGGATTTGAGAAAATATTTATTAGTAAAATTCTCAAGAAGTATGGGCATTTTATATTCTAAGATGTTTTATATCATAGTAGATGATTACACTTCGATGACTTCCAAAATTCATATGTTATCACAAACTTAGCGTTAGTCAAAAATGTGTTTTACGCTAAATTTGTGGTTAAATATTCGTGTATCTACCTGAAATATCTTATTAATTCAATATTACACTTAGCAATTTATAATGTAAAATTTCTATATTCGCTATATATTAAAAATCTAAATAATTTATAATGTAAAAGTACTACTTTATACAAGTAATGTTGTGGTAAAATTTATATATATATATATATATATATATATATATATATATATATTCTTAGATATTATGTTTTTGGACTTTTTCCTTCTGATAATGTTACATTTCTATTTTAAAGAATCATATATATCTTCAGATTTGAGTAAATTCGTATATATCTTTACCTTTAATTATTTATGATATTAGGTTTACGTGATAAGTATATATATGACGGTATCGTCTTCATCCAAATTAGTTCTTTCTTGGGTAACATGTTCGCCGACATGGTTCGTTTTGTCGACGTATCAGATTTGGTACCGACAATACCAAAGAAGAGAATCAGGGTCACAGTTCTAAGAAGATATGACGGTTTCACGCTGTTTAATTCAACTTTGGAATTAATATTTGTCGATAAAAAGGTTAGTATTTGTCGAACTGTTTTTATATCATACAAAACTGTAAATTATAATGATATTAACATTGTTTGTTTGTTCTAACAGTTAATTCGAACACTGTTTATATTGTAGGATACTATGATACATGCCGTACTCAACAAGGATCTTCATGTTGGATATTCAGAAAAACTCATATAGGGCAGATGGTTTGTAATAAGTAATTTTAACTTAATTCTTGCTATGGGAACGTTTAGGGCAACACCTCATCTGTTTGAAATTCATCTCAAAACTTCAACCTCTGTTTGAAAGTGGAGAGCTTGAAAACCCAAACATTTTTTCGCTTTCGTGAGCTTCGAGGATGTACTAGATGGTTTAGTAAATCCTGTTTTTGGTGTTGGTATGTAACTGTTTGATTATTATATTTTACCTTTATTTAACATTATCCTCAAATGCTAATAATAACATGATTTAAATATAGATTTGATTGGTCGTGTTATGAGTGTTGGAAACTATGATGAAGATGTATCTCCGGATATTACTTGGAATCAAGTTTATCTCGAATTAGAGAACGAAAAGTAAGTCTTTGTACATGTAACATTGAAGCGATGCTTTGTGCTAGAAATTTTTTTTACCTCTTTTTTTTTTCTTCAAAGTGGACTGCGTCTACAGTGTCGATTACCAAGCGAATATTCACGTGAATTCTTTGATGGTTGGAAGATGTGTTGATAACATCATCATATGTGTTTTAAGATTCGCAAAGTTGGAAATGGCTCAAGGTGACTACGTTTTTTATGTATTCGTTTCTTATCTCTATTCCTTGCTTATTAAGTTGAAAGAGGATCCGCAAAAAAATTGTAGACCAATGGCGTGCAACTACTGCAGGCGCCTGTACGAAGCTTTTGTTCAACCCCATATGTCCTGAAGAGGCGGCTATGCGTACGTACTTTGCGGGACGGGATGATGGACTTTAGTTGTAACAATTATTTCTGAATTTCGTTTGTTACCAAATTCTTTTGGACTTATCGCTATTATATTTGTCAAACACTTTATTTTAATTTTTTAAAAAGTACGCATGAATAATAATATTCCGATCATATTTTATTATTGTTATATGCATTTTTTTTTATCTAATACTATCATCTTCTATTTTATAATAGTATAATGTTTTATCGTAGGTCGAGAGTCTTAAACCATATAAACATTTAATAACTAAATAATGGTAATACATCAACGTATTCAAAAAAAAAATGCCGCATTTGACGAAGGTCGACGATCTTATCCCTTATGATAGAAATTGCATCATTTGTGTCAAGGTTTTGGTTTTTTGGTTTGAAAATTTTGGCAGACCTAACCAGAAGTTGGAGATGATTCTTGCGGATTTAGAGGTTAAACACTACTTTCACGTTCGACATTTTTTTTTATCGTGATTTGCCTTACATACTTTATGCTTATGTTATTCTTATTATTTAGGAGACTAAGATTGAAGCTACTATTACCGGTGGTGCGTTTGATCTTGATAATTTAACTAGCTTGAGGGAAGACACATGGTACTTTCTATCTGATTTTTTGGTTCTGTACTTGTCGGATTTGTTGAGTAACACGTCCAATATGTTCCGTATATGGTTCCATCGACCAACTAAAATGACTAGCACGTTTGAGCGGTCACCAAGTAAGTGTATTGAGCCTGAAAGATTTAGCAGCATAAGGGGATGGAGGATCCTGACCGAAATTCCGATTGGTACGTTTTTTTATTTCTACTTTTTATTTGTTTGGTTCTAATGAAACAATGGGATAGCTAATAAATTGAATACTTTAAATCAAGATACGGTGGGATTTATCGTTTATATCGACCGACTTATACGGATCCCTTATGTTTCTGGACAATACGAAAGGGATAGTGGATGTAACTGTGTCTACTTCATCTTAAAGAATCATAGGTGAGTTTCTTTTTCAATTTGTATTTCAGAAATTCTTTATATATGACGTTTAGTTTTGGTTTGAAAATTAAAAGGGGATTGAAATTGAGATGTTGCGCGGTAGGAGATTTGGCCGACTATTTTATGAGAGTATGGGTAAACCGAGAATATGATCATTCGTACCTTCGTGATCCTGTATTTTGTGTTTTGAGGTTTTGGCATGTTAAAGAGTATAAATGTATTGACTTATATTTATTCATCGTATTTTCCAAAAACCAAAATTTAAGCCTGTTATTCTTCTTTGCTCTCATCGAATTGAATATTTTACAGAAAAACCATGTCTCATGAATAGAGTTGGATGCTCTAGATTTTATCTTGACCCGGAGTTTGACGAACTTGAGGAGATCAAAGAACGGTAATATTCAGTATTTATAATCATTTATTTGTTGGATATACGTAATTCATACATTTAATGGCCTATTACATTTTTATATATAGTACACTCTCCACAGCTTATGCTTGAGCAGCTACGAATTCAAGATGTTCCGGTTCGGATGCTTGAGTGATCATGGAATTTTCTACAAAAATGATCGATGAGTCTTGTGTTGTTATGGGTTTTAAAGAATATCTAAATACTTATTTTTAGAGACAGTATGCTTGATCTTTTGTAATATTACGGTCAAATTTTAAAATCTCATAACTATGTTCTATCATCAAAATTTAAATGTTTTTTTGAGAGAAAATTCTTGGTCGCGTAAGGCGCGGGTAACTACCCTAGTTAGTATATAAGAGATATATATGGATTACTCAAAAATTTATTTTGAGTTAGAAACCCTTCCGTTCATATTTCACTTTTCAATAAGTAGAGTAACACATACTAGTGAAAAGCTCTTACCCTTTTTCGATGTGGGATATTATATTGTTCTCAAAATTTCTATTTTGAAAGCACATCATTAACTTATTTATGTTTTGTAACTATTGAAAACATAAATAAATAAAGAAATAACCTACTTGGATGATTGGATCAGCAAATTAGGTTTCGATGCCATGTTAAAGAAACTGTGAAAAAGTTTTGTTTGAATTTAATAGAAGAAACTATTCATATACATATACAAAGGATTGATCTAATATATCTAATCTAATTGGGTTATGAACGGTTTAACATGGAATGCACCAATCCATGTCATTTGTTCTTTTATATACAAACAGGGGTTAATCCAGGTTTTTACTATTATAGAATGAGTATAGTCATCGAGTACAACAGTTAAAAAACGGATCTAAACATCGCACTATTTTGACTGGTCAAGTAAAAACAGTTAGATAAATTCACATTTAATTTGTTGCCATCATTCAAAATCTATATATATAATGAGAGAGTTTTCTCTCCATCTAGAGTGTCCACATAGGCGACACATCAGCGTACACGTCATCATACATTTTTAATAGGTATAAAATGTTACCTAAAAGATTCGAACCCCTTACCCAATACATTCGAACCCCTTACCCAATACATTTAATAGGTGCATTTCAAACCAAATTGCCATTTAAATCGTTTTGATTGATATCAAAATTTAAATTATATATATGACTTTATAAAACTTCCACTCAATTTATTTATTAAACGAAGAAACATTAAAAAAAATTTCATATACTTTTATATTATCATCTTTTAATAAAAGAAAATATTTTTTCATAAACAATAACATTGTTTAATATAAATAAAAAGTAATATAATATAACACACAAAAATATGTGAATAGAAGTTAATATACAAATAGATAATTCAAAAATAGAAGTTAATGAATTAATAAAACACAGCACAAAAATATATAAGATAACAATATGAATAAAAATTAGAAACATATAGATAATTTTCAAATACATATAATTTATATATGAGAAGTAGAAAACAAAAAAATATGTTATCACGCTAGAAAGACATTAACCTTTTCAAGAGTTATAAAATATTTAGATTAAAAAAGTTTATATGATAGTAAACTATAGAATTTAGATTACACGAAATAAGAATATCTATTTTTCAAGAAAAAAGTATGTATCCAAAATCAAGATAAAATATATATAAAATTGTATAATATATTTAAGGAAAGAATTGTGATTTAAAAGTACAATTAGATACAAGATTTCTTTAAACAATAACGTTAGAGTGCAATGTTTCATGGAAAATGCAATGTATGAGAATAGGAAGAATCCAAATATCAAATTTAATATGTAGGAAAAAGAACATTTTATAATAGACAAGAAAAAAAAATATATAAAAATGAAATAGATAAAGAGAATATAATTTTAATATAAGTTTATAATGAATCAAAAATTTAATCAATTATTTTAACGAAAAGAACGTGAAAAGAGATAAAATGTCGCGAGGTGGACGACTGCATATTAGAATATGACGAATAAAATGACAGCGAAATAATTTCAAGAGAAATTGACTAAATTCAAAAAGATGTATGAACATGACATGGTCGAGATTGTATTATATTTCTCTGAATTTTTTCAACTAATTTTTTACCACGTGTTACCTAAAAATTTGTTGGTTTTTTTCAAGAGAAACATTATTCTCAATAAAATCTATGTTATATATCATTCATAATTAAATAGGTTTATGTCATTATAGATTTATTTTTTAAAATTCAATATATATATTTATATTCACGTCTTATATTGTTAATAGTTTATAAGTAAAATCTCGCGCATTGCGCGGGGTCACAAATCTAGTTTTAATAAATGGAAGAGTATATAGAGTCAGCCCCGGCTCAGATGGGTAGGGCGGAAGTGCGACGGCCCGGGGCTTTTTTTTTTATAAAAAAATTTTACATATAAAAAGGCCCAAATATTTTTTTTAAATATTATTAATATGAGAATTATATTTTAAGAGGCCTTATTATTTATAAGAAAATGTATAAAAAGGCCCAAAATTTTTAAAATAACAATTTTTACTATAAAAACTCCGCAAAATTTTTAAAAATTAAGTAAATTTTCTCTTTGTATATAATAATAGGCCAAAAATTTTTTTTTGCCCTAAGGCTCTCAAATATATTGAGCCGGGGCTGTATAGAGTAATAGTAATATGAAAAGCATATTAAAAAAATTTCATATTACTATTACTCGCATAAATCAGAAAAAATCAACTGATTTATGCGACACTATAAAATCTTCGGTACCATGAACACACATTTCACAAATTATAAATTATATATTGGTATGAAAAGTAAAGTTTATGATTACATCTTCCATCATAGCTGGAGTTTTGACACTATTAAAAAAGATTTAATAAAAAACAAAAAGGAACAAAACAGGTGCCGCCATATCCAATATCCAACATTGTCAATTACTCAGAGCCGACCATTTACGAAAACGAAGACCTTTTGTCAAAATTTAGCTCAACCACAAAGACACGTGCCACAATCTCATTCTTCAGAGTTCTCCCACCGAACTATCTCTCTAAATGCGTTCAAATTATAAGTGAGTGATATATAAAGAATACTAAAGCATATGGTATAACGATTTTTTAGCTTTGTTACAAGATTCTTACTATGTCTTCATTTCATTTTTATTTTCCTTCTTATAGTCTCTTCTTCTCATTCTTATGCTTCTTCTTAGTTAGCTCCGTAGTTCAAGTTGGCTTGGCCACTGAATCACACATTGGTTTGGGTTCAAAGTTAAAAGCTAGTGAACCGAACCGGGCATGGGTTTCCTCCAACGGCTCTTTTGCAATCGGGTTTACTCGGTTTAAGCCAACCGACCGGTTCTTACTAAGCATTTGGTTCGCACAACTTCCTGGTGATCCAACCATCGTCTGGTCTCCCAACAGGTACACATAATCCTTAAAATTTTAGTTATTACAATAATCTATATTAGTAGTATATATAGAAATTTGATTTTTAAGCTAATAATTTCTTTTCATATAATCAGAAATTTTCACATTATTTTCACTTAAATATCCAAATATCTAAAATATAGAAACTTCCCAGTCACCAAAGAAGCCGTGTTAGAGTTAGAAGCCACCGGAAACCTCGTACTCTCCGACAAAAACACTGTCGTATGGACCTCAAACACCTCAAACCATGGTGTTGAAGCAGCGGTTATGTCCGAATCCGGAAACTTCCTACTCCTTGGAACCGAAGTTACCACCGGTCCAGCCATTTGGCAGAGCTTTTCGCAACCTTCCGACAGTCTCCTCCCAAACCAACCTTTAACCGTTTCCTTAGAACTAACCTCTAACCCTTCACCGTCGCGACACGGCCATTACTCCCTGAAAATGCTGCAGCAACACACTTCGCTTAGCCTCGGCCTAACCTACAACATCAATCTTGACCCACACGCTAACTACTCCTACTGGTCCGGACCAGAGATTTCGAATGTCACCGGAGATGTTACCGCGGTTCTTGACGATACCGGAAGCTTCAAGATCGTTTATGGAGAATCCTCAACAGGAGCAGTGTACGTCTACAAGAACCCGGTAGATGATAACCGGAATTACAACAATAGTAGTAATTTTCGGTTATCAAAAAATCCGGTTCTACGGAGATTGGTATTAGAAAACAACGGTAATCTCCGGTTGTACCGGTGGGACAACGACATGAATGGTTCAAGCCAATGGGTCCCTGAATGGGCAGCTGTTTCAAACCCGTGTGACATAGCTGGAATATGCGGTAACGGAGTCTGCAATTTGGACCGAACCAAGAAAAACGCCGATTGTTTATGTTTGCCCGGTTCGGTTAAGCTTCCTGATCAAGAAAACGCTAAACTCTGTTCAGATAACTCATCTTTGGTCCAAGAATGTGAGAGTAACATCAATCGTAATGGTACCTTCAAGATCTCGACGGTCCAAGAGACCAACTATTATTTCTCAGAACGTTCTGTCATCGAGAATATCAGCGATATGAGCGTGAGGAGATGCGGTGAGATGTGTTTGTCGGATTGCAAGTGTGTGGCTTCAGTTTACGGTTTAGATGAAGAGACGCCTTATTGTTGGATTCTAAAGAGTCTGAATTTTGGCGGGTTTCGAGATCCTGGCTCGACCCTTTTCGTGAAGACTAGAGCTAATGAATCTTATCCCTCAAATTCGAATAATAATGATTCTAAATCGCGTAAGAGCCACGGATTAAGACAAAAGGTTCTGGTTATTCCTATAGTTGTGGGGATGCTTGTGCTTGTGGCACTACTAGGGATGTTGTTATACTATAATGTAGATAGGCAGAGAACACTAAAGAGAGCTGCAAAGAACTCGCTTATCCTTTGTGACTCTCCTGTGAGTTTCACTTACCGCGATCTCCAGAACTGTACCAACAACTTCTCCCAACTTCTTGGATCAGGTCAGAATTAAGAATCATCATGTGGATTTATAAAATGTTTTAACTTAAAAGTGTTTGAAATCTTATTTTCTTTGTTTTATGATGTGGTAGGTGGATTTGGGACAGTATACAAAGGAAAAGTAGCGGGTGAAACGCTAGTCGCGGTGAAGAGATTAGACAGAGCATTATCTCATGGCGAGAGAGAGTTCATCACTGAAGTCAATACCATTGGTTCAATGCATCACATGAACCTCGTTCGCTTGTGTGGTTACTGCTCGGAAGACTCACATCGGTAAGACTTAGAAGACTATTACCAAAAACTTTCCTCTG
Source organism: Arabidopsis lyrata subsp. lyrata (assembly GCF_000004255.2). Taxonomy (NCBI): domain Eukaryota; kingdom Viridiplantae; phylum Streptophyta; class Magnoliopsida; order Brassicales; family Brassicaceae; genus Arabidopsis; species Arabidopsis lyrata. Next base: position 10,361,464 of record NW_003302550.1, on the reverse strand, counting down.
TTTTCAAGCAAAAAGATTTGAAGAAAATATGTTTTTTGGTGACATTACAGGCTTCTAGTTTATGAGTACATGATAAATGGGTCATTAGACAAATGGATATTCTCTTCAGAACAGACAGCCAATCTACTTGATTGGCGAACACGTTTTGAGATAGCGGTTGCGACTGCACAGGGAATCGCGTATTTTCATGAGCAATGTCGGAACAGGATAATTCATTGCGACATTAAACCTGAAAACATCTTATTGGATGAGAATTTTTGTCCTAAGGTATCAGATTTTGGGCTAGCCAAGATGATGGGGAGAGAGCATTCACATGTAGTTACGATGATTAGGGGTACGAGAGGCTATCTAGCGCCTGAATGGGTGAGTAACCGCCCTATCACGGTGAAGGCCGATGTGTATAGTTATGGAATGCTTCTTCTTGAGATCGTTGGTGGTAGGAGAAATCTTGATATGTCCTTTGGCACTGATGATTTCTTTTACCCTGGATGGGCCTACAAGGTAATACTAAGAAATGATTCAAATAGTTTTTTTTTTTAATATTAAAAATGATTCAAATAGTTATAAACATAAAGATATTTAAACTATGAAAAGTTATCAAAGTCTAAATGATCAGCTCTGATTAGAACCTAACGATTTTTTGAAAATTAATGTATAGGAATTAACGAATGGGACAGCTTTGAAAGCTGTGGATAAGAGGCTACAAGGAGTAGCAGAGGAAGAAGAAGTATTGAAAGCTCTTAAAGTAGCTTTCTGGTGCATACAAGACGAAGTATCGTTGAGGCCTTCGATGGGTGAGGTGGTGAAGCTTTTAGAAGGTTCTTCCGACGAGATATATCTGCCACCGATGCCGCAGACGATTCTAGAACTTATAGAGGAAGGATTGGAGGATGTGTATAGAGCGATGAGGAAAGAGTTCAATAATCAGCTTAGCTCTTTGACTGTTAATACCATCACAACCTCTCAGAGTTATCGTTCCTCCTCTCGGTCTCATGCTACTTGTAGTTATTCTTCAATGTCTCCTAGGTAGTTTTTGTTTTGTTTTTTGCATCATTTCTCTATTTCTTGGACTAAGAAAAAAATGATATTTATTGGAAATAACTTAAGAAACAAGATGCATATCTTGCGGAACAATAACAGTAAACCGTGAAAACTCTTAAAAACCGGTGATTTCAGAATGGAATATCTATAGCTCCCTAATAACGTTCTTGTACAAACAAATTTATCCATAGCTTTATTCATTTTATTTGTTAGAATTGGATTTAAAATTTTTACATTGTGTGTGTTCAACTTTATGTTAATGATACTAACGACATATATGTACGCTGAGATCTCATACTAGACACAACTTAGTAAATATTATTCCATAAGATTAATCAAAATTTACTCTCTTCAGCATTTTGTGTTTTAATTGATTAAAATACATTGATGGTATGATAGAGTACTAGTCAGGTGGAAATTAAAAAATGTTTTTGACCTCTAATGTATTATATACTCAAATACTTGTAAGTAACATTTTCCTATATAGCAAGCACCTGACCAAAGCCGACCCTGATATATTTGAACCATCCAGCTTTTATTAAGGATGTCGAAGTCTCTTACTACTAAACCAAATGAATTTTCATAACAAAATTTGTCCCCTACGATTTGAAAAAAATAAAAATAATATCTTATTGGGTTCACAGAAAAGGTAACAAATGATAAGAAATAGTGAAAATGGTTAAAAAAAACCAGAAGTCCGATCCCATGCTTAGAGAAGGCAAACGATATAACTCTTAATCTCTTATCTTAATCATCGGATCTTGCTCTAGCGGTATCTATCCCGCTAAAAACGGACTTGGGACGGTCAAATCCTATTTCAATTTTAAATCATCAATTTTCTTATCTACGGAATCCGTAGACTCTCACGAATCGAATACTTTTGCCTAAACAGTTTCTAACTTTGGACGTCTTCAAAGAGAGTACAATAGCCAACACAAAACGAATTTATTTTCATCTCCTATCTACTTTAAAAATTTTGAAGTTTTAAAACACTAAATAATGCATTTGATTATGAGTATGAAAAAAAATGAGTATGATTGATAAACAGTGTCGAAATTTGCCTTCACTCTGCATCAATTTTCACTAAAAGATCTTCACTACCATTTTTTCCCAATGCTGTAGAAAACAAAGTTTGAGTCAAAATTGAAAAGAAAGAAAAAGAGTGAGAGATGGATTTATTTAATGCACAAGTTAGTAAGTGAGCTTTTAATATTTTAACCCATGTTGATATGAAAGTTGGAAAAAAATAAACCATGTTGACATGGAAAATTCAACAAGAGTAACATAGTTGGATTACAAAGTAACCATTTACACAAATTCCTTAGAAATGAAATACTAAGTTTTCGATTAATTGACGCTTAAGAAAGGACGACAAGTTTTCAGCAATGCGTTGGTGTAGGATTGTTATTCAGTCCTTACTCTTACAGCTAGATTTTGGTATCAGGTTTTGTTTTCTCGTGTAGTGCGAATTAGCTTACTTATTTATACATCCACAACAAGAGCAAGCGAAATGTTTAATTATGAATATTTTTCGCCGACCAGTTTGGCTCACAAGACGTTGATTGCAAATTTTAAAACATAAGTATAATTAGTAAGCTAATTTTAAAACATAAGTACAAATAAGTATAAATCACAGTTAAAACTAGAGTAATAAAAGTTTAATTTGAAATTTTCTTGATTTAGTTTGAAAAATTAAGATTGGAATTGTAGAGTATGGCAAAGAGAACAACTTTTATGTATGTTTTATAAAATTAAAAAAAAAAAAACAACTTTTATGTATGGATTGAGATACACTTTTTTTTTTGGGTATGGAGATACACAATGTTATAATATTAAGCTTTATTTATTTATTTCTACATAAACATATTTATCAACTAAAATTAAATATTAGTAGGTACAGGAGAAAAAACTGAAATTACTATGTAAAGGAGTTTGAGTCAAACGGGTAAAGAAATAACCAAGTAGGTCATACAAAATAGCAAAAACCAACTAGGGCATACTTTAAATTCCTCAATATGTGTTCTACAATTTACATCAAAATTTTATACGGCTGGCAGCTACCCTCCTTAGTCACTACCTAAGTCCCCCAAATGACTGCAACAATAAGATATATATATATATATATATCTCCTATACTATTATTTGGAGAGTACATTTTGGAACTAACCTTACTTTTCGTAAGTTATTACATTAAAATGCCATTAGAAATAAAATTTTAAAGAGTAAATTAATTCAGTTTATTAAGGATAAACAAGTAAAATACTAATTTATGTCATTTAATTAAATTATAAAACGAAAACCTGTTATTAATTTTTTTTTTAAAAGAATGACCAATCAAAATGAACATATAAGATTTGATATCTAACTTACCATATTAATTTGTTATTAATCATTATACTTCACTTCTCATCTTTATATGATTATATTTATATGAAACAAATAAATCATCATATCATCCACATAATAAAAAAAAAAGGGAAATTGTTAAAAATACCCCTTTTGGTGTGCCTCTTTTCAAAAATGTCCCTTTTAGATGTCCATTTTAAAAAATACCCCTTTTTAAATCTGAAATTTTTATAAAGTTTTATTAGGTTTATAAGGTACTTATGGATTGTAACTACTACTTGAAGACTCGATCCAAGTATTTATAAGGTTTTATAAGGTGTTTTTAAAGGTTTTACAGGTTATTTTAAAGGATTTTCAAGGTTTTTTAAAGGTTTTACAAGATATTTTAAAGGTTTTTAAAGGTATTTAAAATGCATTTATAAGGTATTTATAAAGTATTTATAAGATTTTAGATACATAGAAATGTAGTTTGTGTATGTTTTAATAATATTACATACATATTTGGGTAAATCTTATATTTTTAAGAGCATTTTTTATAAGGTTTTAAAAAAGGAGTATTTTTGAAAAGTGGCAATGAAAAAGTGGCATTTTTGCAAAAGCCCCTAAAAAAAAGTAATTTTTTTCCGCATATGCCAAGATTTGAATATTTAAAAACGCATATAAATTGTTCAATCTATGAAGGAAACAATCAAACGGGTCAAAAATTCAGTCTTTAGTAATATATTTATTTTATACAAAAATAAATTCAACAAAATTCCAACGGAGTAACGGGTCAGAATTTGAATATTTATATTCGATTTTATATATTTATTTTTTTGAAATGTATAATTTTATATACTATAATTAAAAAAATTAAATATTTTAATTTGCAACATTTAAAATAAGTTTTACTTGATATTTTTAAAGAATATCATCAATACTTAATAGTTCAAAAAGTTAAAAAAAAAAAAAATTTGTCATCCGAAATTAATTAGTTAAAAATTATAAATACTCTAATATGATTATTTTTAAAAATATTTATAATAGGTCACAAGTTAAATATAATGTATTATATGATGAAATGAGTTTTGATCCTTATAACTATTTGAGCAGTTATATTTAATTTCATATAATTCATTTTTTGAAATTCATAATTTTATAAACTACAATAAAAATTTAAAGATTTTAATTTGGAATATTTTAAAATAGTGTAGAACATTTAAATATGGTTTGACACCACTAAATATTTGAAAATTTGATTCCGCAAGCAATTTTGGAATTAACGTATAATAGATTGTGCACACAATATTTTTATTTGGATTCTAAAATGAAAATATATACTCCACGCACGGGTTGATATTATTATATACTAAATATATGTTCATAACATATTCGATTATGCGAATAATTGGTAAATTCCATAATTATAAATCTCAAACAAATTCCGTAATTCGATTAGCTCAAACAAATCTCTATTTCAACAACCAAAGAATTATAAATTGAAAAAGAACTTCCTAAATTAATTCAAAATAATAGCTAACTTTCTTAATTAATTCAAGATAATCTACATTTTATATGCGATTCATTTATGGTATTTTAATTTTTGGTCTAACTGAATTATATGCATTCATATTTTGTGGTTGTTAACATAAATGAACTCATTGTTAAAAAAATATTACTTTTTAAAAAATAAAATTATTTTCCGTTTTCATATCTTAAAAAAATATTATCCACAATTGAGTATTATAGAATATATATATATATATATATATATATATATATATATATATATATATATATATATTCTAATATTGTATATATGGACTCACAAAAAAATTAATATTTTTTCACTTATTATTATAATATATTAAAACTTAATTCTAATATATATATATTATATAAATTTTGTAATAAATAAAATTTAACCCGTATTTTAGTACGGGTGATGATCTAGTATATTTATAAAACACAAACACGTATATTTTTGGTTAAATAACATATAAACTTAGTTCAATATATGTATTTGAATGTATTGAATGTTGAACCTGAACCCCCCAGGGTTGGTAACATCATGTAAAAGATGGGACAAAGTTCTCATAAGACAAGCACAAAGATGGGTTGAATAGATCGTATAAATTTGTGGAGAAAATAATATAGATTTTGGTATAGCTGGACTCGATAGACGAGCTGCCTACGTACCCGAAGCGGGATCAAGCCAAAACGTAGTTCGATTACACCAAAGAGAAAGTATTTAGTCATTATTAGAAATGACATTGTTTGTGTCTAAATAATGGTAAGAAATGTAGAAGGTGAATCTTGTGTAGAAGAATATGAGTCCCCTTTCTTAGAGTCTTCACCTCTCTTTTATAGCCTCTTCCTTCCTTCTAGGGTGTCTTTACTTGGCCATTAAATTTAGAATTAACTCCACAAAATAACTCCAATTTTTGGCAATTAACTCCTAATCTTGAATGACAAACTTAATTCCTTTGACAATGACAATTAATTCATGAATTTAATCACAAATTAATGTCAAGGTTTGACCACCCCCTTTTGCATTATAGGGCTCCTAGGATTTTGTAAAGTGATGGTTCTCCAACATGTAAAATGGACCCCTTGTGGGATCCGGTACCAACATTAGCCCCCCAGTTCTTCGAGTAAGATGATTTGCTCGGAGAACTAATATTCTTGACAATCATGCGGCAATAACTTTGATTAGTAGATTAGGCATGCAAACTTTGTTGTTAGATGCGAGGTGAACTCGTTTTTGCCTAAAGACTTATTCGCGTAAATGCGAGCATTGAGCTCGGCTTTTGAACGTATTTTGCTACGAGGCGAGCTCGGCTTTTTTAACATATTTTAGTGCGAGACGGACTCGGCTTTTAAATGTAGTTCTGTGCGAGCAGGCTCGGCTTTTGAACGTATTTTGGTGCGAGACAGGCTCGGCTTTTTAACGTAGTTCGGTGCGAGCTCGGCCTCGGCCCTTTTATACAAAGTCAAAGTAGAATTTGGTTTCCTGGCCAAGGGGCCTTTATTTTCTTTGTCAGGATATTTTGCCCGAGGGGGTATTAAATTTTCTTATTGGAAGAAATATTTAATTTGGTGGAAACCATCAGTTTTACCTGGAGAGCTTGCAAGGTCCTCCTAACCGAAATGGCTTTAGCTTATTGGAGAGATATGCTCATCAGACCCACTTGCCTTTTTTAAAGAAAAAACATTAGAATTTTTCCTCGGTCTCTCGGATGCGAGGTTAGAGCTCGGCTTACAAAAACATTCCTGATAGTTCGGAAATGTTTGTTCGAAGAAAAGCTAGTGTAAGAACTGTTTTTCTTGAACTGAACTAGAATAATGTTTGAACATTGACTAGAATTTCGCGTTGGAAATTTTGCATAGTAGGTGTCAGTTTGTACTTGAGTAACCTATATTTTGTAGGACTTAAGGCTATACTTTGCGCATGTACGCAATAGCTGAAGAACAAACTCGACACTTAGATTTCACCAGAGTAAATTCATTTTCCGAGCGATGGTACTCGAAAAATCTCTGTGAGACAGAATCTAATTTTTGTGAAGAGCGAACTCAACACTTAGATTCCATCGAAGAAACATATTTTCCGAGCGATGGTACTCGGAAAATTCTCTATGAGGTGGAATCTAATTTTTGTGAAGAGCGAACTCGACACTTAGATTCCATCGAAGTAAACATATTTTCCGAGCGATGGTACTCGGAAAATTCTCTATGAGGTGGAATCTAATTTTTGTGAAGAGCGAACTCGACACTCAGGTTTTACCGAAGTAAATTTATTTTCCGAGCGATGGTACTCGAAAAATCTTTGTGAGACAGAATCTAATTTTTGTGAAGAGCGAACTCAACACTTAGATTCCATCGAAGTAAACATATTTTCCGAGCGATGGTACTCGGAAAATTCTCTATGAGGTGGAATCTAATTTTTGTGAAGAGCGAACTCGACACTTAGATTCCATCGAAGTAAATATTTTTTCCGAGCGATGGTACTCGAAAAATCTCTGTGAGACAGAATCTAATTTTTGTGAAGAGCAAACTCAACACTTAGATTCCATCGAAGTAAACATATTTTCCGAGCGATGGTACTCGGAAAATTCTCTATGAGGTGGAATCTAATTTTTGCGAAGAGCGAACTCGACACTTAGATTCCATCGAAGTAAACATATTTTCCGAGCGATGGTACTCGGAAAATTCTTTATGAGGTGGAATCTAATTTTTGTGAAGAGCGAACTCGACACTCAGATTTTACCGAAGTAAATTTATTTTCCGAGCGATGGTACTCGAAAAATCTCTGTGAGACAGAATCTAATTTTTGTGAAGAGCGAACTCAACACTTAGATTCCATCAAAGTAAACATATTTTCCGAGCGATGGTACTCGGAAAATTCTCTATGAGGTGGAATCTAATTTTTGTGAAGAGCGAACTCGACACTTAGATTCCATCGAAGTAAATATTTTTTCCGAAAGACTGTACTTGGAAAATCTCCGTGAGGTGGAATCTAGTTTTTGTGAAGAGCGAACTCGACACTTAGATTTCACCAAAGTAAATTCAGTTTTCTAAGAGTTGGAACTCCGAGAAATTGCTGGGAAACCACCTTGCAAAGAGGCAGTTTGAATTGGTGGCACTTTCTTGTTGTCACCGAGGTTTGGATATTCTCGAGAGAAAATCTCATTCTTTCGTCGTCACAACTTCGTACTTGAAAGACAAGAAACTTTATGTCCCCACAGACGGCGCCAAATGTTGAACCCGAACCTCCAGGGTTGGTAACATCATGTAAAAGATGGGACAAAGTTCTCATAAGACAAGCACAAAGATGGGTTGAATAGATCGTATAAATTTGTGGAGAAAATTATATAGATTTTGGTATAGCTGGACTCGATAGACGAGCTGCCTACGTACCCGAAGCGGGATCAAGCCAAAACGTAGTTCGATTACAACAAAGAGAAAGTATTTAGTCATTATTAGAAATGACATTGTTTGTGTCTAAATAATGGTGAGAAATGTAGAAGGTGAATCTTGTGTAAAAGAATATGAGTCCCCTTTCTTGGAGTCTTCACCTCTCTTTTATAGTTTCTTCCTTCCTTCTAGGGTGTCTTTACTTGGCCATTAAATTTAGAATTAACTCCACAAAATAACTCCAATTTTTGGCAATTAACTCCTAATCTTGAATGTCAAACTTTATTCCTTTGACGATGACAATTAATTCATGAATTTAATCACAAATTAATGTCAAGGTTTGACCACCCCCTTTTGCATTATAGGGCTCCTTGGATTTTGTAAAGTGATGGTTCTCCAACATGTAAAATGGACCCCTTGCGGGATCCGGTACCAACATTGAACTTTATGTCATTTTACTCTAATAATATCTAATTGTAACTGATGAATATAAAAATATTAATGGGACTCACTTTCTAATGTGTTATAACTTGAATCTCTACATACATATTTAGTACTTTTAAAATTATAAGAGGTACTAGATTTTAACCCGCGGTGTACCGCGCGATGATTTATTTTTAAAGTTAGTATAAAAATATTTTGTAAATTGTATCTCCTTATAATATATTTATTTATATTATAGTTTACAATTGTTATTAAGTAACAGTATACCACGAGTCCACGAGACAATTGTTAATAAACTGAGGATTTAACCCGTATTAAAGCGGCATGTTATTGATATTTATAAATATTGATTCAAATTCGTCCGCCATATAAACCCGTTCCGAAATATAACTCGTTCCGTAATTTCTTAACCGTCCCGTAATTTGTTTTTCTTATAAAATTTAATGATTATTTATTATATATAAAAGTTTACAAATCATATCATTCTCTAAGTCATTTATATTTTAATAAACTGAAGATTTAATCTGTATTAAAGCGGCATGTTAATGATATTTTAAAATTTTATAAATATTGATTCAAACTCGTCCACCATATAAGTTCGTTCCGAAATATAATCCGTCCTGTAACTTCTTAACCCGTCCCGTGGTTTGTTTTCTAAAAGTAATAATTTTAAAAATTAACGATTATTTATTATACATACAAGTTTGCAAATTGTATTATTTTCTAAGATATTTATATTTTATATTTAACAATTGTTATTAAGTAACATTATACCATGGCACAATTTTTGGTTGTATACAATCTTTTCTAAATGAGATTCATTTAATATGTCTAATATTGGTGGTATTAAAAAATAATTAAGGATTTAATCCGTATTGAAGCGGCGGATTAATGATATTTTAATATTTTTATTATTGTTGATTCAAAAACCCGTCCCGCCAAATCCGTCCCGCCAAAATACTCATTTATTTTATTAATGTTGATCTTATTTATGATATGATTCTGAATCATTGTCTAAATATTTTAATCGATGTAGAACGTTGAACACACATTTTCGTCAATTGGATAAGATATGTCCGTTTTTAAAATTTCGAATCACAGTATATGCAGAAAAAAATTGATTTTTTTTTTACTTTATGTATTATATGATGATTCAAAACAGTTAAAAACAAATCAAACAAAGATGATATGAGAATCATAATTCTAAATCTTAATCAAATCTTCTAAATATCTAAATTATTAAATATGGAATATCCGGTGTATGAGTTGGATTAAATATAACCCGACCCAACAAACTTTTTATGAACAAAATTTGTAAACGGGTCGGATATCCAAAATATCCGAGAACAATTTTACCCCCGACTTAAAAGTGACTGAAAAATACTAGATTTCATTATAATATTTGAAAGTGTGAACTCAAGATTTGTGGTATACCAATTTACCAAGCGACCCACATAATTAGCCGGACAAAATAAAAGGACTAATCAATATTTCGAACGTGGAACAATATCGTTTCATTTCATGTGAATCCGCGTTTGTCCTACACGCGCTTCCTTGTACTGTACATCAAACCGATCAAAGTCAGAACGTAATAATAGTTTTTTATATCGATATATCCGGTTCACTCACGTGGACTTGCCACCTAAGTCAAACCTATATATAACTCTCATCATCGAGCACTAATCCATATCTCTTAATTCATTACATTTATTTTCCCCTCTACCTATTTCTTTCTCGTATACACAAATAATAAGAATCTAGCTACTTTGATCTTTTAATCAAGAAAGCAAAAAAGAATCTAGGGTTTTTTTTTGTGGTGGAAGATTTTTTCGTCTTTTATAAAAATGAGGCAGTTTGTGAAATTTTTCCCACTACTGGCCATCGTAATCATAAGCTTAGCCGGAACGGCGACGATAGAGGCTGCGACGGGATTGAACCCTCCGGTGAAGCTGGTTTGGCATTATTACAAAGTTACTAACACTTGTGATGATGCAGAAACTTATATTAGATACCAAGTTGAAAAGTTTTATAAGAATGATAGTAGCATTGCCCCAAAGCTTCTTCGTCTCCTCTACTCCGATTGTATGGTTAATGTAAGTGAAAACAACTAGAACAGTATATACCTTCATTCTTTTTATGACCGATTGTATGTTGTTGATTTATGTAAAATGTGTATGTAGGGATGTGATGCTTCGGTTCTTTTGCAAGGACCAAACTCGGAGAGGACAGCTCCACAGAATCGAGGGCTTGGAGGTTTTGTGATAATCGATAAAATAAAGCAAGTTCTTGAATCACGCTGTCCTGGTGTTGTTTCTTGCGCTGATATCCTCAACCTTGCCACTAGAGATGCTGTTCACATGGTACATACTTGCATGTTCTTATTAACGTAGATGTATCGATCGATTTTTTGAATTTTATTGAATGGTGTTGTTTTGACGAATTCGATGAAATGATGAATAGGCCGGTGCACCGTCTTATCCTGTGTTTACCGGGAGAAGGGATGGAGGGAGATTAAATGCAGACGCCGTAGATCTGCCATCACCGTCCATCTCAGTCGATGAGTCATTGGCATACTTCAAGTCCAAAGGTCTTGACGTTTTGGATATGACTACTCTTCTAGGTATCTCATAGTCTTCTCTTCTTCTTCTTTTTTTCTTTTTTTATTTCCTTTAGAGACAAGCATCTTTTTTATCAGTTCTTCAAGGGAAACGTAATCCCAATGCTATTACTAAAACTTGATTTGTTTGTTTACGTTTATGTTTATATTACTAAAATAACTTTTTGAAAAATCAATCCACATACGTATTTTAATCAAAATCATTTAGAAGTTATAAAAGTATACATCAAATGAACTGTTACCGTCACTTTTTGGCCGCTGCGTTGGAATTTGCAAAAATATTTTATGAAAATCTGAAAATGTTTAATATTTCTATAAGAAAAAAAAAATGAGATTGTAATTTAAGGGTCTAGTAGCTTTGTTTAGTTACTATAAACAATTAATTCTCATTATATGCAAAACTTAAATACTACTATAAAGTTTACAAGACAGTTTCACATCCTAGAAGATTATCCACTAGTAATCCAGAAAGAAAGATATAGTAATATACTTAATTAAAGTGGAGCTAAATAAGTACTATTGGGTGAATATCAACAAGCTCTAACTGTGTAATGAAACAGGAGCACATTCAATGGGGAAGACACATTGCAGCTACATAGTGGACAGACTATACAACTTCAAGAACACTGGGAAACCAGATCCGACCATGAACTCAACATTGGTTTCACAACTTCGATATCTTTGTCCTCCAAGAACACAAAAGGGACAAACGGACCCACTCGTTTACCTAAACCCAGACTCAGGCTCGAGCAACAGATTCACCAGCTCCTACTACTCTCGTGTCTTGTCTCACAACGCTGTTTTGAGGGTGGACCAAGAGTTGCTCAACAACGATGACTCAAAGGAGATCACGCAAGAGTTCGCTTCGGGTTTTGAAGATTTCAGAAAGTCATTTGCTTTGGCAATGTCGAGGATGGGATCTATCAATGTTTTGACGGGAACAGCTGGAGAGATTCGGCGAGACTGCAGAGTTACCAACGCTAATTACGGGGCTTAAACTATATTTACATCTTATCTAATTTATGTGTGTGTTTTTTTGTATAATATAAAAATATAAATTATTTTGATAAAAATATTATCAATAAGGATGTGAAATAAAAAATATATAAATTGCATTCTATGAGATGGAAAATTTAAAATTAATGAAGCAACACAAAGACTATATATTTGACATGTATTATTATGTGAAAAAACAACAACACTCTTGATCACTATAGAAATCCTTATTTAAAACAAAAACATACAATCCATATGGCATATAGAGTGAAAATGAAGTGGTTGGTTACTTTGACAAAAACGCATCGTTTCAAAGATTGAGTTACTTTGAAAAGAGTCCGAGCCACATATGCCACTATTTGAAAAAAATTAATCTGGCGTGCCACCTTATAATCTGAGTGCCACCATAAATGTGATATCCCCAAATTACCCTTAATGAAATTAGGGCGAATTGGTACGGAATAGTACAACTCGGTACAACTAAGAAATAATAATACAACTGGTACAAATGAGAGATTGTATGATAACTGGTCCAAATGGTACAACTGCAATATAATAGTACAACTAGTACAACTATATATAAATAGGAATAATTGGTACAAATGGTACAACTGAAATATAATAGTACAATTGAAACAATTAGTACAACTAACATATGAATAGGGACAACTAGACAACTGGTACAACTGATACATAAATAAGGACAACTAGACAACTGGTACAACTAATACATAAATGGGGACAACTGGTACAAATGGTAAAATTTAAGCAATTTGTAATTATAAACCCTAGCGCCATCATCGTCTCTTCTTGCTTTGTTCATTGTCCACCGCCGCCGATTCTCTTCCACCGCCGATTCTCCTCCACCGCCGATTCTTCTTCGCACTATAAAGCCGATTTGGAGAAATCTAGATCGGGATTGTTGTTAATCTCAGATCTGTGAAAAAAACGAAGATCCATGGATCTAGAATGAGAAGATCGAAGAGAGGGAAGAAAGATCCATGGAGAAAAAGAGATCTATGGAACTAGAATGAGAAGATCGAAGAGAGGGAAGAAAGATCCATGGAGAAAAAGAGATCTAGGGTTTATAATGGTTGATGAGAAACGCAAAAAGAAATCAATGGAGAATAAGAAATCTAGAGTTTTGATGATGATGAAGAGATAAGAAGAATAGAGATCCATGGAGAAGAAGAGATAGAGAGAAAAGAGAAAAAAATCTGGAGAGAAAAAGAAGAAGAAGAAGGAGGCGTGATAAAGAAAATGAGGCAGTTATGTTTTTGTAGTTTAGTTGTGGCAGTGATACGTAAATATTAGATTAGGGTAAGGGTTTTTAAACTTTTTCTATTAATTTCGATTTAAAAGAAAATGAAAAATAAAATTATAAACATGTAGGGGCATAAACGATTAGTTTTTTTAGAAAAAGTGGATGATAAAAATTCCTTTGGAGAAAAGGATACGTCATCACCACTAAGCAAAATCCCAAAGATATTTGCTACTTTAAGCCTTGAGGGTCTCCTCTCCTCAGCTCATGGCCGTCCCCGGATTCTTCTCTTCCACGGCGCTTCTCCGTAATATAATATCTCTCTCTCTCCGAATTTCAACTTTTCAAATTTATCTCTGAACTGAATCGAACAAATACTTGCAGGGCATTGTCCTGTATCGAACACAGAGGATAGAGGAAGCTACTTCCATGTCGCTCCTCGCCCAATTTTTCATCCTCACCTCCTCAACACTAATTCTGGGTACTTTTTACCAATACTTGTGTTGTGTGTGATTCAAAGTTGAGATTTTTATATATATATATTTTGAGTCCTCCTCACATATGATTAATTTACTAGATTTTGAATGGACTTGTATGCACATTATTACTAGGTGTGGATTTCTCAAGTGTAACAGTGACTATCTTACAAGAAAACACCTGCGGAGGAATAGGACTCAAGCCATAGCAGAGTATTTGGGTTCAGCTTCAAATCCTAAGAAGCCAACTGGGAAGTCAAGTTATCATCCTTCAGAAGAAATCAGAGCTTATGTGCCAGAGAACAATCCTCGAGATTCTAGGCTTTCACCTCCAGAAACTGCTAGAACCATCATTGAGGTATTATTATATATGGCATCTTTCAATTTAACCATTTCATTAGTAAACCAATCCTAGGACTGATGTCTTAATGTAAATTACAGTTACATGTTAGGGTGAAGAGTTCTGCTTGCTACCTTATTGTGGTTTCTTTAGTGTTCATCTATCAGAAATTTCTATAGAAACCTTATCTTTATCAGCATGTCTAGTTTGCCTCTACCTGTTTGTTTTTCCAGACCTGGTTTTGCGGATCTGACATTTCCCGTAGTGTGTCTTGTTCAGGTGAACAAAAAAGGAACCCTGATGCTTTCAGGTTTACTTGGTATTGGAGTTCATGAGAATATTCTCTGGCCGGATATACCTTATGTAACAGATCAGCATGGAAGTAAGAATTCTTATTTTTGTTTCTGCTTCGTATTTATTCAGTTGGCTAATTATAACTGTCAATAAATTAATTGAACTACTCTTATGATCTGCAGATATATATTTTCAAGTGAAGGAAAATGAGGATATAATGCAGACTGTTGTTGCTTCTGATAATAATTATGTGGTATGTTGTCTTTTTCATATATATTGTCTTGTTACATACATGAACCTTTATAGACGATTCATTAAAGAATGGATACATTAAGTCATTTTAAGCCTAGCTTTCTCCGTGGACATATCTGTTTTTTTGGAACTGTAGCTAAAGCTGCTTTCTTATTACTCTTGCTCTTTTTTTTTGCTAACTTTACAATCTTATGAATCTAGATGTGCAAAAACATGCTTCAATAATAGTCATTTAGGTTGGTGCCTATATGTTTTTCTTTAGCTTAAATGATTCTACTGCATGATGTAGTTTTTACAGTTGCCATTGTTTTCTCTCTATTCATTTGTACGGAGATAGAGCTGTGATAAGTTACATATATAATGCAGCAAGTGATAGTAGGTTTTGATACGATGGAGATGATCAAGGACATGGAGCTCAGCAGTCCATCTGGTATTGGTTTCGGGATTGAAGAAATCGAAGATGGTGAAAGTGAAGTCGAGGATGAAAACAAGGGGGATGAGGATGAAGGAGAAGACAAAGATGACGAGGTTTCAAAATTTTATTTCAGCTTTCGTTCTCAATTACTGAAGAACTTCACATGGAAAAAACCTGTGTTATGAGTAGCATGCTTCACAAGATATTGTGATCTTAAATCCAGGAATGGGTTGCTGTTCTAGAAGATGGAGATGATGAGGATAATTATGTCTCAGATTCTGATGAATCACTTGGAGACTGGGCAAACTTGGAAACGATGCGGTATTGCCATCCTATGTATTTTGCCACGAGGATGGCCGAGGTTACTTGCAGTCCCAAAATTGATTTGTGATTTATTAAATATTCACCGTGTGAAAGACTATAAAACTTAGTTTCTTTATTTGAATTTAGGTTACTTCAACTGATCCTGTAAATTGGATGGAGCAGCCGTCCGCTGGCCTTGCTATCCAAGGGCTCTTGAGTCGTGTTGTTGTGGAAGATCACTCAGATATCCAAAAACATATCTCTGGTTGCAAATCTACAGGCACTGACAAAAACAAGGAGGGAGTAAACTCAGAAGAGAAATTTGAAGGCATTGGTGAGAATGAATCTGAGATATTGCAGGTTGAAAATTCGAGAAATGCCATAGCGTACTACAAGTTGGAGATAATAAGAATCCAGCTCATCACGGCACAGGGACATCAGGCAAGATTCTCACGCCTTGTCTTATTTTGGTAATTATGAGATCAAACAATATTAGACACCTTAATTAGTCCATGTTCGCATTTGGTTCATAAGTAGTAAACCTGATGGCTCCCATTTTTGGTGTGGCAATTATTATCTATGCTCATGCTTTTGGTTGGTTTTGTATTTTTTTGCTTTTGAACAGACTGAAGTGAAAGTGGAAGACGTCAGGAAAGTACAACCTGATGCTATTGCTCGTGCATCAGATGGTATCTTGACTCGTCTAGAAGAAGATGGCGATAAACTAACTGAAGCTCTCAAATCTCTGTGCTGGAGACATAATGGGATTCAAGCAGAGGTAAAAAAGCTGTAACTTTACGTTACATTACTGGAATTTCAAAATGAAGTTGTTGTATAGCTTTCACGACTATACTGCGACAATCATGATTATATCCATATGGTACTAAATTGTAGGAAATGAAGCTCATCGGGATAGATTCGCTTGGTTTCGATCTCAGGATTTGCTCAGGAATGCAAATTGAGACATTACGGTTTGCATTCTCGATAAGGGTATGTCGATTTTCGTCTTCTATCTTCTAGACTCTGTTTAGTGATTGATGATACATACGCTTATCACAAGACTAAAACAAACCTGTGAACTGACATAACAAATTAACAATATCACTTGGATTAATGTGGCCTGGGAACTTTATATTGCAGGCAACATCAGTACACAAAGCTGAGGGACAGTTGAGAGAATTATTATTCGCTTCGACACCTCCCAAGCCACTAGAAACCAAAACAAACTAGTCAAAAGGAATCTTGATGATGTCGCAACAAGAAACAATGTCAACCGCAATTTCTCGTGTCAATGAAAGTGCCCTCACCAGTGAGATGTGAACTAACTCCTGCTAACGTTAAAGACCGTTTGTGGTCGACAAGTAACTTCAAGGTTGGCTTATTGGAGATTGGTGGGTGGAGAGTCTCTTGTTGTTTGATTGTTTTTCAATTGATTATTGACGCTGTATCTTTGGGTTAATAGAGCATTTGAAATTTAACCCAATTTATTTATACATAAATATATTATAGATAAAGAAACCCCTATTTTGTTGGGAATGAAAAGTTCTCGTCGGGGATTATCGCCTCTGCAAGCAGAATTTGACACCCTTCTTTGGGCAATGGAATGCCTCATCTCAGAATCGATGACGAGTGTTGACTTCGCCACAGATTGCTCCGAGCTAATTTCCATTTCGGATAACTCATCTGAATGACCTACCTTAGCAGTAGAATTTCAACTTTTAAAGCTTTTGAAGCTTTCTTTCCGTTCGTTCTCTATTAGGTTTATTCCACGTTGTATCAATATCCGTGCTGATTGTCTCGCAAAAAAGGCAAGAGCACGAGGTTCTTTATTCTCCCATGTAAACACATCGGCTCCAAATTGGCTCTCTCTAGAGGAAAGTCTCCGTCCGATTACTTAATAAAATGGTGTTTGGCGGAAAAAAAAATATATATATATATATTATGATCTGTAACTGTAGCAATATACTAGAAAATTATAACTTTTCAAACATCACAATCTGTTACACACAATTCAATATATCAAATTCAAAAGTTGGTTTTCATTTAAGAATATGGTAGTTATGTTTTACTGTGTAATGTCTAAACATGTCAATTTTGGCTTCGTGCATATGGTTTGTTGGTCTGTTTGGTCATTTTGTAGGTAAAAACTCTCTTTTGGACAATTCCTTTACAAAAAGGGTTTTTGATTCACCTAAATAAGGTTGTGACAACTTCGTTGGTCTATTGCTTGGTTCAGTAGTACTATTTTGGTTCTGTATTCGAATAGTTGTCGTTTTAACTATAATTAAGCTTATTAAGAAAAAGTTGAAAACGACTATTTTAACCTCGTCCTAAACAACGATGCACAATTGTATTTTACGATAACAATTTTTTTTAAAAAAAAAAACCAGAGTAATTAATTGTCTCGGAGTTATCTTCACCGACCAAAAGAAAAAAATTCAGCTTAGCTTCTGGTCAATTTCACTTTTCCTAGCTTTGATTTGCAATCTCCTCCGTCGATGTTTCTTCTTCTTCTTCCATCGATATTGCCGAATAATGGCATCGTCGTGAGTACACATACCTTGCCGAGAGAGAGCGATCGAAATGGCGGCGGCGAAGACCATGTGGAGGAGGAAGGCGGAGGAGCTGGTGGAGAAAGCGATGAACGGAAACCTGTGGAGGATGAAGGTTTTCCCAGATTTAGAGAAAAACTTGAAGAAGATGATAAAAGGTTTTGCTTTCTTATTCAACTTAATCCATAAGATACAATGCTTATTGCTATATAAAGAAAAGAGTAATCACAGATAATATGATGCATGTCCTAGCTACACATGATTGCTCCGGATCCCAACGCGTTAAATCTGTTACTCAGGTGAATTTCATGACGTAGCCCTTCTGTACCTTGAACACGACAAGTTCGTGGTACTCTGCTTTTGACCGTTGCAGACTGTGGGAATGGGCTTCTCATGGACCGAAATCTTTGAACGTTGTTGGACTTTAGTCGGCCCATCTTGTCTGTTTTGAGGCTGAGGCAAAACCTCTGTTTTAGTAAGAAGGTCCTTACTGTTAACACTCCCCCGCAAACTTGGCGTCGGTGGTGAGCAGAGACCAAGTTTGAAGCGAAGATCAAAGAAGGCTTGTTGTGGTAGAGATTTGGTGAAGACATCTGCTAGCTGATCAGTTGCAGGAATGTGCTTCACAATAAGAGCTCCAAGCGCAACCTGTTCACGGACATGATGAAAGTCCCGAGCAAAATGTTTAGACTTGGAGTGCAGGGCTGGATTTGCTGTAAGATGCACCGCTGAGAGATTGTCACAGTACATTTCAGGAGTAATAGGTTGAGCTACTCCAGTTTCACGCAACAAAGAGTTCAGCCACATTATTTCACGAGAGGCCATAGACATGGTTCTGTACTCTGCTTCTGTAGAGGAATGAGAGACTGTGGGATGGCGCTTTGATGACCAAGATATTATGTTCTCACCAAGAAACGTGCAGAACCCACCAGTACTCCTGCTTGTGTCTTTACATCCTGACCAGTCACTATCGCTGTACACTCTAAGGGTTGAATCTGTTGAGTTTGAAAGATTTATTCCCAACTGAAGTGTACCTTTAACATAGCGAATGATCCTTTTAAGCAAGTTGAAATCATCTTCTGATGGAGCATGCATCTTCTGACAAACAAAGTTGACCGCAAATTGGATGTCTGGTCTTGTCAGTGTGAGATACTGAAGCTTTCCCGCCAAACTTCTAAAGTAAGTAGGATCCGAGAAAGCTTTTGACTGATGTGAGAACTTTCCCAGTTGTAGAGGAAGTGGTGTTGGCATGGGAGCGCAATCCGCCATTCCTGCTGAGACTAGGAGATCTGTGACATACTTTTCTTGATTAAGAAACAAACCATTCTCATGAAAATTTGCTTGAATACCCAAAAAATAGTGAAGAGGACCCATGTCTTTCATCCGGAAGATGCTACTCAGACTCACCAGTAGCTGTTCCATGAGCTTTGTGTTGTTTCCTGTTAACAACATGTCATCCACATAGAGTAACAGGTACATGACATCCGGTCCTTTGATGTAAACAAAGAGAGATGGATCAGGATAACTGCAGGTGAATCCAAACTCAAGAAGAAACGAGCTAAACTTGTCAAACCAGGCCCGGGGTGCCTGTTTTAAACCATAAATAGCTTTCTTAAGCTTGCATATGTAGTCTGGCTTACTCGTGTCTTCAAAGCCTGGTGGTTAACCATATACACAGTCTCTTTCAAGTCTCCATGTAAAAAAGCATTCTTAACATCTAACTGTTTGATGTTCCACTTATTGATTATAGCATTGTGGAGTATCATTCTGATTGTAGCAGTTCGAACCACAGGGCTATATGTTTCAACAAAATCAACCCCTTCTTCTTGCTCATATCCCTTAGCTACCAATCGAGCTTTTAGTTTATCTAGAGAACCATCAGCACACAGTTTAGTTTTGAAAACCCATTTGCAGCCAAGTGGTTGAATATCTTCTTCTGGTGGAACCAAATCTCAAGTTTTGGTCTCATGCATAGTATCTACTTCTTCAGTCATAGCACCGTTCCATCCCGGGTCTTTAAGAGCTGTTTTTACTGTCTTAGGCTCCGGGTAGTTACTCTTGACTGTATGCAGAGCATAACGAGGATTTGGCTTCCTTATTCCATCTTTGGCTCTCGTGATCATGGAATGATCATTGTCTGGAGCTTGATTATTTGTTGGACTTACAAGTGGAGGGAAGTCATCTTTAGAAAATATTGAAGTAGAAGGTGATGTTGCAGGTGTTGTTGTAGAAGAGGAAGTTGCAGGTGTTGCAGGTGAACTTGGACAACTATTGATCAGAGTGGTATGTACGAGCTGCAGAGACTGACTACAGAGAGGTACAGAGACGCTGTCGCCAATAGAAGCAGCATCTAAGGCTGTCGTACGCTCAGGACATCCCTGTACCACTATAGGTGTCAGAGCATTAGAGTTAGAATCATGTTGTTGAAGTGGAGTAGGGTTTTCTCTGGATTGAGGAGGCTGAGGCAAACTCTGTTGCCACGCAGATAGAAGAGGAGAGGTAGCCGCAGGTATTAATGAAGCATACTCTTTCTGAAAAGGGAAGTGGAGTTCATTAAACAATACATGTCTGCATATGTAAACTTTACGAGTAGGAGGATAAAGGCATTTGTAGCCTTTATATTTCTCATTGTATCCTAAAAAGACACATAGGAGAGATCTTGGATCAAACTTGTTTTCTGTATAAGGTCTTAAGCAGGGATAACAAGCTGAACCAAAGACTCTTAAGGAGGTATAAACTGGTGGCTTACCTATAAGCAGTTCATAAGGACTTTTATTGCCTGGTAGGACTGAAGAAGGTAAGAGATTTCCCAAGAAAGAGGCAGTGAAAAAAGCTTCCACCCACAAGTATTGAGGAACTCTACTCTGAAACATCATAGCAAGACCAAGTTCAGTGATGTGTCTATGCTTACTCTCGGCTAAACCGTTTTGCTGTGGGGTGTATGGACAAGAAATGAGCTGTTTGATCCCACAACTTGTCAAATGAGACACAAACTTGGTGCTTGTAAATTCACCACCACCATCACACTGAAAGTTTCCAATCTTTGTCATGAAGAGATTTTCCACCAATTGTTGAAACAGTATGAAGGTAGAATAGAAGTCAGACTTTAGCTTAAGAGGATAAAACCAAGTAAATCTTGAATAATTGTCAATGAAAATGACATAATAACGAAATCCCTGTGATGACACAATAGGAGATGGTCCCCATAAATCATAGTGGATGCGTTCAAGAGGTCTACTAGAGACAAAATCTGATGCAGAAAAAGGAAGTTTACAAGTTTTCCCCAATTGGCAAGCATCACACAGACTGGAGCTTGATTTATTCATTACTATGGCTTTATTTGTAGATAACTGATGAAGAATCTCATTGTGAGGATGGCCCAGCCTTTGATGCCAAATCCCATCGGTTGTAGCTTGTTGTCTTGATGAGTAGAAAGCAATAAATTAAGGATTTTCCAACACATAGAGGTCCTTAGTTCGATTTCCTCGTGTGAGGAGCTGTTTGGTCCGTTTGTCCTTCATAATAACACCATCAGAATCAAATGTAAAGGAACAGGGGTAATCAGATGTGAGTTTTGAGACTGACAACAATGACTTGGTTATATCCGGACACACAAGAACATTCTTTAATGGTAAAGTAGTACCTTGCATAGTAGGAAGAGCAATGGAACCAATGTGTGTGATCGGAAGGAAGTCGCCATTACCTACTATAACTCCATCATCACCTCTGTATTGTTGAGTATTCTGAAGTTGAGCCGCTGAGTTGGTAATGTGGGCTGTAGCAACTGAATCTGGTACCCACTCATGGCCTGAGGACTGATCTGACAGCTTCATAGTGGCCATAGCCTGATGAAATTCATCCATCTGATATGCATGATCAAACCTCTTGTAACACTTGAACGCTGAGTGCCCATTCTTGCCGCAAATTTGACACGTTGGACGTTCTGAACCAGAGTCAGAGGAGTGGTTAATCTGCTGGTGAAACCCACGGCCTCGAGTAGAATAGCCACGACCCTTTCCACGAGATCCACGGCCATAACTCTGACCTCTTCCTTGATTGTATGAGTTCCCATCAGCAGCAAACGCAAGGTGTGGAGTAACAGCAGCAGTGGCATTGTAGCCTTGAAGCTTATCATCAAAGTTAATCAGCTTATACCCTGCATCCTCAAAGCTTGGTCCAGGAAACAGATCCATTGAGTTTTCCAGATAGGTGGATCTGGATTCATACTCTTGACCCAATCCATGTAAAACCCCATAGATTTTTTCTTGATCCGTAAGAGGACACCCAATAGAATCAGGTTGATCACAAATAACTTTAGAATCAGACAAATATTGGGTCATAGTCTTTCCTTGCTTAGACAAGTTATTCAAACGCCTCTGTAGATCTTACTTTCTAGTTGCTGAAACACGATTAAACTTTTTGCCTAGGGTAAACCATACCTCCTGAGATGTGTGTAGACCGTAGACAGCACGGAGAGCTTCTTCTGATAGAGATCCAAAAAGCCAGGTAAGAACATTCTGGTCATTCGTTACCCATTTGAGAAACTCCGGATTTGGTGTCTCCGTCACCGTGTCGCCGTGTCTCACAGACGTAGTAGGGTTAAGTCGAGCAGTAGCTCCGGTTACATACCCCAAAAGCATCTGCCTTGAAAGAAAGGATTCGAATTGGGTCTTCCATAGAAGATAGTTTGTCTCAGTGAGCTTTAGAGTCACACAATGAGTGATGTTTACTGCGGAAGGTGAAAAAGGAGTGATAGAGCCTTCCATGGCTCTGATACCATGAAGGTTTCCCCAGATTTAGAGAAAAGCTTGAAGAAGATGATAAAAGGTTTTGCTTTCTTATTCAACTTAATCCATAAGATACAATGCTTATTGCTATATAAAGAAAAGAGTAATCACATATAATATGACGCATGTCCTAGCTACACTTGATTGCTCCGGATCCCAACGCGTTAAATCTGTTACTCAGGTGAATTTCATGACATAGCCCTTCCGTACCTTGAACACGACAAGTTCGTGGTACTCTGCTTTTGACCGTTGCAGAGACAGTGGGAATGGGCTTCTCATGGACCGAAATCTTTGAACGTTGTTGGACTTTAGTCGGCCCATCTTGTCTGTTTTGAGGCTGAGGCAAAACCTCTGTTTTAGTAAGAAGGTCCTTACTGTTAACAGGTCCGAGACAATTCATCCTTTCCACTGTAGCCATCTTCGTCTCTAAGGTTTGTCTCTTTATTCAGTTCAGTTCCTCAATCGCCGTACGATCCGACCGATTTCGAACATTTTGTAGTATGGGTCATGTATTTGATTGTCTAACTTTCTTCCTCCTAGACCGCTTTTGCTGTGTTAGAGTTTCTTCAGTTGTATTATTTGTTTCCAGTGATTGTCGAGACTGATTTGATTGGTTTATATTGGCAGATAACAAGTCGACACTTTTGTTTATTTTCCTGTCGTTAAAGGCATTTTAAATCCACCTGTTTTGTTTCTTTATTGTGTTAAGATTGTGAAAGCGACCCTTTTATAAAGTCGTATTCTTGTTTTGGATGAGCATGACTCAACAATTGCGCAGCTGTATGCCTTTTTTTTTTTTTTTTTTTTTTTTTGACAAACGCGCAGCTGTATGCTTAAACTTGCTTCTTTATGACAATATTTATAACTTGACGTGTTGAATTGTTTTTTGGGATTTTTGCTGTGTTGACCAATTAATTGTTTTGACGATTCATATATGTAATTCAGTCTTCGTAATTTAGATTGAGTAATTGTGATCAATTAATTGAGGTTAATTTAGGAAGTCTTATGCAAAAGTTGTATTGGAATGTCAAAACGACAACTAATTAACAAAAAAAAAAAAAAAGTGTAGAACGACAAGTATTCGAATACGGAGGGAGTAATGGTTATTCCCAGAATCATTATTACCAACGAAACAAAAATCCATGGTGGTATCAGTCTGAAGAGTGATCCGATGATGGAGGAAATGGTAAAAGTATGAATACAGACATTAACTACGTTATTAATTAGGTATAAGAACGAAAGTTCTCAGTTTTGATCTATGATTTAGAAATGTTTCTTCCAAAACTCTAATTTCAAAAAGTTTTCCTTGTTCCATAAATAGTAGAAAGTTTTAGGTCTTGTGTTTCTTTTTTTTTCTTAAACATAAAGTGTTTTAATTTTAACTTGATGCATCTACTTAACATTTTTGATGTACATATTTGCTCAAGGTAATCGGGTCAGATTTTTGATTCTGATCCAGAAATCTTTGATTCGGATCTTTTCTTTTTTTTTTTTTTTAGGAGAAACACTTGTTTTCATTCATTCAAATCAAGCCAAGTACAAGAAGGGGTGATTCAAAGATCACAAAGTTTAAAACATTAATAAAAGAGACATTCCCCAATGCCATAAAAAGATGGATAAGGTGAAACGACATAGGTTCCATGAGAGCTTTGAGACAAAAGCGATAAAGCATTTTGGCACATGTGAGGTCACGGCTAGTTTAATGATCTTCCACGAACGAATCGATGGATGACAAGTTGGTCACTGTCAAAAGACGAGGTGACGTTGAAGAGGGTTCCATGTCCGAGGTTCTCGTCGGCGCGAGAAGGGCGAGCTGGAATTGCTCATCGGCAAGGAGATGAGTGTTGACGGTTCTATGGTCGGATGGACTTGGAGATAAAAAGTTGAGAAAGCTTCGGTAACCACCGTTCCTTGGATACGGGATCATAATGCCGTTCTTCCTCAAGCTTTCAATTTCATGAATAATAACCTTACTGTTGATTAAATGCACTTGTTTGAAATCAGTATTCAGAGGAAATGGGGAAAACGGATTGAAGAAGCTTCGGTAACCACCGCTCCTTGGAGACGGGGCCATAATGCCGTTCTTCTTCAATCTCTTGAATTCATGGAAAATATCCCTAGGTGATTTTAAGGGCAGAGTTCCCAAAAAATCTTTGTACCAAACTAGAAACAATGGTGAATTATGTTCCAAATGACGTCCTCGATCAATTGTATCCATAAAACGACACAAAGTGTGGCTAAGAAAGGACAAAAGAGAGTTTAGATCAAACCTGTGCAAATATGGAAATGGACGTTGCTTTATAATTTTCTTGGCCACAAGAATAAGACAGTTGGGCCTGGGTTGAGCAGTTAAAGGAGTTGGGCCGCCATTTAGGTTGTGGACAAAAGGAAGATGGGCTTTGCTAATAACCTTGTAGGTGGGCTTCAAGACTCTTATTGTTGGACCGCAACTCTTCAAGATGGACAATAATAGAGTAAACGTTGGGCCCTGCTGTTGTTGTTGATTATGTGGGCCGAGTCCATTAAAAGGAACCTCCAGCAAAATTAGGGTTTTGCCATGTGCCGTCACTGTTTTTACCGGAGAAAACGCAGGCACCGACGGTCCAAGGGCCTCCAGCCACCAGAAGCAAACCGATAGCTCGGAACTAAGCCATGGAGGATCCAAATGATGCGCATGGGGAGGTGGAGCTCTTGCCATGGACGAATTCCGGAGAGAATAAGCTTCTGTAGGAGATGGTGTAGATCCAGATCTAGAGTAAACGGGCATCGCGAAGAAGCGAAACTCAGCTTTGTTAAGTAATACACCACTGGATCTAGAAGAATCTTCTTTTGTCGACTTTGAAATAGATGTTGAGAGTAGAGGGAAAAGCAGGAGGAGTGTCACTAGAGGACTCTTCCTTTCTCTGTCTCTAAGGATTGAAGCACCGTGGAAAATGGACAAAAGGTTGAAGATTCGGGAAGATTGAGAAAACGGCCAAAAACAAAAAAAAAGCAAAATAGAATTAAAACGCAGCAAAAGCAAGAGGAGGAGATCTCCCGACGCCGGCAAGCATAAGCTTCACCGGCGCCGGAATAGATGGTCATGGGAAGCGCCTCGATGTTAGTGCCCGAGAGAGTTTTCAGCTTTTATTTTTACTTTTTTTCCATAAAATTTTATTCGGATCTTTTCTATATTTTAGAAATTTTGTAGTTATTTTGGGTAAGATTCTCTACAAATAAAATCACGACATTATTGATTGCATTAAAATTGAATTCTAATAATTCGTTGGTAAGATGTTTTAAAGATAAGGAAATTAGTTACTAAATCATACCATATATTTATATATTTTGTAATTCATGTTTAATGTTTTTTCTTTTCTGATTTTGTTTATATGTATGTTTTGGTTTTCACTAATTTAGATCCAAATTCTGATATTTTGTAAATGTATAATGTTCCAGGAGTCTAAATTCTGATTTTGCTAATGTCACACATGTCAATTTACTAAATTCTGTAAATGTAAATTTACATCTAAATTCTGATTTCACTAATGTCACACGGATCAATCTCTAAATGTGTAATTGAGTTAGTAAAGTACATCTGCTTTATGGGTTAAATCTTAAAAACTAAAAAGTATAATCATATAACTTTAATACTTTATAAAATTTATTATAAAAATCCAACATTTTAAGTTTTTATAAGTTTTAATCTCCGTCCAAATGGGTAATTGCAATACTAACTTATTCAATTACATATGTTATACATGTTAATGTAAAAATACCAAAAGTTTAATTCATATAACTTTAATACTAAATAACAACATTCCAAAATCTAATATTACTATATATATAAATAATATATTGTTCTGCTTAAATCCTAGATTTTGAAAATTTTACATATAAAAAGGACCAAAAATATACAAAATAAATACAATAAATTCATCAACTTAAAATAAAATTATAAAATTAATTAAATATTTTAACTCGCGGTATAGCGTGGGTCATATCGTAGTTATATTAACAAAATTGTAGAAGAGAAGATGAAAAACCAAATGAAACTTGAGAACTTCATATCATATTAGTACAAAAAGATGGTTTTTAATAAACTAACAAAATTCTAACGTGTCAATAAATGTATTTTTTTTGTTTGAAAAGTCCTTTTCATATGTTATAAAACACACATACCTAATCATCTTTTGTTTCGCTTATGTTTTACAATTATTTTGCTCAATTTTTTGTCAAATTTTTCTTCGTATTAAGAAAATTAATTAATAAGATATTATAAACACAAAATCACTTTGATTTTCACTATAACAATATATCACTTTGAGAAATTTCTAAGTTAACAATAAATCCTTTTAATATTTTTTTGACCTTTTATTCCACAATGAAAGAACTCTATAGACCTAAAGTTATACTAATGACGTTATAGCAAATAAGTACTTCCGAAGAGTGTAAAATATTATAACCTTTTGTAATATTGAAGTAATCGAAAGAATTATCTTGTTTATCATTTTTCTCTTTATCATCTCATTTACTCATTTTTACACTTTATATTAGTTTTCTTTCGATAAAGAACATTTTATATATAGTTAAAAAAAAAAGATAATGATCACTTTGCTAAAATTATGTATCAAACTAATAATCTGTAATTATTTGTTTTTCTTCTCTCTAAAAATGAAACATTGCAATATTCTTATTAAAAGTTTTAGAATATATTGACTTGTCAGTATTTGATTAATGTAGAAATTCTGAAATTACAGTACGAATATACAAATCCGAGGTGAATTATAGTTTTGATTATCCCTATTAAAGAAAAACATCAATCCATATAGATTGAATATATATATTTAAAATACATCAATCAAGTGTTGGTTATTTTTCATTTTGAAAAAGAAAAAAACGTTAGGGAATTTGGAAGCAAAACCAAAAAAAAATCTCCGTAGAATTTCACACTTCTCTGCTACAACCCATTGAGCCTCTCTTACCAGTGTCTGCTCCACCCACAGTGTAAACTTAAAGTTAACCTTTACAAAGTTGAAAATTTCTAATTAACAATAACTAAATCCGTTTAACCGTTTTTTTGTTCAAGGAGGAAATGCAACGACGGTAGGACAAATTAACTGAGGCTTGTCACATTATGATCAACGCACTGCTTTTTTCAGTGGTTGTGGGAATTCCCAGAGTACTTAGTTTCAGCCAAGCTGTTGGGACGAACACTGATCAAAGGCCGGCATGGGGGATCAACTATTTACTACATTTCAACGTCTTCAATAGCAATTTCTATATTGGGTCAGTTTTGGCTTACGTTTTATGTTACATCGCGTCTAAGGGTGTTGAATCTGTGGCTTTAACTGCATATTTTGATATAATTTATATTTTTGTTGGGGTTTTCGCAATTTTTCTCAGGATTTATCACGTATCTATAAAACTATCCATCATCGGCGGTTTCCTCTTTGCCGTGGTCTTGGTAACGGTCTTCTATCGGCGATTTTCGAGAGCTTATGGCTGAAAATCAAGAAAAAATAGTACTCCCTTTGTTTTAAAATATAAGATGTTTTAGACATTTTATTTTGTCTCATATTATAAGATGTTTCACAAATATAAATGCATTTGATTATTTATGACCACTTATATTCTGTAGTATTTTTTATGATTGGTGAGATTTGTTTTTATTAAATACAAATCATATTTTTTAAAGAAAAACAAAGTACCTAAATATGTGTGTTTTTACTGTAAACATCTTATAATTTGAAACAGAAAGAATATTTAAATAAAAACTTGTCTCAGATTATATATCAATACAATGTCTCGGTTTACTATTCTCGCTTGGTTTATCTATTTTATCTTGGTTTAGATGTTTGTATTTAAGGAACAAACAATGTTTATTTATGAAGCATAAACTTAATCAAAATGAAAAGTTTGTTAGATCTGAAATGACTTGAACAATGTTTAGAATTGACTTCTCCCTCAATACCCAATTATCCACATCAATCTAAGAAACATTGTAATACTCTTATTAAAAGTTTAGGATAAATTGACTTGTCAGTTTATGATCAATGTAGAAATTCTGAAATTACAGTACAAAAATACAAATCCTAAGTGAATTATAGTTTTCAAAATCCCTATTAAAAAAAACATTAATCCATACAGATTGAATATTTATATTTAAAATACATCAATCAAGTGTTGGTTATTTTGGCATTTTGAAAAAAAAACTATAGGCAATTTGGAAGCAAAACAAAAGCAAAAGTCTCTCTTTCCCTCTCTGAATAGTCTCCCTTGTTATATTTATGCCTTCTTCGTGTTGTAATTGCTATTCTATTCCATTAAATTTTGATTAGGAGCTTTCTTCTTCGCATTTCATTATGATTATATATAAAAATGGTCTCTTTAATCATTCACTCATTCGACTTTCTCCTCAATTTTGCAATTTTCTTTCATAAAACTGAATTGAAAGAATACTTGCAGGGCATTGTTACAGCTTGTAGTACACGTCAAGTAATAAAGTCAACGCATTCCTCAACCAAGAGAACAATAGAGAAAGTCAACACGTTTTAGTTTTTGGGTTATTCTTCTCAGATCAAGTCTACTATCGTTCAGAGAAGAAAATGGTAAAATGGTCGGACTTGCCACCGGAGATTCTCCATTCGATCTCCCTAAAAATCGACAATCCCTTTGATCTGATCCACTTTCGGTCGGTTTGTTCCTTTTGGCGATCTTCTAGTCTCCTCAAATTCAGACACATGACATCACTTAGATGTCCTCTTCCCCTTGATCCCGGCGGTTGTGGTGATGATTGCCATATCTTGAGCAGCCGTGTTTACCTTCTCAAGTCTCCTAATCGCGACCGTCCCCAATATTGGTAATAAAATCTGTTTCTTGAATTGATTCTTGAATCTTGATGATACTTAAATGAGAATATGATCCCTGCCAGGTTGTTTAAGCTACAAGCAAAAGAGAATGGAGAAGTTGTTCTACATAGTTTGTTCTTAAGAAGACACTCCTCTGCGTATGGATGCTTGTATCCAAGTCTGTCACTTGATTTGCTTAATTGTCAAATCTTTGAGCTAGCGAAAGAACATGTGGCATGTTACAGCGAATGGTCTGAATTATTCGAATGCATTTCAAAATGTGAAGAACGTATCGGCTTTATGGGTTTAAGCACAGAGAACAACGAATATATGATTCTAGGGAAGCTCTCATTCAATGGTCTCGCAATGTTTAGGTCAGTCGATAAGCGTTGGACTGAGCTTGGGATAATCTATGATTCATTTTTTGAAGGGATAGTTCCATTTAAAGGTAAGTTTTACGCAATAGATCGCACTGGAAAAACAACAGTGGTAGAGCCAACTCTAGAAGTGAATACATTTCAGCGGTCAAGGCCTTGTGATAAGACAAGGAAACGTTGGGTAAGGAGACTAACATTTTTATATCTTGTGTTTCATGCAACTAATTGGAACAAAACTAAAACTTAAAAGTGTTTTTATTTCATTCGTTGTCTCCAACAGCTTGTAATGTCAGGGGACAAACTCATACTCGTAGAGATGTGCACAAAGAGCCGATACGATTTTCACATACCAAACATCCGTGAGAAAAAGATATGGTTCGAAATATCAGAGTTAAACGAGGAAAGAAACGATTGGGATCAAGTGGAAGATATGGATGGTCGCGTGTTGTTCTTGGAGCATTATTGCAGTTTCTCATGCTTGGCTACTGAGATTCCGGGGTTTAGGGCTAACTCTATAATCTTCATGGACTTGTGGGGAGGATCTAACTCGTATGAACATGAAAGCATTCTCGTATATGAATTTGATGAGCAAGGAATAAGAACTTTAATAGATAAACAGGAGTATATAGAGCTGTTTCCATCTCCCCCTGGTTGGGTAATCTCCAACAGATGATCATATATATCTTGATCAGTTTATTCTATGTAACGAAGATTTTTTTCTTCATTTTGGTATGACTCATGGTGTTCACTTGGGAGATTATTTGATTCTCTAGGCCAACGTGGAAGTATTGACATGGGGATTACATCTCATTGCTCTGTTTCCGATGCTCTCATAACTCACAGCCGTAGACGGCACCGAGTAGAGATTTTGAATAAGATTGAAGATGAACTTGAATCGCTGCGACTTCGCACGAATGTAACGGGTAATGACATTCCCCTTTGGAGGAAGAAAAATGATGCTTTCAAGAGCAAGTTCTACTCAAAAGATACTTGGCATTTGATCCGGCAAGTCAAGCCAAAGTGTTCTTGGTATAAAGGAGTATGGTTCCCTAACTCCACTCCCAAGCATGCTTTTATCACTTGGATTGCAATCAACAACCGCTTAGCCACGGGAGACAGATTAATCAAATGGAATGCAAGTTCAAACGGAAGTTGTGCTTTATGTGGGCAAGGAGTAGAGACAAGGGATCACCTTTTCTTCTCATGTCACTACTCCTCCCAAGTTTGGTCAGCTCTCGCTCGTGACATGCTAGGCAGCAACTTCACGGCAAGATGGGAATCTCTCCTACCATTACTCAACGCTCCATCAACTCCACGGCTTCACTTATTTGTGTTGAGATACGTGTTTCAGCTTACAGTCTATAGCATTTGGCGAGAAAGGAATGGACGTAGACATGGAGATACTCCGACGCCAGCATCCAAACTAACTCGCTTGATCGACAAGAACGCTAGAAACCGGTTGAGTACTTTGGCTCAGTCGGGCTCGCCGGTATACGAAGGTGGTTTGCGCTACTGGTTCCACACCCACAGCCACTAATCTCCTTCTCAGGTTTTTTAAAAGTTATATGAACTGTTTCATCTCTTTGAACTAAATGATGCATTATTTGTAAAACAGTCTTTTTTTGGTGAATACAATTTTACATACAAAAAAAAAAAAAGAAGATTTTTTTCTTCACCTTTCCTTTTGTAAAACTAGACTATAACAATGCTACTGATATAGAATAAAGTGAGTTCACACTTCACACCTACATATATACTCGGTAGTCCAGACAAAGAGAATTGTTTTAGTTTTTTTTTTATAGAAAAATTACTTGATCTAATTATAAATCCTTAATCTTTGGTTGACTTTTCCAAATTAGACATAACGTTAATTAAAACCAAAAACTCTGTCACAAAATGTTAAATCTGACTAACCTAATTCAGTCAAGTGAACCCAAAGTTGAAGATTTATTTGTCTAGTGAGATATTTGAAAAAACAAAATTAGCCAAAGAGGGATTAGTGATGGATTAGTGTTTTGTTCTGTTATATTTTATATATGATTCGGAACGAGAATAATAAGTTCAACTTGTTAATAATTTACGCTAAAAAAAAAAAAAAAAAAAAAAAAATTACCCTATATACAGCTTGGTTTGCACGGCAATTAAGAAAGTCAACGCATTTCCTCAACCCAAGAAAACAAAACAATAGAGAATAACGCTCCATCTTCTTATTCTCAGATCTAATTGAATTGCTATTTCCAAGTCAAGAGAAGAAGAAGAAATGGGCAACTGGTCGGAGTTGCCACTAGAGATCATCCACATGATATCAGTGAGAATTGACAACCCCTTCGATCTGATCCATTACCGATCGGTATGTTCCTCATGGCGATCCTCGAGCCTTCTCACATTCCGACCAGTTCCATCACTTAGATGTCCTGTTCCACCAGATGCCGGTGGAGATGATTGTTATATTTCAAGGAGTCGTGTTTATCTGATCAAGTCTCTTTCTAGCGTACCTTTCCAATTTTGGTAATCAATTATCAATCCACTTTAAACAGTTTTGATCCAAAAGTTACCATAATAATTGGTCTTTCGTTTTCATTTTGAAATGATTCTTGAATCTTAATGAATGTGTTAAAAATTTCACATGAATCATAAATTGCAACCTAAAGTAATATATTAATTAGAAATACGGGTTAATCCCCTCGTTTTTAAATGAAAGCTCAATTTCCGTTCTCTCCGGACCAACACTTTTTCAAATATAATGTTTTGAAGCTAACCGGAAATTTGGTCTCCAGATATTCGCCAAAACGCGGATATTTAACCGTTATCCGTATGGTTCCTAAAAATTAAATAAGGTAATTCAAATTTAATGAAAATAATTTGCATTGTTCCTTGCAGGTTGTTTAAGCTACTAGAAGAGGAGAATGGACTTGCTCTGCACATTTTGTTCAGTAGAAGAACCTTCTCTGTGTGGGGATGTTCATATCCAAGTTTGTCACTTGACTTGCTCAACTCTCAAGTCATTGAGCTAGCTCAAGAACATGTTGCTTGTTACACCTCTTGGTGCGACCTTTTCGATGATGATTTTGCGAATAAAGAAGGAAAAAGTATTGGTTTTATGCAGTTAGATGCAGAGAACAAGGAATTTATAATTTTGCGAAGACTCTCAATCCAGGGACTTGGCATGTATAGGTCATTTGATAAGTGTTGGACCGAGATCGAGATAGAACCTGATCGTTTTCTAGAAGCAGTAGCGTCGTATAACGGACTATTTTATGCCATCGATTCTACCGGAGTAATGATAGTGGTAAAGCCATCTCTAGAAGTGAACTCGTTTCATCGGTCGAGGCCTTGTGATAAGACAAGGAAACGTTGGGTAAGGCGAACAAAACTTTTTTTTAAAATACTAAGATTTTTTTTCATCTAGTTACAAGTTACAACTTTCTTCCTACGGCGAAAAATAAAAATATTCACACTTTTTTTAGTCAACCAAATAAGTTGTGATTAGTCTAAGATAAGATTTTAAGTCCCTAGCTTGTACATTTTAACCCCTCAATCATAAACACCTTTTAAAATTCTCTCTTTATAATATTGTCTATATCCAGCTTGCCAAGTTGGAGGAGAAACTCCTACTAGTAGAGATCTGCACCGAAAGCCAAAAGGAGTATCTCACACCAAAACTCCTAGCGGAAAAGGGATGGTTCGAGATTTCGGAGTTAGACGAGAAGAGAAACGATTGGATTCAAGTGGAAGATGTGGGTGGTCACGTCTTGTTCTTGGACTGCCATTGCTCTTTCTCTTGCCTGCCTACTCAAATTCCGGGTTTTAGACCCAACTCTATAATTTTCGAGTGTCTTTATGGATCTTATAGACATAAAGACTTTCAGGTGTTTGAATTTGGTGAGCAAGGTATTAGATCTTTTGAAGATATCTCCGAGTATGCTCAACTTTAGTCGTTTTCCCCAAGGATAATTTCCAATGGATGATTTTGATCATCGATCACAAAACATAATTGAAACAAAAATGTTTGTCGTCACCTTTCAATTTTTTTTTTTTTTGTTCAACACAAATGGGTTGTATATAAAACATTTTTGTATACAAACTAATTGTATATGGTTTTGTAATATATCCTGTATCATCAATTTAGCATTGATAGTGTACCCATTTTTTTTCTTTATTTATCAGCCAACTTTTTCTATCTTTTATAATTTAAGGTTGATTTGATGTGTGGTTTGTCTCAGTGTCAAAGGTTAGATTTTAGTGAATCTGAGAGTGGACAGATTCGTGGATTGTTAGTAAAAGCGTCTACCGGGTTATGTCAACAGGTTACAAACGAGGTTGTTGGGTCTGTGAGGCAGTATTCACTTGTGGGTGGAACGCACTTCTGGTGTTAGCATAAGTGTGAGATGAAGAGTGTTTAGGTTCTTATTCAAGAACATAAACTTTTGAATGGATGGCAGCTACAAAGATTCATGTTTTGTGCAGGTTTGTGTTTTTTATATAACACATGGTGATTCTCTTGGAATGAATTTAAGAGAGCAAGGAGTTCGTATCTCAGGTGGAGCAATGGATTCTCAGTGGTTATCTAGTTTCCTAATCAGATCTTCAAGCGACAAAGAGGTATATGATGGAGAAACAAGATTTTGTGATGTATGGGATTGCGGTGTGGTCTGATGAGGTATCAGCATAAGTTGTTGCCATATTAGATCACGAAGAATGTTCCAAGTGGAGATGACAAGGCTGCTGGAAATAGAGAAAGGTTCTTGGACTTCTTCTCACTCGAAATTCGATGAGCATGATATACCATATGATGTTCTCTGGCTTGATATCGAACATACAGATGGGAAGAGATACGTTACATGGGATAGTGTGTTGTTTCCTCCTCCAGAGGAGATGCAAAAGAATTTGGCAGGAAAAGGGTAGGAAGATGGTGACCATTGTGGATCCTCATATCAAGAGGGATGACTCATACTTCTTACACAAGGAGGCTACTCGGATGGGATACTATGCTAAGGATTCATCTGGAAAAGACTTTGATGGTTGGTGCTGGCCTGGTTCATCATCTTACATTGATATGTTGAGCCCACAGATTAGAAAATGGTGGGGTGGTAGGTTCTCATATAAGAACTATGTTGGGTCAACTCCATTGTATACCTGGAATGACATGAATGAGCCTTCCGTATTCAATGGTCCCGAGGTATAACTTTCTATATTATTGGTATTTTTTGCTTGTTCCGTTATTGTTTTTCTATAATCTGTATAGCTCATTTTCTCATATTCATTTTGAATTTGCGGTCAAATGTAATAATCCATTGTTTTTCTATAGAACAATTATGGATATGTTTGAACTCTGATTGGTTATTTAATGTATCCCTTATCTTGCATGATATGACACCTTTTATTAAATATTGCACTACTAAAGAAGTATTTTAAGATCTATTTTATGTTTATGTGGTTTTACATTGTATATTTATTTCTGTGACTGTGTTAAGAGTGGAGTGTAAGCTATGATTGCATATCAACACAATATCTCAAAGCTGGTGTTGGAAGCTGAAAAGAAGTCCTAATAAAGAGATAAATGCATAAAAAAATTCAAACTGCATTTGGAAGACAATGACCAAGAAGTTTGAGTTAATTGTCTACATCAGGAGAAGATCACATAAGTGTCTACTCAGGGAAATCACTTGCAGGTTAGTCAAGTGGATAATTTCAAGTATCAGGGAGTCATAAAGAAGAAGAAAAGACTCTAGTTAGGGTCTGGATAGTATTAATGACGATGGTACTAAGTTCTGGTGGAGTTTCGCATGCTTGAAAAGCATTGCAAGATGAGGTTTGTGCCACTGGTTTATATCCTTTTGATGCATGTCTATATTGTTTTACAATATTTTAAGTGACTCTGCTGAACAATGTAGTCTTTACAGCTTGCGCTATTGTTGTCTCTCTATTAATAGTATACATATGCCATGTAGCTAAGTAATAGTAGGTTTTTGATACGATGGAGATGATCAAGTATATAAAGCTGAGCAGCCCATCTTGTATTGGTTTCGGGATTGAAGAAATCGCAGATGGTGAAAGTGAAGTAGAGGATGAAAACCAGGGGATGAGGATGAAGGAGAATACGAAGATGACAAGGTATGAAACATTTATTTCACCTTTCGTGCTCAATTATTTAGGAACTTCAAATGGAAAAATACCTCTGTTATGTTTCAAATCTGTGATCTTGACTCCAGGAATGGGTTGCTGTTCTAAAAGATGGAGATGATGACGATGATTATGTGTCAGATTCCGATGAATCACTTGGAGACTAGGCAAACTTGGAAACGATCCTATTACCATCCTATGTATTTTGTCAGGAGGATGGCCGAGGATACTTGCTGTCCCAAATTTGATTTATGATTTGTTAGATATTCAACATGTGAAAGATTGTAAATTTTTTTTGTTTATCTATCTAAATTGTATAGTTGCTTCAAATGATCATGTAGATTGGATGGAGCAGCCGTCTGCGGTCCTTTCTAAATCGAAATAAAATATTATTTAGGTCATTCATAAGTTTATGCATATAATAGATTTTTTTTTAGCTGTCAAAAAAAAAAGTTTTTTTAATGTAATGTTTTGTAACTAATTATAAAGAGAAAATTAACTTTTATACCACATTTGCCCTCATTCTTTTTCATTCTATCACATTGCAGGCTTATTTATCACTCATACCACAATTGAAGTGTGTAATGACCATTTTGCCTTTCCTTTTGTTTGCTCAAATTTCGGGGACAAAATTCATAGTTTAAGCACACAAAAAGAAGTTTACATACAGTTGTCCCCGAAGTTTGAGTCTTCCACAATTTCATCTTATTTTTGCATGTTTGCTGGTTTTTGTCCCTCAATTTTAATTCATTATTCTTGGATATTAGTATGTAAACTCTAATTGCGGTTTTTTTATTTTGTTTGATGTTTATATTTCTTTTGATTATTGTCACCGAATAGGTTTTTTGTCCCCCCAGATATTTGTCCCTAAATGTTGCACTTTATCTGCCACATCAGCCGAGGGCAAACCCCTCTTTTTCATACCACAATACCACATGAATGTGGTACAAGTGCTAAATCATTCTCCATTGTGGTAGAGATGCTAAGAAATTTGAAAAATGTGGTACATTTGGCAAAAATCTCAATTATAAAAGTGTTTTGGTATTTAAAATATTAGAATTAAAAAAAAATGTTGCAAATAATTGTGGGCTTGCCACATCAGCACAAAAACTTATCCTTTACATTATAGAGGATAATAACAAAATATATTTATATGGTAAAAAATATCTTTTCAAAATCATTTATTAAATATCTTAAATATATTTGTATACAATAGATGTTTGAACAAAAAAGAAAGTATAAACCATTAAAAATATTTATTTGTGATATTTAAAATATTAAATTAAATCTTTCAGAAGTTCTTAACATTGTTTCAAGTATTTTTCTTTGATTAAAGAAAAATTTCTCAAACTTATCATTGTTATTAAAAATATATATTTTAAGATATTTGATTACAGAAAAAGTTAAGACATTTGTAATTACTTCTAACTATAGTGGACTATTAAATCAAACATTAATAAAATAATAAGTTAATCAATTTCTGCTTATTAACAAATAACAACTAGCTAGTAGTCATATATATATGCTCTTCAGTAATATTCTTTGTTATCAAATCCAAGCGATCACAGCATAAAAGATTAATTTAGCATAAAAGATTAATGTCCAACACATAAGTGCTCCGCCAACGTAAAAACAGTTTAAAGCCTTGGTGGGATTATATGGTGCCAAGCAAGTGAGTGTATTCTACTAAGCACATCAAATTGGACTACATGTTTAGAAGCGAGCTTGGTTTTAATTAACCCATGTCTCAATCTTTGGCTAAATGGCAGGATGACCTCGGGAATTGTCTACTCGATATTGATGCACTTCTTGATCATCACCGCATATACTTTTTTGATTTCTCAGCTTTTTGGCCTTACAAGTGATCAGTTTTTTAAAGACCCGCTTAGCTTTGTGAGGGACTGGCTGATGTTGCCTTGCTTTTGGTATTGTGGGTATGAACTTGTCTTAAGGAAATTGGATCGGCGGCTTGTGCATTTTTGTCATAGCTTGTTATATATGTTCATCTACACCACCTGCTTGGCACCATATAATCCCACCAAGGCTTTAAACTGTTTTTACGTTGGGGGAGCACTTATGTGTTGGACATTTTTCGTTTCAATCGCCTTTGTTATTCATCTTGCTTTTCGGGAAACGATGGATCCTCCAAAGTCTTTACCAATCACCCCCATAGAGACATTTATGTATATTTTTATGATAAAACTCTTTTTAGTTTATTTTAAATATTAATATTAATACTATTGGTGGTCATAAGTAGATAACTTATATATATTAATAAAATGATTTTTACAAATTAAAAAAAAAACATCAAAATGTTTGTGGAATACCATTTATAATTACGTACAACAGAAACCTTTAGACTAGAACTCAAACAATTTCTTTAAAACTTGTTTCTCTTCACTTTTGTTTTCAAAGATATATGATGATTAATTTGTTTATTCATCATAACGTTTTTGACTTAATTTGTGTTTTCAAAACTTCTTTCTCTTAACGTTTTAGATATCAATTCATTAATTTGTTTATTCAATAATTGTCAAATATTATGGAATAGAATATATTATTGAGTTGTATCAAATATGAAAATACAAAATACATATATATAATGTCAACATTAACATAATGCTAACACCCATATAATGTAAACTTTCCTAAACACATAAGTATATAGCTTGTACAAGAGGTAATATAGAGATCTATAATATTCTTCGATTTGGGCTTCACTCCATAATGGACTTTAACGATCCATATTACTTGGTCCGCAAGATACACATCTTGCGTATCTCCAATACTCCCCTGCACGACAAAAGTGAGACGCGAAACGCAAAATATGCAATCACAAAGCGGAACACCTATGTCGTGGACATCATGTCGAGGAAGGACAAATCATGTCAAACACTCCTCGGGGTACAACAAACTTCAAAAGAGGGATGGAACTTCAGCTCGCCTTTAGTCTTGGTAAATTGGGAATAACAACATCCCGTGGGTGCAAATCTTGCAACTCCACAAATAATTGTCCTTATCACGGACAGTCCACAAATCGGATTAAAAAATTTTGACCTAAAAACAAGAGCATTCCAAACAACTCCCCCGTAATATGAGAAATCAAAACTCATATTAAAAAAATTAAATATTCTAATCAAGAATAAATCTCTCCAATCTATCAATCCGTGAAACCCAAAAACCCATAAGCATCATCACTTTGTAGAATATCCTAATTAAAAAAACTCTTGCACTAATTCAATAAAGCCTTATTTAGAAAGAAACCTAACTATTGTAATAAACGTAGACAAAAAAAAATATCTCATACCCTAAAATCAAAACCATAACGTGGACACAACCTCACGTCATCATCATCTGGATCGTCACCATCACCATCGTCTTCGATGGCTTCACATCCCATGGGCATTATGATCACAAATTTATTTTAATGCGGAAG
Source organism: Arabidopsis lyrata subsp. lyrata (assembly GCF_000004255.2). Taxonomy (NCBI): domain Eukaryota; kingdom Viridiplantae; phylum Streptophyta; class Magnoliopsida; order Brassicales; family Brassicaceae; genus Arabidopsis; species Arabidopsis lyrata. Next base: position 10,321,681 of record NW_003302550.1, on the reverse strand, counting down.
CGTTTAATTTAGATTAACAACTCACAAGGATCGACTTCTCTGATACCATGTCAAATATTATGGAATAAAATATATTATTGAGTTGTATCAAATATGAGAATACAAGATACATATATATAGTGTCAACAGTAACATAATGCTAACACCCCATATAATGTAAACTTTCCTAAACACATAAGTAAATAGCTTGTACAAGAGATAATATGGAGATCTAGAATATTCTTCGGTTTGGGCTTCACTTCATAATGGACTTTAACGGTCCATACTATTTGGTCCGCAAGATACACATCTTGCGTATCTCCAATAGAAATCCCTCAAATGCAAGTTTTTCAAATAAGACAGGGACACATGTTTTTGAAATGCAATTGCCTACGTGACGATTGTCATATCTTGAGCAGCCGTGTTTACCTTCTCAAGTCTCCTAATCGAGACCGTCCCCAATATTGGTAATAAAATCTGTTTTTTGAATAGATTCTTGAATATTGATGATACTTAAACGAGAATTTTTCTTCGATGGCTTCAAATGAGAGTATAAGTTTTTGATTTTTCTTCTACACACTTTCAGCTTTGATTTCTTAAATCATCCGTTGCACAAGTTGTAAAAACGTATATTTTTTTTTAATCTAATTTAACATTAAATTCAAAAAATTAGTAACGAGAATTTGTTAATGAAAGGTTTTTTAAGCTATACAAGCAAAAGAGAATGGAGAAGTTGTTCTACATAGTTTGTTCTTAAGAGGAAACTCCTCTGCATATGGATGCTTGTATCCTAGTCTGTCACTTGATTTGCTCAATTGTCAAATCTTTGAGCTAGCACAAGAACATGTGGCTTGTTACAGCGAATGGTCTGAATTATTCGAATGCATTTCAAAATGTGAAGAACGTTGTTGGGGTCGGATTTCATCCACCTCTTAAGACCGAGCCAAACTTCAATACCTCGGAGTATCTTCACAATCACTTTGGGAACATTCTTGTCGCCTTGGGGTATATGTTCCGTCACCTCAGGGTATCTTTGTAGTCGCCTCGGGGTACCCTCGTAGTCACCTCGGAGTACTCTATCGATTACCTCAGGTACTCTTCTTGTGTTAGGAGACTAACATTTTTATATCTTGTGTTTCATGCAACTTGGAACAAAACTAAAACTTAAAAGTGTTTTTTATGTCATTAGTTGTCTCCAACAGCTAGTGATATCAGGTGACAAACTCATTCTCATAGAGATGTACACAAAGAGTCGATACGATTTTCACATACCTAACATCCGTGAGAAAAATATATGGTTCGAAATATCAGAGTTAAACGAGGAAAGAAACGATTGGGATCAAGTGGAAGATATGGATGGTAGCGTGTTGTTCTTGGAGCATTATTGCACTTTTTCATGCTTGGCTACTGAGATTCCGGGGTTTAGAGCTAACTCTATAATCTTCATGGACTTGTGGGGAGGATCTAACTCGTATGAACATGAAAGCATTCTCGTGTAAGAATATGATCAGAAAGGAGTAATATTTTTAAGAGATAAACCGGAGTATATAGAGCTGTTTCCATTTCTCTCTGGTTGGGTAATCTCCAACGGATGATCAGTAACTAATTGTATATGGTTTTAAATATTAAAAAAAAAAAATTGTATATGGTTTTGTATTATATATATCATCATGTATCAGTATTTTTGGCATTGATATAGTACCAATTATTTGACTTTATTAACTTTTTCTATCTTATATATTTTAGCTAGGTTGCATGGGAGATTTTATATGGACCAGCTACTAGAAGATGCCATCTTTAATTACGATAAAGACTCCAAACTCTATATTGACCATCAAAGAAACAACACTTATCGATTACTCTAAATTATTGAAGTACATAAAAATTGATGTGGAGGCAAAATGGGTTGGAGATTGACCATCAAAGAAAATTGAAGTACATAAAAATTTACACTAGAATTATAAAAATTGATTCAGCTAAACAAAATGGAGAAAAAAACGATTCAGTGTAAAATATATAAAAAAGAAAATCACCGGAAACTAAAGAATCAGTTCCTTTTAATTATCAAAAAAACAATTAAAGAATCAGTTGATGGTAATTCAATCTATTATTTGGAAGTACACATCATAATACTAGTTCAATTCTTTATAAAAGAAATACTAGTTTAATTTAAATATCCATAACTGTAGCTAATACGACATATTGCAATTGTATTATTTAATTAATGGATTGGAATTACTTAAATACTATAAGAATGATGTATATGTGACAAATCGATTGAAGATGATACAAATACAAGTTAATGAAAGTCTTCTTGTATTACTCAAAAGCAAAAAAAAAAAAAAAAAGCGATGGTTAATTAGCCATCTTGCGACTTTAAGTCCATCAATAGTAAACATTACTAATATTTAAAATTAGAACTAATATAGTTGTTTTACTAAGTTAAAAACCACAATTTTTGCAATTACCTAATCGTTTTTCGTTTTGTTTTTTAAATTTCACATTTTTAGCTCATTATTGGTCCATAAACTCTTATTTAATTTATCTAAAGCCATTGCCATTTCCATTCTCAAAATGTTAAAGATTTCTTAACTAATTTTACAACGTCAAATCAGTTATTTTTATTATGTTTTTACTCAGATGGCACTAATAAAAATTATTTTATGAACAGTTCACTTCACACACTTTTTTTTTGCAAAACATATTTTGGATTAAATAATTTAACCTTAGGAAATATTTAAGCAAAACTCATGAAAAAATTATTATATTATAATGATATATATAATATAAAAATAAATTGTGAAGTATAATCTTTCATGAAGGTTATGAAATTCGGATAGTACTAATCTATATTACTTAATTTGTTTATCCCAAGTTTTTATTGTATTTTTGTTAATAGCATGTACACTATGTGAATTTGAATCTAGGCGATGACAATGTTCATATGAACTACTAGCTAGATTATGTTCCAGATTTGTATTCATTCTTTTTTAGTTTTCTCTTTTGTTTGTTATTTTTTTTCGTAATTTGTAGAGTGAAAATATTTTTTTTGTATAAATTCTCAAATAATGCTAAGAAACGACTGAAAATGGATGTAACTTTCATATTGAAGGGTAAAATACTATAAATCTTATGTACTTTAATTTTATTTATAATAGATAGTTTCTTATTAGAATTTTATGTGTGTCCTAATAAGTTGATGATAAACTTGTAGTTACAAAAAATTAAAATGGTAATTATATTTGAAATTATAATTACAATATATTTCAAGTCCTTTTCATCTAATGCTTTCACAAATTTCCTACGTTTGAGATCAATACTCAATGATGTGGTGGTTATAATTATTTAAGTTCTTTATTTAAGCTATTGAATTAATAAATTAAGCTATATCTTTAAAGTTTAAATATGTATAGATCATCTACGTGTTGAGAAAAAAATTACGAACATTCTAGCATATAATCAAACCATTAATAAAAAAAGATAATAATTGAAGATATAAATATGTGTATTATTATGAAAAATTGAACACTAATAAACGTATATATTTTTTTCAAAAAAACTTTTATAAATGCGTCGATTGAGTTTTGATCAGTTTTATAGTTTACATCAACCAATTAGACCAACCTATAGATGATAAATTACGTTAATAGAAAAACCTTAAATTAATCAATATAGAAAACGTTTGCCGGTGATAATTTCTTATTATTATCATTATTATTATTGTTTTCTCGTTAAGTTTATCTTCGTCATTATCAATCTGCTTAGTCAAACCTAAGTTTTGTCCGTTCTAATGACAAAACTCATGTACAGCACATATAGATAGGAACAAAAACTATTATATTTATGATTAATTAAGATATAACTGGACAAGTATAAAAACAATTCGGGTGACAGCTAAAATCCTAATTCAAACAATCAACCAAATACGTACCTAACAACACAATCTCTGCGAAGGGTTTTGTGAACGAACTTGGTTTCTTCGTCTTTCCTACTTCTTTGTGTAATTTACCCAAAAAAATGTTTTGTATTCGGTTACTCGTTTTATGTACTCGGTTTCTTAAAAACAGTTTTGTATTCTTCCACCCACAATTTGGCTATACACCTAATTAGCCCATAATTCAATTATAGATAACTTGTTTGGAAATGATTTCAAATATATGGATGTAAACCAAAAAAAAAAAAACAAAGACATAAACCGCCTACTATAATTCCGAAACATAAAGTTCTATACAAAAATAGAATCAATATACAAGAAATAGATGCGGAAATTTATGAATAGGAAAATCAAAACACTGTAAAAACATTATTGGAGAACACACATATTGTAGTAATAAAAACATTATCTTGTGAAAACAAAAACTTAGATTTTTGGATCCATCATACCAACCGTGTTGAAAAAAAAAAGATTTGTGGATACCGTGTGACTGAAACATAAGATACATTGGCTATGCAAATGCAATAGTTAGTCTTGTGTTACTTGTGTAGTAACTACATGATATGAGAAATAGGTTCAGTTCAATTAGCCTTCAACGGTTCAACCAATACGCCATCGAAGCATGTATGCTAGTTAGGTTTGTGCAAAGATGCCTACGTACCGCTTCGATAGATATGCATGCTACGCCTGATCATTTTCTTTCCTCATCAAAGTGGCAAAATGTGTTATCTACCTCTTTTTGCGTTTGGGTCATCTGGGATACGTTTGATAGACAATTTTGAAAAATCGTTTTTGGTAAAAATTCAATATGGTTCTAATTAAGATCTACGTGCCGCATAGTAATTGGCAAATACTTAATAACTAAAATTGACTCCTAAATAATATTGTATTCTTCTTTAGTTCCATAAAAACTTTGACTATAAGCTTATAAGAAAATAAAATTTTATATTTCTCATAATATCATGTAAACAACATTTTATGTATTTGGTAAATAACATAACAACTTCAATTTCATAAATTAATATGAAAATCTTCCAAATTACTTTTGTTTCTTTTTTTTGTCCGTTTTCATATAATGTGGTCCACCACCAACGCTTAAAAACTTATCACTGCGACTAAAAATAAAATAAAATTACTTGAGATTGTCAATGACGTGAACCATGACTAGTTGATCAACAAAAAGACGGCCACGTTGAAAGCTTTGAATTACAGCTATACATTTAACAAATACATACTCTATAGATTTCCGTAACTGTACTTACGTGAACACTTATTTATAGTACGAAGACGTGTTTTGTTTTCGCCCAAACCAACTCGCTTTTTTCTATTTCCTCCTAATTCTTCTTCGCTTCTTTCCCAACCAAAAAACACCATTCTTATCTCTACAAGAATTAGAGAAGATCTATAGATTTCAAACACCATTTCTACGGCTGCAAATTTCCAAATCGCCAGGTTAGTGTTTTATTTCATTTGTCCATTTTTTTTTTGTTCTTGGGTTCGAGTAGTTGACAAAGTCCATTACATCACAAACAACAGTTTTATGAATCCTTCCTTGAGAACATGCATAAGCTACCTGCGATTCTTTATTTGCTTTAATATGACCTTTAGGGTTCTTATTACGAATAAATTTATGAATTGTTTTTTCTTTTTCTCCTCGTTCTTTCTTTCCTAAACCCAAAGTGATTCCAGAAACAAAAATTAGCTTATTAAACCCCAATGCCAATTGATAGTTTTAACAAGTTAGCTCTAAACCAATGTGATGTAAAGTTCACAAAGATTCCTGGTAATTTACAAAGATTTCTAGTTTTACTAGTACATGTTTGTGATTTTTATAAGATCAAACCGGTTTTGACAAGCGATGGAACATGAACAAATATTGGTTACCAGTTAAACGCGTAAATATGCATAAGCGTTGTTGGCCGGTCGAGCCATAATGAAGTGGACCCAATGACTTGATAGGCACATAGCACCACACCATTCATTTAAGATCTTTTGTTATTTTTTGTTATTTTATTTTTTTGACAGCCAAAAAGAGAAGTATATTTTTTGTTCTTTTCCTGTTGTTTACAGGATTTCTTTTTTTTTTTTTTTTTTTTTTTTTGAAAAAACTTGTTTACAGGATTTTTTTTTTTCGTTAAAAACTTAAAACCAATTTAGTTAGCTTTTTGTATATTGCCTAATTATGGAAGTCTTGATATTACCTAATAATTTTTGAAACTACAATGTTTTTAATTGGTTTAGCTTAGATCATTGACGTGGAACATCTCAAACGAATATGACAAATTATAAGGATTTATTAATGCAGGATTTCTAAAATTACAGATTTAATTTGTTGGTTTCCTAAAATTACAGTTTCTCTTAAACAGATATTCAAAGAATCTACCCAACTCAAATTTAGAAACCAAAAGGAAAACTCAAAATTCGAAAACAAAAAAATAATGAAAACTGAATTTTTTTATTCACTTCTTTGCCCTTTCTTCTTGTTGGTGTTTTTTTCCTTATGATTGTTTAGTTTGAGGAGATTTTCCATGGGCTTCCCAAGTCTCAAATGCACATTTACTTTCTTTATAAGTGTTTATTTCTTTTATAAAGAACATTTATTGGTTTAAAGTACAAGTGTTCCGGATTAACAAACAATAGCGATATTTTTTTCTATTCAATAACACCATTTTCTAATATATATATGGGGTAAGTGACCAAGTATAGTCGAATTCCATTCAGCTGGGAAACCAGCTTAGTGACAAAACCACTAGACTTTGCATATTAATGATATATTAGGTATACGTTTATATGTGGAGAATTTAGGTCACGTTGATTTAATTAGTGGCCTAAACCACTAGAATTTTCGTATCAGTTTATGATTTTAGAAAATGTAAAACCCAAATTCATTTTAAATCATGCAATAGAGAATTGTGAAGAAAAAAAGGTGAAAATTCTAATGAATCAAGAACTCGCTAGAACTCCTTTTCCCTAGTCAATATTTTATTTTGAATATTCTGTTTTCCCTTTGCATATACTTTCAACAATCTAAAAAAATTACAAATGCAATTGTATTGACTTCAAGGGTTATACTTATCAATCATTTTTGTTAATGAATGAATCAATAATACAAGTCAAGTCAGAAGATTAGTTAACTATAAATTTAAAGATAACGAAAATTAATATAAATCTTATATGTGTCAACTAATTAGTATGTAATCAATTTGCTTGTTTTTTTTTGTTTTTTTTTGCTACAGGGGAAATAAAAAAATGGACGAGAAACCAAACTATGTGATACAAGTAGAAGAAGAGCTTCCAAGTTTACTGAGAAAAGCTACAACAGAAGAAATGGTTGGGTTTGACAATTACAAAGAGAATGGTCATCCTTTTCCTCACTCAATCAGTCGTTTTCATCCTTCTCATGCCTCCACGACTACTTTGGTATGTTACTTATTTTATTTGTCACTTTCCACATTCGCAACAAAATTAGGTTATAAACTTATATATTATATAACTAAATCCGATAAAATTATTTTGGTATATTATTTACTTTATTTATCACTTTCCACAAAAATTAGGTTATAAACTTATTATATAACTAAATCCGATCAAATTATTTTACACATATTTATATGGAAAGAATGGTCAAGAAGCATCAAGATCAATAGACACAATGGAAGCTCATCATAACTACAATGAGACACCACCATGGACTCATCAAAGAAAACCATCAATTTCAATGCCAACTTCACCAAATGTTCTCATGATCTCCGACCCGACAACATCTTTGGCTTCCGAAAACAACAAGAACAGTGGGTCGACTGGGAAATCTGTCAAGTTTCTCTCTCAGCCAATGACCAAAGTCTCATCTCTCTACATAGAAACCGGTAACGATGATAATGATCGTCGTCTTAGCCATGATAATCATCATCATCGTCAACAACAACATCAGAATGGTCATCATCAAAATCAAAATCCGGCGGCGAACAAGCTTAAAGACAACAGGTACAACTCGTTCAAGACTTGGTCGGGGAAACTCGAGAGACAATTCACAAGAAAACCAGCTTCTGTTGAACCAGAGGCACCAAACCGGAATAACCAAAATTTGAATACCAATGAAGCCATGCCTGTGGACCGCTACTATGATGCCTTAGAAGGTCCTGAATTAGAGACTCTCCGGGTACGTACCTACTCTTGTTTTTCTATTACATGCATTGATGTGGTAAATTGTTTCAATGATCTTTTTGCGAAAATATATGATTACTAGAAACATGCGAATCATTTTGTCACTCAAAAAAATTACCAAGCAGACTTACATTTAAGAGTGACATGTTTTATAACTCTCTTTTATTTTGTCTACGTCGCAGCCTCAAGAAGAGATCGTTCTACCAAATGATAAAAAGTGGCCGTTTCTTCTCCGTTACCCGATCTCCACCTTCGGTATGTGCCTCGGAGTGAGCAGCCAAGCCATAATGTGGAAAACTCTAGCCACCGCGGAGCCAACCAAGTTCCTCCATGTACCCCTCTGGATCAACCAGGGTCTCTGGTTCATCTCAGTCGCTTTGGTCCTCACTATCGCCACCATCTACCTCCTCAAGATCATCCTTTATTTCGAAGCCGTACGCCGCGAATACTACCATCCAATTAGAATCAACTTCTTCTTTGCTCCTTTCATTTCTTTACTCTTCCTGGCCCTCGGTGTCCCACCTTCCATAATTACAGATTTGCCGCATTTCCTTTGGTACCTCCTCATGTTTCCTTTCATCTGTCTTGAGCTTAAGATCTACGGTCAATGGATGTCCGGTGGTCAACGCCGGCTCTCCCGAGTCGCCAACCCGACCAACCATCTCTCAGTCGTCGGGAACTTTGTTGGTGCCTTGCTTGGAGCGTCCATGGGGCTTAGAGAAGGCCCTATATTCTTCTACGCTGTTGGGATGGCTCACTACTTGGTTCTGTTTGTGACTCTCTACCAAAGGCTACCGACCAACGAGACTTTGCCTAAAGATCTTCACCCTGTATTCTTCCTCTTTGTCGCGGCTCCAAGTGTTGCTTCCATGGCTTGGGCTAAGGTCACTGGCTCCTTTGATTATGGCTCCAAAGTTTGTTACTTTATCGCCATTTTCCTCTATTTCTCATTGGTACGTTTCACATATAATTTTAGCTCACGTATTTCTTTCTTTAGAAAAGTCAGAAAGGTTTATTCACTAATACCAGTCTTCCCTTTCTTTAAATTATAGGCTGTTCGGATTAATTTCTTCCGGGGAATCAAGCAAGTTTAAGAAAATTACTTTTATTACTGTTGGATTTTTAGTTATCCGCTAGCTTAAATTTCTCATCCACTTTTCTTTGTTTCTAATAGATTTTCGCTGTCTTGGTGGGCGTACACATTTCCGATGACCGGAGCTGCGATTGCAACCATCAGATATGCAACAGTGGTTAGGAGCACTATGACTCAAATCATGTGTGTGGTCCTCTGTGCCATTGCAACGTTGGTCGTATTCGCACTGCTTGTGACCACCATTATCCATGCCTTTGTTCTCCGGGATCTTTTCCCCAATGACCTCGCCATAGCCATCAGCAACCGCCCGAGACCCAAACAGAATAGCCATCACCGGTGGCTAGACCAACTGAGAAATGTAAGCTCAGAGAACATCGAGAATTACTTGAAATTCACAGACTCCGACAGCACTCATAGTAATGATTTAGAAGCTTGCAACGGCAAAACTCAAGAGAGTGATTCATCATAAATTGGAAAATCATTAAAAAAAAATTCATAACCCCTGGTACAGAGTCGTATCCGAAGTTTTGGTTTTTATTTGTTGTCAGTGTCTCTGACACAAGTGAGGAACATAGTAACGGTAATGTTGCTGTGGTTCTAATGAGCATGTGTGTAAAAGTAGTAGTAAGCAAACGATAGGGGTTGTCTACAATGGTGAGCCAATCCAAACGACCCAGTATCTCCTAAACCGGAACTGTTAACAGTTATCACAATACTTCAAAGAGCATGTAAACTTGTTTTGTTCCAATAAATAAAAAGTTTTGAGGGGTTATCATTGTATCAATAGCATCAGAAATGAAGATACGCAATCATGTTGGTTCTACTCAGATCAGCTAAGCCTGATAAGAGCTTCAGTTTCACATAATCATTTCTATTTCGGTAACTTAATGGATACCGCCATATCGAAATATCAAGATATAAACAGAAATCAAGAAGATAGAGAATCAAATGGCATAAGACCAAGCTAAACACTAGTACTCGAGCCTTTATACTACAAAAGGGACAACAAAATCATCATCGTACTGATTAGCTAATGAATGCGCACAGGGGAAAAGCTCTGATCAGATCAGCTAAGCTATTGAAGTTCTCGTAACCAGTTGACATAAGAACTTGAGATATATTGTAAAATCTCAATTTTAACATAAACAGATTACAGAAACAGAAAACAAGACCCTCAAGAAACAAAAGGCATAAGAATCAAAGCTTGAACTCAGCAACAAACTAGCAGTAGAATTCCATATTGTCCTAGGAACAAATCTAAATTCTCAAAGCAAAAGAGACAAAATCTTCAAAAATCTCTAGTTCCTGTACAAAAGATTTCGATGCATACATACCCGAGGAAGTTCATTTCAATTCAGTTCAGTTCGGTTCACTCCGTATGCCATTTAGCCGCCAAAGAAAGAGAAGAAGCCGCGTTTCTTAGGCTCTTCCTCCACCATAACAGCCTTCATACTATCTTGCTCCACGAGTCTCCAAGCTGCCTGCTCAAATGCCAATCCCGCAAGCGTTGGAGGCTTGTTCAGAACAAGGGGAAACCCTCTATTCGTGCTTCGAATAACCTCAGAATCTTCAGGAATCACGCCGAGCAACGACAATCCCAACATCTCCTGCACATCTAACACTGACATCATATCCTCTCCTTTGATCATATCAGTTCTCACTCGGTTCACAATCATCTTTATATCTCGAATTCCGTCGCATTCTAACAAACCCGTAACCCTATCTGCATCTCTTAGCGCTGTTATATCCGGAGTTGTAACCAGGACTGCTTCATTCGCCGGAGTAATGGCGGTTATAAACCCGGCATCGATTCCTGCAGGACAATCAATGATGATGAAGTCCGGTGAACCTTCCGGCCTCGTTTTCAACGCATCAACAAGCCATTCCAATGCTTTTCCACCAAATCCCATCGGAAGTTTCGATCTAGGTTTCGAAATACATAGCAATTCGAAATTCGACCAACGCTTATCACGTACCAGAGCTTGATCGAGACGACAATCTCCATTTATAACCTCGACGCAAGTGTAATTAACTCGATTCTCTAACCCTAGAAGGAGATCGAGGTTACGAAGTCCAAGGTCCGCGTCAATAGCGACAACTGAGAAGCCGTAACGAGCTAGAGAGAGACCAACATTTGCGGTGGTTGTCGTCTTTCCAACACCGCCTTTTCCTGAAGTAATAACGACGATACGCGGTGTTTCTCCGGCGAGTTCCGGTTTGCGATTAAACTGAAGAACGGATCGTATTGGACTCCGTCTGCTAGGGTTATTGACGAATCGTGGTGAAGATAGTAGAGGTTTGTGTGAGAGAGACGATGGAAGGAGAAGAGATTGATGATTCGTCGAGAACAATCTCAGAGACGCCATTGATAGTGCTGCTTCTTCAGCTGTCTCCACAGAGACAGAAATGTTTCTGAGCGTTGTGGCTTCACAGGGTTTACGGTTTATCAACAACTTTTGAGATTCCGGTTTATAATTTCTCCAACGTAAACCGGTTTAATATTTAACCAAATAATGTGTCGGTTCTACCAGTTACAAACATACAACCAAACAAAATTATACCAAACACAAACAGAATCTAAGATACCGGTACACCGCTTTGGTTTCCCGGTTTATGTATTGTTTCTCTATGACTATGAATACTCTTGCTCTATACAGGAATGACTTTTATTTATCTGCCAGCGTTGGTCATTAGCTGAGAGAAGACTTGGCTGCTACTGATTATGCCTGAAGTTCCATCTCCATAGTCCCTATCTGTGTTCGAGCCACTAGACGGACCTTGCCGAGCTGTTCCCGAGTCGGTAACATCTCCATAAACTTCTTCAGGATTGTTCAATGGTCCTGATTCTTGAAGCTGAAGTACATGTTCTAAATTCCACAGAACATCACCAATTGTCGGTCTATCTACGCCGTAATCCGCACAGCATTTCTCGGCGGTTTCTGCGAATTTCTTCAATGAGCACGGTTTGATTTCATCTGCGATATTCGGATCAACTATTTGATCGAGCATCCCTTTCCTTTGCCACTCGATTGCCCATTCTGCTAAATTGACTTGCTCTCTAACAAGCAACGGATCAACAGCAGGTCTAGCGCAAAGAACTTCGAAAAGAACAACCCCAAATGAATAAACATCGGATTTATCCGTGAGCTGTTGTCTTCTGAAGTATTCAGGATCAAGATATCCGAAGCTTCCTTTTACACCGGTGCTCACATGTGTCTCATCAATACAAGGACCGGATCTTGAGAGTCCAAAGTCTGCAACTTTGGCTACATAGTTGTTATCTAGTAAGATATTGGTAGATTTGATATCCCGGTGGATGATTCCTTGCGAAGAACCGGTGTGAAGGTAATGAAGTCCTCTGGCTGCACCAATGCAGACCTCAAGCCGTTGCTTCCATGACAAAGGCGGGTTGGAGGATCCGTATAAGTGACTTTTGAGCGGTCCTTTATCCATGTACTCATAAACAAGAATCATCTCAGACTGTTCTTCGCAATACCCCACCAGCGAAACCAGATGGCGATGACGGATCTTAGAGAGGATGGTTATCTCAGATAGAAACTCCGGTAAGCCCTGTCTTGAACCAGGCGAGCCTCTCTTTACAGCTACTTTGGTGTTGTCTTTGAGAGACCCTTTAAAAACCATCCCAAATCCGCCTACTCCGATTACTAAACTTTTATCAAAGTTATTGGTTCCGGACTGTAATTCCGCGAAAGAGATTCTCAGAGTATGGTAGCCACTAGAACTAACAGTTCTTTCAGTTGTTCTACTGTTGGAACTGCCTCTGAACCTCCTCAAAGGTGTCCACCCCGTGCTTTCCGAACTCCTCGTCTTGTTGTTCTTGCGCCTGCACAAGCACAAAACGCACAAGAAGAACAGCGACAAGAACACAAAACCTCCCAAAACCGAGCCAACAACGATCCAGACAACATTCCTCTTTCCAGATACCACTTCAGAACTCACAGGGCTTAAAATCCTCATGATCTCAACTCCATTCAATAGAGCATTAACTCTCGCCGGATTACTAAGATCAGACGGTCCAACACTAATCCTCAACATTCCAGAACGATCAGACTCCGCAACAAAATCAATGTACAAAGGAGACGCAAGCACATGGAAAGTAAGCGTGGAAAGATCAACATCTTTATACGCAAGATACTCATTGATAAACACATTGAAATAGAGCTGATTAAGCGACGAACTAACGATATCGCAGAAATGCAAACGAACCAAATGAAGAACTCGTTTCTCATCAACCTGAAATCCCCAACTAATGTTAAACCTCGCCTGCAACTCCTGATTATCTCTATCCATCTCCTGAGCAGTCATATAAACATTATCCGGAGCAATCTCTCTCGTGGCACCACCGTTTTGATAATTCGGAGAATGAGTAGTCCAAGCACGTCTCGCAGCAGCTCTCAACAAGAGATAGTTGTCATCAACAACCCAAGTCCTCCACAATGTATCATTAAACGGCGTCAATTTCGAACCACCAACGTTGATTCTATGAACAGTCTCAAGAACTTGAGATGACAAGTTACTAAAGATTTGAGCAGAGTTAGGGATTACAAGCTTAGTTCCTTGATCCATTATATAATCATTAGGTGCTGAAAACACTTCAACCGCATTAACAAACCCAAACCCAGAAGCTTTAGAGGGCAAAAACGAAATCTCTAAAACAGGGTCATCGATTTTGAGTATGAATTCTTTAACAACGACGGAGCTAGTACTGAAACTATTCATCACAGAGAACCCATTAATCAAAACTCGAAATTTCGCAGACCTTAAGTTAAAGCTTGAAGCTTTAAAAGGCGCGAAATGGAGACGGATAAAGTGAGTGCCTTTGGTAGTGACTTGGAATTTGTATGATCCTCCGATGGGGAAAACACGAGCTGTGTTGTATAAAGCGGGTGAATCTGGAGATGGGTTCGGGTCAGAAATCGAAATGGATCGATCGGTGGAGAGAAAACTCGAGCCAGGTTTTGAAGAGTCGCTGAGAAAAGAACGGATTGTGAAGAAAGATGTGTTGGTGTTAGAGCCGGAATTGATGAGGTAATTATCAGTTGGAGTGAAAGAAGCGAGAGAAAGATGAAGAAGAGAGAAGAAGAAGAGAAGGGTTTGGATTAGATTTTTGGGAAACGCCATTAGAGTGAAGCTTTTTGGGGAAGGTTTGAGAAAGTTTTTGGGTTGATGATATTAAAGAGAAGAAGAGATGGAGAAACTAGAAAGTGCGTTTTTGCTGTCACTTCTCTGTATTTGTATTTTTTTCCCACTAAAGGGTGAGTGAAAGAGAAAGTGTTGTTTGTGAAATCATTAGGGAAGCGAATTTTGTCAACAGCAATGGGAAAACAAAGGAAGCTTATACCTGCTTTGTTTGTGATTCGGTGGCAATCATATTCAAAAAGTTTTGTTTGTTTAAAATATAGTTGATTTTACTGATTTGGTAATGAGAAAGGAAAATTTTAGTTAATCATTTTTTTACGCTATTAGTAGGGATGTTTGATTCATTTTTGGATTAGATATAAACAGTTTTGAGATATGTTTTTGACGAAAAAACTGAGGGTTCTAGAGCAATATTATTGGGAGGTGCTTAGTTTTGGTTCTTAGTAATATTTTTGGTTCTTACCCCAATTTTTGATTCTTAGCTAAGAGTTATTCCTTAGCAAAATCATCAATTAAACTTTTAATTTTAATTTCTTTTGAGCTAAGAACCAAGTTAAGCACTTCCCAATAAAAATGGTCTTATGGATTAACTCATCGTAGGTGGTGTGATTATTGTGGTTTTAATAGCATAACTAACAAGGTTTGAACCGACGCATTATTAAAAAACTTTAATAAATTAACAAGATACAGTGTAGGCAAGTTAAATAATTCACTCGTTAATTCAATAGACCTAAACATACTAATTTAATAATTAGAAAGGACATTATTATCCTTCTCCGCTATAATCCTTGACATCCAGAACATTATTAGACGTCGCTTAGACCCTCTGTCTCGAGCTGAAAGAATCATTCCCTCTAATGTTTCTTTCCTATTTTCGTGGTTTCAGGTGTTCCAATCTTAGTTTCCCTTGGATCGATGTCTGTTCTGTTGGTAAGTAGGTTTGTTCTGTTTCTTATTGTAGCTGGCTTCTGCATGTTTATATTTTGTAATCGTTGTTTCTAATGGAAGTTAAAAAAGTCAAAAAAAAAAAAATAATAATAATAATTAGAAAGAAAAATAAGGAAAGCAACTGTCACCAAATTAGAAGTACTCTTTTTATGGGTATCCATGATCCATCATTTTTTTTTTTTTGATAGCAATCCATCATTTTTTACAAAGTTTTTTTTTTTTTTTCACTAAAAATAAGATTTCATTGATAGAATTTTTTGGATGGATTACAACAGGTGGGTTACAAAGGCCGACAAGGGGAAACAATCCTTCCAGAGACTAAGCCGGCGAGTAAACTAAAACTCCCGAGGACAAAGATGAAGAAGCAAAAGGAAAAAAACCCAGAACAAACAAATACACAAAATCTGATCTAATACTTTCCGGATTCATAACCAAAGATTCAAATATAGATACACAAGTCTAAATCAAAGATAAAAGAACAGATCTGAGACTAGAAACTCACACAAAAGGAAATAAAATCAAGACTCTCTTTACCACAAACGGCGGTGAGACAAAACCAACACCCCGAGACGCAAAGGAAAGAAAGTCTCATGAAGAAAGGAAGGAGATCGAGATCTTGGATGGTGAGAAATCTGCATCTGAGGCGGCGTAAGATGGATTAGAACCAGCCTCTGTCGTGGTTGGGCGGCCAGAACTGAAGCTGCAAATGAAGGAGGCAAAACAAGCAGTAAAACCCAAAGATTTAGACTTAATATATCTAGATCTAAAAATCTAGATCTGAAACCGTTGGAAGAAAATATAAATCAGATCTGCTGGAAAAGAAGAGAAAACGAAACTAAAACATGGAGACAACAAAGACCCCGGCTCCGGTGCTGAAAAAGCCACCGAAACCGGTAACCCTAGCATCGGCGGTGGCTTTTCTTTTTACAAAGTCTAGATTAACTTTTTTTTTATCAACTCAAAATCTAGATAAAGAAGATGACAATAAAATACAAGAAAAGATAAAAACAAAAAGATAATTCCAATAGATGTTAATCATAATCCTTTTTTTTTACATTTCTATTCAATATTCATTATGTTTTCTTCTTATATTTTTTTGTCTTTCTATGCTATGTTTCTTTTGTTTGCTATTTTTTTTCTGTATCAAAAAATCGACTACGAAAATTAGTATTAGAGTAAAGTTTTAGAAAAAAACATTGTTAAATTTATTTTAAAATTTTATCATATTCATTATGTGGTATATATATGCTTATCATCTATTTTTTTTTTGTAAGAAATTTGTAAACTCACTAGATTTTAACCCGCGGTACACCGCGGGGCTATATTTTCTTAAAAAAATCAAAATGTAATTTGTTTGATAGATTATTTTGATTGTTAATTTTAGGATTTCACCCGTGGTATACGATCTTTTATAAATATCAACCCAAACCCGTCTCATCATATTACCCGTCCCGTGAAATTAAACATTATTTAGTTATTTTTCTTTTTAATAATACTTTTATTTAAAAGCTATATAATTCAAGTCAATTTAAAAATTTCTTTTAAATGGTTCCCATAAGATATATATACATCTATATATATTAAATTTGTATAGAGTTGAAATAATATTAATATTACAAATTTTTTATATAATTTAAATATTATAAATATTTTTTTAAAATATGTAATATATATTTTTTGTTATTGAATAAGAGGATATTATGTGTAAGAAATGTAGAAAATAAGAGTTTAATATTTTTATTATGGAGTCGTAAAAAAAATCTTTTATTTCTATACATGTTATTCATTTATTAATAATAAAAGAAAACAAATCCTTTAAATTAGATATTAACTAAAATAAACGCACCATAATTACTTATTAAGTAACAACCAATAAATTTCACCAAAAAATAGGTAACAACCAATAAATTCTAAACGCAGTAATTAAAGAATGAGATATTAAAAAAAATATATCAAATAAGATATAAGAATCTTAAAATAATTGAACATCTAAATAATTTAATTGTTAGTGTCGATTTTAATGCCTTCATTAATATGGATTTTTTTTTTTTACAGAGAAATATTTCCTAAAGATTATCACATTAATGACTCAGAAAATTAAGGAAGATATGAATTTATGATTCTCGAAATCGTATTGGTAATATCTTTAATTAATATTTTTCAAATTTAAATAATTAATGCCAATGGCATTCATCCATAAATAAGGTCCAACTCCAGGATTTATTTGCTAAAAGTCATCCAAAAATGTATATATAGATTTTGTTATCAATAAATTTGTTTACCCGAAAAAGGAAAAAAAAAAAAAAAGTTTCCAAAACTATAATATCGGACTTCAGACATTAATTGGCATCTAAAAGTGGTATGGCTCTTCTATTCACAGTGGTTTCACCAAATCCACTGTCACCCACAATCTCATCGCTCCACGTGTCTCCTTCCCGCCACCACTTATCATCAATAACCATCCGCCGTAACAAATCGCCGCCGGAAACACTACCTCCACCGCGTCTTGTTTCATCTCGACGCCGGCGCGTGAAGGTCTTCTCACAACAACGATTCCCTCTAATCACCCCCGACGATCACTGGTCTCAATGGGCCGCTCTATTCGCCTCCGGAGCTTTCGGTGTCTGGTAAATCACCTCAATTCTCTCTGTTGAAACATCTAGTTCTTAGGGTTTTGTATACTGATGAAATTACCGACTTCTTGAGGTCGGAGAAGACGAAAATTGGAAGCATGGTGAGTGGTGCGTTGACAAGTACGTTGCTTGGGCTCGCTGCGAGCAATTTAGGGTTAATTCCATTCGAAACGCCGTCGTATGACTTCTTCATGGAGTTTCTCTTGCCGCATACGATTCCATTGTTGTTGTTTAGAGCTGATCTTCGTCGTATTATCCGATCTACTGGGTCATTGCTTCTTGCATTCTTGATTGGATCTGGTAAAGATTTTGTCTTTGCGTAGTTTGGATTCATGCTTAGGACCAAAAATAGTTAGGTCTTTGAGAATCAAGAATTGCACTAATGTTGTAGTGAAGTGACATTTCCATTGATGATGTGGTTGATTAATCTATAAGTTGGTTTGTGGTAGTTGCAACGGTTGTTGGGACTGTGGTGGCTTTTATGTTGGTACCGATGAGATCGCTTGGTCCGGATAACTGGAAAATAGCCGCTGCTCTTATGGGGAGTTACATTGGTGGATGTAAGTTTGTCTGGAGCCTCTTCATTGCTTCTTTGGCTTGTTAACAGACAGAGGTACTCAATGTTGATCTTCATCGGTTAAAAAGTTTCTAGCTTTACTTGATTCTCGCCTATCGGAAAAAAGAGGAAAATCTTGCTAAATTGGTTTGTAAGATGTGTTTCTCACAACTTGGGACTTCTTCATGAGAAATGAGAACAAAACTGTTGGTTCTTGTTTTTTGTTCTGCAGCCCTTAATTTCGTTGCGATATCGGAGGCTCTACAGATTTCTCCATCTGTTGTAGCAGCGGGTGTAGCTGTAGACAATGTCATATGCGCTCTTTACTTCATGGTTTTGTTTGCGTTGGCCTCAAAGATACCCCCTGAGACCACCTCAGCATCTTCCCCTGGTAAACTTCATCTTGATTACATTTTATATTTTCTTGTATTATAAGGTAGTATGTTGCAATGCGGAAGGATTACTAAAGGACCAATTAAAGATGTGGTGACTCTAGGGCTACTTGGTTAGAGTTTGTCAAATTGATTTGAGTGAATATTGGTATAGTTATTATGAATACATATTATGTACCTGTCAAATTATGTTTCGATAATAAATTGTCAATACTTTGACATAATTGCATAACTATTCTCATCTTCTAACTGCATTTGCATCCAACATATAAATGCATCGTCAAAATATGTATTGAAGAAAGATTCTTATTACTTTTGAGTTTTGGCTTTGTTACAGAACCATTTTAAACTTCTGGTCGCGGTTGCTTACAAATATAAACACAAACACTACTAAGTTAAGTTCTTGCGATCTCTGGCAGATTCTGACATGACTAAAGATGATGAGCTCAAGGACAAGAACAGAGTGGTTTCAACGTCGATTGCGCTATCGATTTCCTTCCTGATATGCAAAGCTGCTATTTCGATGACGACGCTATTTAAGATCCAAGGAGGCATGCTTCCTGCAGTAACAGCCATCACCATCGTCTTGGCAACTTCCTTCCCTGATTTCTTCAATTCTCTGGCACCTTCTGCTGAAACCATCTCTCTCATTCTCATGCAGGTATCTCTTTCTTTACACTTTATCCATTAGAACAAATGAGTTATGTAAGATCATTGTCCAAACGGGCTAGGCCCGACTCATCTTGAGCCCTTTAATCTCAATGTTAAAGCCCATCCCTCATTAAGCCCGAGGATTGCATGCCCATGGTTTGTTTATGAATCTTTTTTGTTCAGGTATTTTTCACAATTCTAGGAGCCACAGGGAGTGTATGGAATGTAATCAACACTGCACCAAGTATCTTCCTATTTGCTGCAATTCAAGTAATGGTTCATCTAGCAGTGACTTTGGTTCTAGGAAAGCTATTCTGTATCGACATGAAGCTATTACTTCTTGCATCAAACGCAAACATCGGAGGCCCAACAACTGCGTGTGCCATGGCAACTGCAAAAGGATGGACTTCTCTTGTCGTCCCCGGGATTCTCTCGGGCGTTTTCGGGGTCTCCATAGCAACTTTTCTCGGCATTGGATGTGGAGTTTTTGTCCTCAAACGATTATAGATTTCTAAACAGTTCTAATGATTGGAGGATTCTGAAGCCACACTCCTTGTAAATTGTTAATTGTTGTCGAGTCTCATTAGTTTACATCTTTTTGTTTTCCAAAAATCAGTGCTCATACGAAACACGCATTTATCTCATAAACAATAACCATTTACATTGGTTGAGAGCTTTGTGTGTTAAAATATAAAATAAAATTGTCTATAGATTTTTAGTTTTTTTTTTTAATTTAGTTGACTAATAATATAACTAATCTAGTGGTACGGTAGATTGTACTACTGTACCTCTTTCAATACAAGTCAACTGTACTTGAGGTCGTAATTTAAAAAGTCAACTGTACTTGCTCTTTTCAATCTCAAAAGTCAACTCTTACCAGATTAATAAGATTCTCTTGATTCCAAATATTTGTATTTTGTAACCAAAAGCAACGCTAGATTCATCCTTTTTTGTTTGATTTATCGTATGAAACTTAGATTATTGTGGTTGGAAATTTATTTGTTTATTTGTAACTAACTTTTCGACTCCTACAAAAAAGAAATGTACTACCATCACATGACTTAGATTTGAGGTCCGAACTAAGTCTTTAATCTATGTTTGAGGCACACTCGTTCCATAATATTGATATGCCTATAAGGAGAACACAATTTTGCCAATAAAAAACATTGTTAGCAGAGATAAATTATTAGCTAAGAATAAGTAAAGATGTAGTACAACAAGTACCAATGTATCCACGCATGAATCATGCCTCTTTGGCCCTTTGCCTTATAGAATGTTCTCAAAGCTCAACTCTTTACGCACGAAATCTTAGCTAATATTTTATAAGTTATTAATTTAAAATAGTTAGTAAAATACTTTGATTTGATTGGAACCATCTTGTACTTAATTCTCGTTTCTATCCATTTTATATCTATATAGATATTTACACAATCATATAAGCTTTTTTCAACGAGATTCTTAATAATCAAACCATTGCTCTCAAGTCGCTAGTTTTTCTATTCGCAAATATGTGTTACACGTTTAGACCAAGGGACAAATCTAAGAAACTGTCCTATACATGTATAAATGTATAAAGAGATTTTAAGAGTTTCGCACAAGTTTACTACGTCTATAGTCATGTTCCTTTGTGTATCTATATGCTTCCAGATTAACCATTCAGTTTCAATATTTACATATTTTTGTTGTTGCTCAAATTAACTTTTGCAGATAGTTATTGTTGTATATATATATAATTTTGGTCGTGTGTGAATTTATAAAGAAATTTTGAATGCAAATTCATAACAAAATTAGTAAAAATGATATAATTTTGTTAATAAGTTTTTGTAATGATTAAATTATTATTTTTGATAATCTAAAGTACGCCGCAATCTTGATGTCAAAATAGGATTATGCAATTTTGGAGTCGAAACACGATTAAAAATTTTGGATCCAAAATACGATTATGTAATTTTGGCACCACTCTACAATTAAGTCATAACAATTTCACTATTATGGAATTAAAATAAAATTTTACAGGCTTAAAGTCAATGTGATTCTACAATTTAAACGTCAAACAAAATTTTGTAATTTTGACGTTAAACTTGTCTCCATAGTTTTGGTGCCAAACGTAGTTCTGCTGTTTTGACACTAAAACGAAATTTCTAATTTTGACGGGAAAATGAAATTTTCAATTTTTATGTGAAAAAGTTAGTTGTCCCAAATATATTGCAGAGTTCACAAAGAATTAAATTTATAGAAACTGAATACAAAATATGATCAAAAGAACCCTTCAATTGCAGAAACTGATGATCCATGTTTTGCTAAACATGTATCTATATAAATTTTTATACAAATTGTTAGCCATACATTTATGATTTATGATTTATGTATATGTGATATGTCTATATTGATATATGAGTTATTATACATTGTGTATATTCTCTGCAGACTGCAGGAAAATAAGTGTTGGGAGATAAGATTAAATAAAAGCAGGGGAAGGATTCTCAGGTCTTAGACAAACACACATAATTATTACATATTAAATGCAATAAGTACGATATTACCCTTATAATCTGCTATAAATAACAAATCCAAAACGCTTTCCATACATAAAACACACTTACATCAATATATTGTGGATACAAAATTAAATTTAAAAGAGAAAATGGGAGATATGAGAAGCTTAGTGAAGATGTTAATGGTGGTTCTATTTCTAGGATGGATTTTTATTTGGATTATGATTTCAACTGATCTTTACAAAAGTAAATGGACTCCAAAACTCGCCAAGAATCTCAATACTACTTATTTTGGCCCTCAAGGTATTCATTTCTCTTTTTTTTTTTTTAGAATTAATTTCTCTATTTATTCTCGCACAAATTTAAATTTTCGATTCCTTAATTTTTGAGTATTGAAGAAGTATCATGTATGTGTAGGCATGAATCTTGTGCTACTCACAGTTCCAATGATGTTTATTGCGGTTCTGAGTTGTGTTTATTTGCATACCCAGAAGAAACCAACCCAACCTCAAAGGTTCGACTTGTTTGTTATAGTTTCATTGTTATTGGCTATTTATAGTTTCATGTTGTAAATTATATAAGTGCAGAGAATGGAAATTAAAAGGGAGAATGGGAAGGGTAATAATGGTGATGAACCCATTGGGGATAGTAACGGCCACAGAGTTGATCTTTTCTCTGTTGTTCGTGGCTCTTTTGATTTGGGCTCTCTCTAGTCATCTATACCTTAGCTATCACGTCCACCTTCATAACCACGACAACGCCAAAATGTAAGCTTCTTAATTTGTTTCTACTTCTAACTTTATATGCTCGAATGTTTTGTTGGAATATATACCACACATCAGAAATGGACACCAGTCATTGATAATTGTCTCGATTTAGAAGTTCATGATTACTCACATCATTATACTATGTGAAACATAACAGATGGAACATACCAAAACCAATAATGCAATTTTTTGCACTGCCACTTTTCATACGTTGATGATTTGTTTCGCTCCCTAGTAACCATTTTGGAGTATCTAGGTACCAAATCCGTAGGGGAGTTGATTTAACATTGACTAAAATGGTGCAGATGGCAGGCAAAGTTTAGGGCTTTTGGACTGAGAATGGGATACGTTGGCCACTACTGCTGGGCCTTTTTGTTCTTCCCGGTGACAAGAGCCTCTACGATTCTGCCACTTGTTGGGTTGACTTCGGAGTCAAGCATCAAATATCATATTTGGCTCGGACATGTCTCAAACTTTCTCTTCCTTGTTCACACCGTGGTTTTCCTTATCTACTGGGCCATGACCAATCAGTTGATGGAGGTTCGTTACAAGTAATTAAATTCAACTATTTCTAATTATATAAAAAGTATTTATTCTACACCCAAACTGACATATTATTACGTACGTTTTTACTTATATATGTGAAGACGTTTGCATGGAATCCGACATATGTGTCTAACCTAGCCGGAACAATAGCGATGGTGATTGGAATTGCGATGTGGGTGACGAGTTTACCATCCTATAGACGAAAGAAGTTCGAGCTTTTCTTCTACACTCACCAACTCTACGGTCTCTACATAATCTTCTACGTAATGCATGTGGGAGACTCGTGGTTCTGCATGATCTTGCCAAACATCTTCCTCTTCTTCATCGACCGCTACTTGAGATTCTTACAATCCACCAAGAGATCCAGACTTGTTTCTGCTAAGATCTTACCTTCAGACAACCTCGAACTCACTTTCGCCAAAACTTCAGGTTTATAATAATTCCTTCAAAAAAAAAAAAAGTTTATTCCTCCCTTTACGTTTACATTCAAATGAAACCACAAAATTTTAGGGTTTTTCTTTCAACATATATCGGTTTTAAATTACAAATGCAAACGCAAAACGCAAAGGAAATGATAAATTCGATTGGTATATATTTTTAGGCGTACATTATACCCCAACAAGCATATTGTTTCTACATGTGCCGAGCATTTCCAAGCTTCAATGGCATCCATTCACAATAACTTCGAGCAGCAACTTAGAGAAAGATACGCTAAGTGTTGTGATCAGGAGACAGGGAAGTTGGACTCAAAAGCTTTACACACATCTCTCTTCTTCCATTGATTCTCTCGAAGTTTCTACTGAAGGTCCTTATGGCCCTAACTCTTTTGATGTCTCGAGGTACAAATTTCAAAAGTCTTATTTCAGTTTCTTGCTTAACTACTTTATCATAAGTTTGAATAATTGTTATATTTCTCATCAAATATAGGCATGGCTCTCTAATACTAGTGGGCGGTGGTAGCGGAGTTACACCCTTCATTTCGGTGATCAGGGAACTCATATTTCAGAGCCAAAACCCGAGCGCAAAACTACCAAATGTTCTCCTTGTTTGTGCCTTTAAACATTACCATGATCTTGCGTTTTTAGACTTAATCTTCCCATCAGATATATCAGTCTCGGACATTTCTAAGCTAAATCTCCGAATTGAGGCCTATATTACAAGAGAAGACAAGAAGCCCGAGACAACTGATGATCACAGACTTCTTCAGACAAAATGGTTCAAACCGCAGCCTCTAGACTGCCCTATCTCACCTGTTCTTGGACCCAACAACTTCCTCTGGCTCGGAGTCGTGATTTTATCATCATTCTTCATGTTTCTCTTGCTCATAGGGATTGTCACACGTTACTATGTATACCCTGTTGATCATAACACAGGAAAGATCTACAATTTCTCGTATAGAGCGCTTTGGGATATGTTCCTAGGATCTGTGTGCATTTTCATCTCTTCAAGCATAGTTTTCTTATGGCGCAAGAAACAGAACAAAGAAGGAGATAAGGAGTCCAAGAAGCAGGTACAGAGCGTAGAGTTTCAGACTCCCACGTCTTCTCCAGGTTCATGGTTCCACGGCCACGAGAGAGAGCTCGAGAGCGTTCCCTATCAATCCATAGTACAAGCCACTTCAGTCCACTTCGGCTCCAAACCTAATTTGAAAAGTAAGTAAACTATTACCACTAAGAGTCCACATGATAGCATCACTTACATAACATAAATGCTGTAAGTGAATGTACATGCATGAAGCTGATACTTTAACCTTATCGTTTTACAGAGATTCTATTTGAGGCAGAAGGTTCCGAAGACGTTGGGGTGATGGTTTGCGGACCAAGAAAGATGAGACATGAGGTTGCAAAGATATGTTCATCTGGTTTGGCTAAGAACCTTCACTTTGAGGCAATTAGTTTCAACTGGTGATTGATTCCATGTCCCAACTATCTTTGTTTATTATATTCATCATAATGACCGTTGATGTCTAGTTTGTTTGCTGTTCAATTTTTTCCTTTTGTTGGTTAAATGATTATTATTACTATGAAGCTTTTATTTGAAAGAAACAAGTCTGTTTTAAATATATAATTATTTAGTAAAATAAATTGCATTTAAAACAAAAATAAATAAAAGAGAGCTAGCTGATGGAGCAAAGCAGTATCAAGGTAAGTGACAGCTTGCCATGAACCAAAGTGCATATCTGTTGCTGGATTCCTTCTGATGAAACCATCTCTTTCATTTTAATGCCTGAAGCTTCCCTGGGTAGGGGACCATGTAGTATCCTTTCCAAGCTATCCTTGAACCCACATTGAAAGGTTTCTCAATCCTTTTGACGGATTTGCCTACTATTAGACTAAAAAGGCCACTTGTTTACATGTGTCTCTTTCTTTAGACTTTATCCAATAGAACCAGTTAGGAATGTTTCATTGGCCAAAGGCTAGACCCGAACCGTTTTGAACCCTAATACCCTTTTTCCAATGTAAAAGCACATCACTGACTAAGCTCGAGGACTGCAGACCATGGTTTGGCTGGCTACACTTGTTTTACGACGGGTTAGCCCTGTTTTATTTCAACTGGGATATTCTTTCAGCACATGATATATAACAACATCCCAAGCCTCATCTAAACGGCCAATGGCTGCATTTTAATTCTTTTAAACAAATAGTTGGAGGATTCTCAAGCCACACTAGCTCCTTGTAAATTGTAATTGTTGTTCTCATTAGTTTACATTTTCTTACTTTATCAAATTAAAGTGTACTCATATAATAGAGTTGTTTTTATGCATTTATCTCATTAATAAACGATAACCACTTCCATTGGTTGAGCTTTTACATGTTATAATAAATAAATAAAAATTGTCCACTATACATTGTATACAAATCCGTTGTGGTTTTTTAATTTATTTATATATATATATATAAAAATAAAGCTAGATTGTACTACTGTACTGCTCTTTCAATATAAGTCCAATGTACTTGAGTTCGATCGAATTGAAAATGTCAATTGTACTTCCCTTTTCGATCTTGAAGGTCAACTCTACTAGATCAATACGATTCTGTTGGTATATTATCAAAACTGTTTATTTGTTTTCATATCCTGTAAAACTTAAATTGACGTGGCTGCAAATGTGTATGTGTTTAAATATGAAACTTTTGATTCCAAATAAATACTTTGATCTGTGTACCGAAATAAGTCATTATTCTGAGTTTGACGCACTTGCTCATTCCATAAAATAGATATGGATAGCACAATTTTGCTATAAATAAATATATTACGTGAACCAAAAAAAAAAAAGTACTAACAGTATTTTTTTTTTTAATGTAGATATAAATTATTAGCTAAGAATAAGTAAAGATGTAGTACAGGAAACGCTGATTCGTCCGCGCATGAATCATGCCTCTTTGGGCCTTTCTCTTTGTAGAATGTTTCTAAATCTCAATTCGTACGTACGAAATAGCGAAATATTTTTCAATAAAAAAAACCTAGCTGATTTTCTTTTAGTTTGTTTCGAAATCAAATAATAAACTAATTAGTTATGAATAAACTAAATTATGTGAGAAAGTCAATCCAATACCATTACCATTACCAAGGGAAAACGGCAAAAATCAACCTCGACTATTTTTATGCGGCCATTTTAAATCCAAACTCTGATTCCCTGCACTTATCAACTTAAACTCTCGTAAATTTCAAATAATAAATTTGAACTATGTAACTGTTAGCCAATTTCAACATATACATGTTATTATGTAATGTAACAAACATGAATTATGTAACTTTTAACCAATTGAATAAAATAGATGATTCATATACAAAAGAACAGATAATTACGACTTAACAATTCTAATCGACATTAACAAATACAAAAACAAATTAGGTTGAAATTGGTTAACAGTTATATAGTTCAGGTTTGTTATTTAAAATTTATGTGGGTTCGAGTTGATAAATGCAGAGGGACAGAGTTTGGGTTGAAAAAGCCGCATAGAAATAGTTAGGGTTGATTTTGGCCGTTTTTCTCCATTACCAACGTGCATACATGGGAAAGGAAACAACTAAAACGAATATTAAATCATTCGGAAAATAAACTAATAAAAATATTAAAAAAATGAAATCTGGTAAAGAAACCTGGTCAATCGAATTCGAGCATTTTGATTAACCCCAAACAATTTTGAAATAACTAGAATGAAATTTCTTTTTCAAAACACAATTCCTTTTATTAATAATTTCTTAAACAGTTTCAAATTAATTTTTTTTTTTTGATCAACCTAAAAACAGTTTAAAATAAATATTTATCAGTTTTAAATGTAATTATCGTGATTCGTTACGGACCAACTGTAACTATCCAAATCTCACGCACAATTAATTTAACACTAACAATTGTATAGATCATATTTTGTTAAAGACAATTGATGTTTTGTTCGGAAAAAAAGGGATAAATGATGTGTACAACGATTGTGGAAGAAAAGACGAACTGGGGTTATAAAAAAATTCTATTTCGGAGATATACCATGACCCTATTCAAAACTTTTTGGCGAGATACATCTTTTAAATCACGGTTCATACTATTTGGAGAGAAATGTAAGACGTCACGGGGAGGTACCACGTTCTGCAACCACACTCATCCACTGGATTGATCAGCACGTTCACAACCAACTCTCGGCAATTCGTTCAGTGGGGGACCGACGATACGATCACGGCCTATAAGCCTGGTTTGCTTTCCAAGTCTAAAAAATTCAACAAATGCTCTGTTTTTCCAATTTAAATCCCTGCTCTATTTTCTTTCAACATTTAAGAAATAGCTGGTGTAAAAATATATATTTTTTTTAATATAAATTTACATTTTATTCAAAAAAAAAACCTTTAAAAAATATTTACTTCCGCAAAATTGAATAATGCTTTCTAAAACTTAAAGTGTCACATCAAGTTTTGTTTTTTTCAACTGGAGGTACATTAGGCTTACCATTCCAACTAATGTCCCGAATTAATGTAGTCGTCGAATAGTTCATTCATCAAATTTTAACAGATCTAAAATATGACACCAGTTTTAACTGACCAACTCAAAATGATAAGTTTTCCAGTTAAAATCAAAAAAGAAAAAGAAAAAGAACGAATTAACACAATTTCCTTAAACTTGTTATGGTTAGGACAACCGTTAGAAATCAACATTTAGAAACCAAATATACAAATCCGATCAAAGGAACGCAGAACGTTTTCAATTTCATAAATCGATGACCCGATCAATGCTTGGCTAAATATTTTTCTAAATAAATTTTGATATAATTTGCTGGCCACAAATTTATGATATATGCGTTAAGTGTTTTATATTGAATATATATTCTGCTGCCAAATAATTGGGAGAATGGGAGATAATCTATAATATAATAGCAAACCAGGTTTATGTGTTTAGGTTTATGTGCTGCTCACGTCACTTTTTTTGTAAGAAAAAAAAACACATATCCAACGGTCGAAACATAAGCAGGGGAAATTCACAAACAAATCTTAGCATACAACATTTATATATAATTACGATATTACCCCTACCTTCCGCTATAAATAGCAAATCGATATAGTTTTCCACACAAACAACACACTTACACATCAAAATATTGTAGGTAAAATACTGTGGACAAAATATAAAAGAGAAAAATGGGAAATATGAGAAGCTTAGTGAAGATGTTAATGGTGGTTCTGTTTCTTGGATGGATTTTTGTTTGGATCATGATTTCAACTAATCTTTTCAAAAGCACTTGGACCCCGAAACTTGCCAAAAATCTCAATACTACTTATTTTGGTCCTCAAGGTAAGAATTTCTCTATTTAATCTCGCATTTATTCAATCATTTTGATTCCTTTATTTTTGAGTATTCAAGAATTATCTTGTATGTCTAGGCACGAATCTTGTGCTTCTCACGGTTCCAATGATGTTCATTGCGGTTCTAAGTTGTGTTTATTTGCATGTCCAGAAGAAACCAACCCAACCTCAAAGGTACGACTTGTTATAATTTTATTGTTGTTGACTGTATTTTCATGTAAATATTTGTAATAAATTATTTATCACAATCCTATAATATGAATGCAGAGAATGGAAGCTAAAAAGGAGAATGGGGAGGGTGATTATGGTGATGAATCCATTGGGGATAGTGACAGCAACAGAGTTAACTTTTTCTCTATTGTTTGTTGCTCTTTTGGCTTGGTCCCTCTACAATTATCTCTACATTAGCTATCACATCCACCTTCATAACGACGACAACGCAAAAATGTAAGCTTCTATTTGTTTTCTACTTCCAACTCTTTATACTTGAAATTATTTGTCAAAATATCACATGGAGATAACTCAACACTAGGTTATTAAGAAAATGTGAACATCTTCGCTTATCGCCAATTGAAATTCAAAATTCTTCACATGGTTAAGCCAAATGGAACATAATGGATGGAATAAACCAAAAACAATTGCGCATTTTTACACTTTTTTTTGGTACATTCCATCCATAGTACCTAACTACGGGGTATTTAAATCCATAGAAGAATTTAATTAAACATTGATTGATTGATATGTTGCAGATGGCAGGCGAAGTTTAGGGCTTTCGGCCTGAGAATAGGATATGTGGGCCACATCTGCTGGGCTTTTTTGTTCTTCCCGGTGACAAGAGCCTCTACGATTCTGCCAATTTTCGGGTTAACGTCGGAGTCAAGCATCAAATATCACATTTGGCTTGGACATATCTCAAACTTTCTTTTCCTCGTTCACACAGTTGTTTTCCTTATCTACTGGGCCATGATCAATAAGTTGATGGAGGTCCGTGTTACATCTACCTTAATCTTGTCCTTAAACAAAACAAATCTTTCATTAATTCTTTCTTTGATTTAATCTTGTCCTTAAACAAAACATATTAAACAAATCTTTCATTGATATTTCTTTTATTCCACAACTGATATTTTTTTTGTAACGTTTTCTTATATATATATGTGAAGACCTTTGCATGGAATGCGACATATGTGCCAAATCTAGCCGGAACAATAGCGATGGTGATTGGAATAGCGATGTGGGTAACGAGTTTACCATCCTTTAGAAGAAAGAAGTTTGAGCTTTTCTTCTACACTCACCATCTCTACGGTGTCTACATAGTCTTCTACGTAATCCATGTCGGTGACTCGTGGTTCTGCATGATCTTGCCCAACGTCTTTCTCTTTTTCATCGACCGGTTCTTGAGATTTCTACAATCGACCAAGAGATCCAGACTTGTTTCTGCTAGGATCTTACCTTCAGACAACCTCGAACTCACTTTCTCCAAAACCCCAGGTTTATAAACTAGTTCCTCCATTTACGTTGACATTCAAATATTTTTGGGTTTACAAAGAGAGAGATGCATGCTTTATGATTGTTGTAACCATTTTATTTTTTTACTAACTATAGGGCTACATTATACCCCAACAAGCATATTGTTTCTACATATGCCAAGCATTTCCAAGCTGCAATGGCATCCATTTACTGTAACTTCGAGCAGTACCTTAGAGAAAGATACACTAAGCGTTGTAATTAGAAAACAAGGAAGTTGGACTCAAAAGCTTTACACCCAAATCTCTTCTTCCATTGATTCTCTCGAAGTTTCTACTGAAGGTCCTTATGGCCCTAATTCTTTTGATGTCTCAAGGTACAAAACTCAAAAGTCTTATTTCAGTTTCATAATTAATTACTTTAATTTATCTTAAATTTTTTCTAATTGTCTCCATCATTCTCATCTTATATAGGCATAACACTCTAATACTAGTGAGCGGTGGAAGCGGAATTACACCCTTCATTTCGGTTATCAGAGAACTCATATTTCAGATTCAAAACCAGAGCACAAAGCTACCAGATGTTCTTCTTGTTTGTTCCTTCAAAGATTACCATGATCTTGCGTTTTTAGACCTAATCTTCCCATTGGATATATCAGTCTCTGACATTTCTAGGCTGAATCTTCGAATTGAGGCCTATGTTACAAGAGAAGACAAGAAGCCCGAGACAACTGATGATCACAGACTTCTTCAAACAAAATGGTTCAAACCGCAGCCTCTAGACTCTCCTATATCACCTGTTCTTGGACCCAACAACTTTCTCTGGCTCGGAGTTGTGATCTTATCATCATTCGTCATGTTTCTCTTGCTCATAGGGATCGTCACACGTTACTATATATACCCTGTTGACCATAACACAGGATCGATCTACAATTTCTCGTATAGAGGGCTTTGGGACATGTTCCTAGGATGTGTGTGCATTTTCATCTCTTCAAGCATAGTTTTCTTATGGCGCAAGAAACAGAACAAAGAAGGAGATAAGGAAACCAAGAAGCAAGTACAGAGCGTAGAGTTTCAGACGCCCACGTCCTCTCCAGGTTCATGGTTCCACGGCCACGAGAGAGAGCTCGAGAGCGTTCCCTATCAATCTATAGTACAAGCCACTTCAGTCCATTTCGGCTCCAAACCTAATCTGAAAAGTAAGTCATCTATTACCACTCGAGTCCATTGGTGCATCACATGTATGGCAAAAATAATTAAATAAATGTACATAAATAAAGCCGATACTTTAAAATAATCGTTTTGTAGAGATTCTGTTGGACGCAGAAGGCTCGGAAGATGTTGGGGTGATGGTTTGCGGACCAAAAAAGATGAGACATGAGGTTGCAAAGATATGTTCATCTGGTTTGGCTAAGAATCTTCACTTTGAGGCCATTAGTTTCAACTGGTGATCGAATTCATGTTCTATTTATGTTTATTATTATATTCATCGTAATTAATGACCTTTGATGTTTTAGATGGTTTGCAGTTTGATTTTTTCTTTTAATACAATGCAAAATGAAATGTTAATGTATGTGATATCCTGCACACACATCATTATCATCATCATCAATATCAATGTATGGCATCATCATCTTATTGAGCCCATTATAGTGATTGTGTTTTTTTTTTGTTAACTTATTTTGGCCTTTCTCTTTATCATTTTCTTTCAAATTCATCAATACTCCTTCTGTTTCATATCGTAAGATATCTATGTTTCATTGTTTTGGATAAAAACATCGAAAATTAAAATCACATAAATGATTTCTACAATTTTGTTTTAAAATCTATATGACCTAATCTATACTACTTTAATTTTATATAGGTGATAATGTGAAATAAAATTAAATATTTCATAGAAAAAATGAAAAGCTCATATAATATGAAATAAAAATAATTCTTTAAAACATCTTATAAAATTAAAACTGATCAAAGTATAGTATAATAAAGTGTTGGGAATTGAGTCCTTGATTAAACCTGCAACAAAGAGAAAGCTTTAGCAGAGCAAAGAGAAGAAGAAGAAGTCGACAAAGAGAGTCAACGACAGAAGACAAGTCAACAAGGAAGTTGGGCTTGGTGTTTTTCTGTTTGGTGTGATGGGCCTACAAGTGAAAAGGCCCAAACTAGTGAAGAGTGTTTTGTCTAAATAGTTGTTAGTAGGAGTGGTAAGAGTCTACGAGAGTTGTTAAACGTTGCTTGTATGACTTCTATCTAGAAGTAAGGTCAATAGTTAGCCTAGTGTTTAGGAGTATGGCTTGTGTAAGAGTCATGATTAAGGTTCATGTGTCTAGAGTAGCAAGTGGAGATAAACCACTATATGTATGTGTTATGTGTGTTGTGTAAGAGAATCCTTGTGATCCGAAATATCAATGTAGACAATTAAAGTAAAATGTGTTCTTGTTTTCTCTCTAGAACAAGTGAACACAAACGAGTAAGAAAGTGTGAAAGATAGAGAGATTGTGAGAATTACAACATGGTATCAGAGCTTACTTGATCTTGGAGCCTGTCCAAGGAAGAAGAAGAAAAAGCTGTGAGGAAGATGGAGACAGCCATCAACAAAGAAGAAAGCTGGCCGTAAGAAGAAGACGGCAAAGATGAAGAGATGATGCAGCCCGAGAAGCTGCTGTAAGTGAGACGGCAAAGAAGCCGTGGAAGAAGAAGAAGAAGAGAGTGAGACCTTGAGTGGACCTGAGCTCAAGGCAAGAGATTTAAATCTTGAGTGGATCTGTGCTCAAGACAAAAAAGAGAAGAGCCTGCACAAGAAAGAGAAGTGTAAGGCTGAGGGAAAAGAAGAGCAAAGCTGAGATTATGTCGGAAAAGAAGAGAAGGAAAGAGATGTGGTGACAAGAAAGAGCACCACCAACCTACACAAACTCTTTCCCACCGTACCTTAGAGAAGAAGGGCTTCAGGTGCATCCAAGTAGACGTGGAGATCTTCTGGAAGAAGCAATGAAGACAACGGTGTGGAGATGGTGTTGTGAAAGGTGATGAATTCAATCCTTCTTCGACATTGTATTGGTGAAGCTTGAAGATGCTTGTTGAGGCTGAGAATCCGAGTGGTTCATAAGCTGAAACGAGAAGGAGAAAGAGAAGCCAAGGTTAGAGAAAGACCAAAGCCAACGGTTCAAGGAGTCAAACAAACCAAGTCCGAGAAAGCGGAGGTTGATGATTCAAGAGCCTAACAAGCTAAGGTTAGAGAAAAACCAAGGTGGAGATTCAAAGAGCCAAACAACTAAGGCCGAAAGCTAAGGTGATGACTTGAGGAGAAGCCAACCATACTACGGTAGTGAAAGCCGAGGTGGTGGTTCAAGTCAGAGAAAAAGTGTCCTAAAGCTAAAGCCAAAGGTGATGGTTATGAGAATCGAAAAAAAAAGGAGAAGAAAGAGGCTGGTGATCACAGTGACACCAAGCAAGAGAGAAAAGATGCTCACCTAAAGAGAAAGGGAGCAGCCGGTTGCAATGTCAGCCGAGCAAGAGACGTGAGAAGAGCTCACGGAGAAGACTTGGAGGTGACATGGAGAAGGCTCAAGGCAAAGAAAAGCTAAAGAGTCGAAGTGTTACCTGCAAGTAAAATATTTTTTGGTCAAGGATTTGATCAAAGAGAAACAGAGGAAAATTGCGAAGAAAACTAGCCAAGAGATAGCAAAGATATTCGCACAAAAATGAAGAAACTGGATCCATGGGGATCCAGCTTAAGAGGGAGAAGAAGAGCCAACTTACCAAAGTGGTGGTTGAAGACGGCGGCGGAGACTTTCACCGTGACGGTGACTGGTGATCGGTGAGAGTTGTGACCTCTAGTTGCCGTTGGAGAAGCTATGCACCACGGATAGAGAAAGAAGCTCGATTAAGAAGAATCGAAGCAGGAGGGATATGATGAAGAACTTCTCAAAATCGAGAAGAAGACGAAGCAAGGAGCAATGGGATTAAAATCCCTAAATTGAAATTGGGGGTTTAATCTAAGGACTCAAGAGGGAGTGTTGGGAATTGAGTCCTTGATTAAACCTGCAACAAAGAGAAAGCTTTAGCAGAGCAAAGAGAAGAAGAAGAAGTCGACAAAGAGAGTCAACGACAGAAGACAAGTCAACAAGGAAGTTGGGCTTGGTGTTTTTCTGTTTGGTGTGATGGGCCTACAAGTGAAAAGGCCCAAACTAGTGAAGAGTGTTTTGTCTAAATAGTTGTTAGTAGGAGTGGTAAGAGTCTACGAGAGTTGTTAAACGTTGCTTGTATGACTTCTATCTAGAAGTAAGGTCAATAGTTAGCCTAGTGTTTAGGAGTATGGCTTGTGTAAGAGTCATGATTAAGGTTCATGTGTCTAGAGTAGCAAGTGGAGATAAACCACTATATGTATGTGTTATGTGTGTTGTGTAAGAGAATCCTTGTGATCCGAAATATCAATGTAGACAATTAAAGTAAAATGTGTTCTTGTTTTCTCTCTAGAACAAGTGAACACAAACGAGTAAGAAAGTGTGAAAGATAGAGAGATTGTGAGAATTACAACATAAAGGCCATTTTTATTCTATAGCACAAGTCCATTTCTGAGCCGGAGTGATTAGACTTGTCTGATAAACATTAGTTATTACTAGATGAGGACACTAGGACTTATAGTAGCGTAAGCGAGCAGCTCATCATCATGCTCAAACTCAACCATGTCGGTTTCAGGTAGTGTAACCCATGCCTCAATCCCTTCACTGTCCTTTGCATCCATTAACACGACCTGGGTCTTACCAACCGAACCTGGGGCAACCCAAACCGGCTTTCCCCATCCAAAATCCGCCTCGTAAAACGACATCCTGCACCAACTAGACACAACATATGTCTCGGTCTCAGGACTTACCTCGTGCAAAGAACTCAGCATCGCGCTTGCGATTCTCTCTTTGGCTTCAACGCTACTCTTTGCGTCGTCAGGATCGTTTCTGATAAGCTGATTGAGCTCCTCTTTAGTTTTCTGCAGCTTAGAAACAGTTTCTTCGATTTCCATCTTACTCTCTGAGCTTTCCTTAAGTAATGGTAAAAAGAAGAAGTTTCCAATTGCCTTGTGCGGCAAGAAAGAGGAAGAAACTCTAGTTCGCAAGTTCATGGTCTGTGTTATTGCAAATTTTGTTACCTTACCCGCCTTTGAATGCCCTGCCTTTGTCATGCATCTTAACAGCAGCGCCGTGATGGACTCAATACGGGTGACTTGTGGCTCAAGATTGCCACTAGAAGCTCTGTTTTTTAGCTTTTCAATCATCAAAGAACCAAAGACAAACCTTTTTGTCTTAGATTTTGTTTTGCGTACCAGTAATGGAGGAAACTCGATAGAAATATCAGCAGGAGGGTAGAAATCGGGCCCCGGAAATTCAGGATTCACTGTGTCAGCGTACCCTTTTGAAGCGTTTGTCCAGCTGCAAACAAACGTTGACAACGAGGCCGCATCGCATATCTTGTGAGACACGCTAACTGCAACCGCAAATCCTCTGTCTTTAAAGAAAATGACCTTGACATGCAACAACGGCCAGGTTTCTGGATCTGCATGGTCCGGAGAGACAATGAACTCGTGAACCAAATCAGCATCTGATGGATTTCTCAGGAAATCAGAGAGAAATATATCAGCCCGTGCCTCTGTAAACAAAGCTCCTTGGTCGTTGCAATGAACAGTGACACCATCTTTGATTTGTCCAGCGAGTGGATAAAAAAGAGACAGAGTCTGAGAGAGTGAGCTCTTGAGCCTCTGGACGATTATGTCTTCTTGGTTTGCTTGTTCATCGTAGAAGAAAATGGCGGAAACGTAAGTTGAAGGAAGAAACTGGTCGAAGAAAGAAAGAGAAAGGGTTTGGGGATGATTAGGTGAAGCGGGTTTGATTATTTCTTTGCTTACGAATTCTAGCTTCATTGCCACTTCGTCTTTTTCAACAAAAAATTCAAAAGAGGATTAAGAGTTGCTCATATCGGCACTTTGTGTATGCATATATATATATAGACATAGATATATGAATTTGACACGAAATATAGGTCGACGATATTATACTCCCATTCAATGATTTTTTATATATATATGTCGTATTCAGGTATCTAAAAATATAAAAAAAAATTAACAAATTGGTACAATTTGAAAAAATTTTAGTTAACTTTTGATAAATATATAACTAAGAGTTTTCAGATATTTTGGTTATTTTGGATATTTTAGTTATTTGGACCTAAAAATAATTGATATTTTTGGATTCATATTGGATAATTGGGTTACATCAATTATTGTAATATTCAGACTCAAAATATGATTCATTCCTAATTGTAATATACTAGATTATGTACCCGAGATTTTAATTTAATTTTTTTTTATCAATGCATATTTTTAGTATAAATATAATCATTCGAATTTGAAGAGATTTTATTTTAATCATTTGCATTCTTAGTCCAAAGTTTAGAAAATAATTATGTTGTTCACTACATTTCTCTTGTTATCTTCGATGATTCACTCGTCGTCTCTCGACACCTACTCTTTTTTCACCATCTAATGAATCACATGTAATATATTCGACTACGAATTGGTTCCCAAAACAGATCATATCTTTTTCCTTTTTACTATATTTCAAAATTCAATTTTTTTATAAGTTGCATGGTCTTCTTCATTCAAGTGAAAGGTTAAATATAATGGAGAGATATTTGTCATGAAGTTTCTTTAACCATGATTTGGTGCATGTAAAATTGCTTTATAGAGAACAAATCTCATATATGAACTCATTAATAACCACGTACATCAGATTTCAACGTCAAATCTTGCACTTTTATCTTAATCGTTTGAAAAATATAAAATTCTCATTTCACATATATAAGTTAACATATATTATGATTTTAGATAATATTCTTAAATTTGATTTTCTAAAATGTGTTGTAACTTACAAACGTATAAAAAATTATTCTAATTTTAAAATTGTTTTTTCCAAAAACAAAATCTTCTTTATTTCTAATTAAAAACTCTTCGATCTACCATTACTACCATTAAATCACCTTAATTTTTTCAATCAATGTTAATTTTCTAAACACTGACTAATATTTAGTTTTTCCTTTTTGGCTATTCATTTGTTTACAAAATACCATTGTTTCAATTTAGAAAATGTTAATTGTTTATATTATATTATAATTATAATAATAATAGCACATACTCAATTTTTCTTATATTTTAATCGGTATCACGAATTGATACTTTAACATTACCAAATATATTCTCAAATTTTAATTGTGTATTACTTTTTATTTTAAGTAAGAACCTTTAAATTTATTAATTTTTAACTCTTATTTATTTTACTATACTAAATAATTGTAACTTATAAAAAATAATTATTGTACCATTAAGATATATGATAAGCTTCTTTAGTTATATTTTGTTATTGTGGAAGTGATATTATGTTAAGATATAATTAGCAAATTTAATACTTATTCAATCTCTGTTCAAAATTTTCGTATTTTGTTTAAAATATTTATTTTTTCGTTTTCTATTAATATTTAACTTTATTTTTTGTAAATTATTATTTTTATTTAATGAAAGATAATAATATGAAGTGTGTGAATGAAATTTAGTTTTAATGTTTTTTGTTTTAATAAATAATATATGTGAAGCTCAGAAAAAATTAAAATAGATGATGATGTAGATAGCTTAGATGGAGAAAGAACTCTCCCATTATATATATAGATTCAGACTCAAAATATTAATTATTTTATACTTGATGTAAGTGTAACCCAATTATCCAACACCCCATGTGATGTAAATATGCGACCCAACATTACTTGAGTTCGCAAATATAGATTTTAATTTGCCGCAACATTACTTGAGTTCGCAAATATAGATTTTAATTTGCTGCAAATATTGCACCGTTCACGGGTTTACTATACGGGTTTACTACATCCCAATTCAGGGGGTTTTCTTTTGGATATTTCCGTCACATGGGGTGTTAAGAAAAATCGTAATCACACGTAGTTCCAAAAGCTTGCCAGGACGATGGTGCTCTATATATACATATAGAACCAAATTAAGGAGTCTTTCACGATTTAGTCATGGGATAAGTATCCACCATATACTCAATAAGTGGTCGTTCTTTTTCTCCTGCATAATCTTTGGAAAATATATATTCCATTAGACCATTACCATGACTAGTGGGATGACAACAAAAACTCAGTTTGGCCGTGAACTTATCATATACCATCTTTGACAAAAAAAAAAAAAAAAAAAAAAAAAAAAAAAAAAAAAAAAACCCTTATCATATACCATATGCTTCCAATCAATCATATTTTGCATATATTTTTTTTGGGTTCGGTTCCGGTTCTTTCGGTTTTAAAAGTTAGTATCCATTCGGTTATGTTGCTTATGATATTTTCGGATATTTTGGTTATTTTTGAGTATTTTCGGATATTTTTGTATATATTTCAGTTATTTTCGAGTATTTTAACTATTTTTTACATATGTTTCAAGTATTTTTGATTATTTGGTCTATAAATAATTAATTATTTGGAAAATATAATTGTATTTCGGATATTTCGGTTATCCGAAATATTTCGGTTCGGTATCGATTCGGTTACGGTTATTTCGGTTATTAAATTTACAATCCATTCGGTTATTTTCAAATTCGGTTCGGTTCGGTCATTTTTGCTTCAGTTTCAGCTCGGTACATTCGGTTCGGTTTATTTGCCCAGATCTACTTATTAGTTATTAGTTATTACTAAGGATTGGTCTACGGTTAGCTTAGTTGAATGGGCCAAGCTTAGATAAGTGTTAGGCTCATGTTGATTAGTAGAAGGTTCAACTCTTGATGGGCTCAGATTTGGGCTTATCTATTGGGCAAGTAATACAAAATAAGTAAGGGTGAAAATCTTAAAAAAGAGATTTTTTTTTTTTAAATATTTAAAGGGTAATTTAGGTGAATAACCCAAAAAAAAAAGAAAAATTAGTTTTTTAGAAAGAAGGGTACAGAGAGATAGGAAGAGAAATAGAGTGAATAGGGGGGTTAGAGGTTAGATATTTAATTTTGTTTTTTTTTAGGTTATTTAGTGCAATTTCTCATATTTAAATTCTTTGCATATAATTTCGTGAAAGCGGTAATAAAACATATGAAAGAAAAAATGCTCATGAAATTTTGAATATTTTAATTCTTTGCATATTATTCCGTGAAGGTGGTAATAAAAAGTTTCTATGCATATTATGTTTATGGTTACTACATTTTTTTTTTTTTTGACATCTTTGAATCGACAAGGCCCGATCCATAGCCAATTCCTATTACGCGGGGTAACGCGACTTAGTGGAGTCGAACTCCGGTGGGAAAGACGGAGTCAGGTGGATTTAACCAATTGACTAAAGGCACATCTCCGTTTATGGTTACTACATAAACCGAACTTTTATGTGATTTAGATTTAGTTGTTTTTAATCGAAGTTATTAGGCTTTTTCTGTTGCAACAAATACATCCAGGACTTAATCAACACATTTATTATTTTTTTATTTTTTTTCAACACATTTTATCATGATTTAGCAGGAAAACTAAATGTCTCAGTCGTCGTCATCCTCATCACCGCCATCAAAATAGTCTTCTCCGGCATCCAGATCATCCTCCACCTTCTCTGCTGCTTCTTCAGCGATTTTGTCCTCAACAGCCTCCAGTCCCTCCGCTAACGCCACCCCACCCAAAACTCCGGCCACAGCCCCCACCGCCAGTCCTGTCCCCATCCCGCCGAACTTGCTCCCCTTCTCCGGTGCGTAACCATACCCCGGTTGTACGTACGAATGAGACGGCGCGTATGGTTCACCATAAACAGTTTGTGGTGGCGCGTGGTATGATCCGGGAGCCGGATGATACCGAGGCTCTCGAACGGTAACGGTAAGTTCGAGTTTGCCGTGTGGTCGGCCGGAGGGACGTTTGAGCTTGAGGGTTTTCATGAAAGGGACGCCAAAGCCGACGTCATCAATGACATCACGGAGGCTGAGATGGGCGGAGCCGATGAGGGGCTTTGTGTTCTTTTCACCTCCTGCGTGTACGATGTCGATGTATACCTTGTCGTCATCGTCGTTGGCCGGAGGCAAAGGGATGACAAATGTCTCGTTCCACGTTGGACACGTGTCGCCGTCTTCTTCAACTCTTGTGGAGGATTTGTATGTCGGATCAACCCATACAACGGCGTATGGCTTGTTTGGGCCGTTGCGCCAGTTCACGTTCTTGATATCCTTCGCCGATGAGATGGTCACCTCCACTTCTCGGCCACGAGACGACATTTTCTTGAGGGTATAATTGGAAATTTACTTGAACAACCAAAGCAAAAACTTGGAAAATTGGGGGATAATAATTAGTGTAGGGCAATGTATAATATGAGGATTGATCAAGAACATTCGATTGATTTTGGTCTAGATATTTCTCTTCGTTGTTTTACGATTTTGTCCTAAGTATTTTGCACGACGAAAATAACATAATAATGCTGTGTTTATCATTTTTTTATTTTTTATTTTGTCCTAACTTTGTTTTTATAAACTTTATAAGAATTACTTGGTCCAATCAAAGAAATTAAATTGTTTACACTAAAAAATAAAAACCAATTATATTAATAGTTGTCTTGACTCTTGAGATATGCTTATGAGAATAATATTCTAGCCAACACGTCCATTTAGTCGGTCCAAGCAATCTATTGTATATGCGTATACATTATTGCCGACCAAATTTTTTAAATCGGGCCATACATTCGAAATGGGCTCTTTCAGACCTGAACCAAGGATTCCTTAGGAGGTTTGGTACAACAATCTACTGATAAATCTAATGCCAAGATTCAGAACCATGTGAGTCTTCTTCACTTAAAAATCCAAACTATTCATTGCGAGGAGTTTTTTTTTGGTAAACAGGTGAAGATTTATTATACCAATTTTTGAATTTTTACAGAACACGAAGACTCAACAAAGAAAGCAGAAAACCAAAATCTACAAACAAACAACATTACAAAAGAACACTATAAAACAAGGGAAGAACAATGGAAATAGCATTCGTTGGAGGAGGAAGATTCCCAATTCAATCGGTTTTGCCACGAGTCCTCCGCACCCGAGAAACGTCCTCAAATCCTCTGACGATGCGAGGAGTTGGTTACGGTGACACAATTTTCCCTATTGATCGTTTGATTATAATAGACTAGGTAAATTCCAGGCGAGATTCTTCATTTATTTAAAATGAATATTTATCATTGGTTCCTCCCTCTGTCTTTCTTCGCAGCATGTACTGTCTCCCATCTATTATTTTCCATCGACTTTAAAGAGATCAGCTGGATCATCAATGACCCATAAGCTCTTGTGGGTAGATAAAATGTAATATTTTTTTTGTTGTAGATTGTTGGTTGGGTAGAGATTGTGAATTTTGATTCTTATATAATCAAGAGCAACTAAATTTTTCTTTCAAAAAAAAAAAGAGCAACTAAATTTTTTTTTTTATATATAAATTGAAGATCATAAATTTAGTTACCTAGCTAGCATCGGTGCAATGAGCTAGCCTCTTTTAAAAAATAAGATTCCTTGGTCGATTGTCGACTACTAATTGATTCCTTGGTCGAGTGATAACTTTACAATGTTACGGTCGAGTGTCGACTACTACACTCCTTGCGCTATTGGTAGACATCATATTTCATATTTGTAATACACACAACACGTCACACTTATAAAACCAAAAATTTAATTAAAACAAAAAAAAAACAGGTCACACTTGTTAATTGTTATCATTGTTTTCTTTATTTGATTTTTTTAGTTGGCTGTTATTGATTTTTTAAAGCTACGCATTCTTGATTTGGGCGGTTTATATACAATCAGTACGTAGAAACCATAAGATTTTATTAATTAGCTGC
The DNA here is from genome assembly GCF_000004255.2 of Arabidopsis lyrata subsp. lyrata. Classification (NCBI taxonomy): domain Eukaryota; kingdom Viridiplantae; phylum Streptophyta; class Magnoliopsida; order Brassicales; family Brassicaceae; genus Arabidopsis; species Arabidopsis lyrata. The sequence continues at coordinate 10,279,238 of NW_003302550.1, read as the reverse complement.
AGAAGTCGCTGTCCAACAACCTCCACAGTTCCACTTACCCACTAACTAAATATGGGAAGTAGAGTCCTTGAAATCCAATAAAGTTTTGTTTTCCATGTATAAAATATATATAGAGATTAGAGAGTGTAGGTAAAAAAGAAAACCCAACAACTTCGTCTAATCCATTATAAATTCTTAATTATTATTTCAGAAATTGAAACATTAATTTTGTTTCATTAACAAAATCACCCATTAAAAACCTCAGGATTAGTTGTAGTAAACAGATCCTTAAAATATGACACCGCTATATTTTGAACATCTTTTTCCTCTACCGACCAAACCCCGTTTTCATCATGTAACCCCGTTATTCGATTCCTAGCCCATCTTTGTTTTGTTAGTGCATGAAAATACTTTGAATTATTATCCCCTAATTGCATCCAACAACACCTACTTTTCTGATGCCAATACAATTCCTCATCTCGATAAGCCTCTTTCAAACGCAAGGTTAATTCTGTAATCTCCTCCCTTGGTCTCCTATCATCTCTCTGTGCCACAAGTAATTCCGATTTTAGTTCCTCAATTGTTTGCCGCCCATAGGGAGATAAATCTTTCCTCCATTGCGAGATAGCCCGCCTACAATTCTTCAATTTTTCCACAAAATTTCCCTCTCCTAACGCAGAGTCAGAATTCCAACCATTTGAAATTGCCTCGAGTAATCCTTCCTTCCCAATCCATCTTTCATCAAACCTAAAATTTCTTTTTCCACGTGGAACCTTATCCATAAGCGTAGCTACCACCGGTGAATGGTCGGAAGCTACCATTGGTAAATATTCAACAAACAAATTGCAGAATAATTCATGCCAATCTTCGTTTGCTAAAGCTCTATCCAAACGACACCGAATTGGTTTCTTATCCCGCCAACCCCGCCATGATAACCAATCTCCGATATATGGAAAGTCCAAATGACCGCAATTCTGGATCATTAAATTAAAAGGGATAAAAGAAGATGCATTTCTTAAATTACCACATATTTTCTCGTGATTTCCGGTTAATTCATTAAAGTCTCCTATTAAGAACCAAGGTGTGTCTCTAACCAAACCGATTCGTGTTAACCGTTCCCAAACTTGATCTCTATTCTTTGGAACCAGATCACCGTAAACAAAAGTAAGATGTATTGTTTTTCCTTTTACCACCGCCTCAACATCAATTAAACGATTACTTTCATAAATAATTGAAACATTAAAATCATTATTGTAATAAAGTGCTAAACCGCCGCTACAACCGATAGGATCAACCGTTTTTAAATTTTTGTAACCAACCGATAGGATCAACCGATAGGATCAACCGTTTTAATAATTTTCTAACGGCACCCGCAACGGAATGTGAGGTGAGAACGGCTCTGTTTATGATGCACCCGGAAAAAGCGCCTGGACCTGATGGTATGACTGCTTTATTTTTCCAGAAGGCTTGGGTTACTATTAAAACAGATCTTTTTTGTCTGGTTAACTCTTTTTTAGAGGATGAAATTTTTGATAAACGGCTAAATACGACTAATATTTGCCTAATTCCAAAAACGGAAAGACCAACACGGATGACGGAATTACGGCCTATTAGTCTTTGCAATGTTGGGTATAAAATTATATCGAAGATCCTTTGCCAAAGACTCAAGACGGTGCTACCAAAACTGATTTCGGAAACACAATCGGCTTTTGTAGAAGGACGTTTGATTTCGGATAATATTCTCATTGCACAAGAGATGTTCCATGGGTTGAGAACTAACCCATCTTGTAAAGGCAAATTTATGGCTATTAAAACGGATATGAGCAAGGCTTATGATAGGGTGGAATGGATTTTCATCGAGAAGGTCTTAAGGAAGTTGGGCTTCTGTGAAAAATGGATTAAATGGATAATGTGGTGTATTACAATGGTCCAATATAGAGTTCTCCTTAATGGACAACCTAGAGGACTAATAGTACCAGAGAGGGGTTTACGACGAGACCCGCTCTCACCTTATTTATTCATCCTTTGCACAGAAGTGCTCATTGCAAATATTCGGAAAGCTGAACGGAAAAAATTAATTATGGGCATCAAAGTGGCAAATGCAAGCCCTTCGGTTTCACATCTGTTATTTGCGGATGATAGTTTATTTTTTTGCAAGGCTAACAAGGACCAATGCGGGGTAATTTTAGAGATTTTAAAGAAGTATGAAGAGGTCTCGGGACAACAGATTAATTATTTAAAATCCTCGATTCAGTTTGGACACAAGGTAGATGATGATATCAAGGAAGAAATCAAATCTACCTTAGGTATCACTAATATCGGTGGTATGGGTTCTTATCTCGGATTGCCGGAGAGTTTAGGGGGCTCCAAGACAAAAAATTTCTCTTTTGTTAGAGATAGACTAACAAGGATTAACGGATGGTCGGCCAAATTTTTATCAAAATGGGGAAAAGAAGTGATGATTAAATCGGTAGCTGCAGCATTACCAACTTATGTTATGTCGTGCTTCAGACTACCGAAAACAATCACTTCTAAACTTACTAGCGCGGTAGCAAATTTCTGGTGGAGCTCAAATGGTGACTCCAGAGGTATGCACTGGATGGCTTGGAACAAATTGTGCAATAGCAAATCGGAAGGGGGGATAGGATTTCGGAATGTGGACGATTTTAATTCAGCTTTACTAGCAAAACAATTATGGCGGTTGATTACGGTTCCAGATTCTCTATTCACAAAAGTGTTTAAAGGACGGTATTTTAGGAAATCCAATCCTTTGGAAAATATAAAATCATATTCCCCATCGTATGGATGGCGGAGTATATGTTCAGCTAGATCTCTGGTTAATAAAGGACTTATTAAAGAGTCGGATCTGGGACATCCATCTCGGTGTGGGAGGATCCCTGGATTCCAGCTCAATTCCCGAGACCAGCAAAAAGTAATGGTTCAGTTGCTGACCCATCTTTAAAAGTTAAAGACCTTATAGATAGTCGGTCAAATTTTTGGAATATTGATCTCTTAAGAGAGATCTTTAATCCAGAAGATGTCGCTCTAATAAGCGCCATACCTGTGGGTGCGCCAACAAAAGAAGATTTTTTAGGTTGGCATTTTACAAAATCCGGAAAATATACAGTCAAATCGGGATATCATTCTACACGGATGGAAACGTCGGAGACCAATTTAAACTTTTTTGGCCCTAACATCAACCCGTTAAAAGCATATTCTTGGCAAGTGCAGTGTCCACCTAAGATACGCCATTTCATATGGCAAATCTTAACGGGATGTGTACCGGTTACGGAAAATTTACGGAAAAGAGGAATTGATTGTGACACTGGATGTGCCAGATGTGGCGCATCAGAGGAAACGATCAATCATACACTCTTTCAGTGCCACCCGGCACGGCAGATTTGGGCGCTTTCACAGATTCCTACGGCTATGGGGATTTTTCCTACGGAATCTAATTTTACTAATTTGGATCACTTATTTTGGAGAATACCTACGGAAGTTGATTCATCAGCCTTCCCATGGATTATTTGGTTTATTTGGAAAGCGAGGAACGAAAAGATCTTTGAAAACATAGACACAGACCCTTTAGAAGTATTACGATTAGCGGAAAAAGAGGCACAATTGTGGCAGTCCGCTCAAATTGAGCTCCATAATGAAAATCATGGTTCTGTGCACTTGGTAGATCGAATTCGAGTGAGGGATGTTTCACTTGAGGCGGAGTATTCGGGATACCGTTGTTTTGTAGATGGATCATGGAAAGAAAGTGATAAGTTCTCCGGTACAGGCTGCAACTGTACATCGTCAAATGGAGAGCCGCCAACCATGGGAGCTGCGAACCTCCGTAGAAGTCTATCTCCACTACATGCCGAATTCGAGGCCCTTCTCTGGGCGATGAAGTGTATGATTGGTGCAGATAATCAAGAGGTAGCGTTCCTTACAGACTGTTTAGACCTGGTGAAGATGGTGTCTTCTCCAACCGAATGGCCGGCGTTTTCAGTGTATTTGGAGGAATTTCAGAGCAACAAGGAGGAGTTTTCATCTTTTTCTTTATCTTTAATTTCTCGTAGGGCTAATGTTAAGGCGGATAATCTGGCACGAAAAGTTCGTACAGAACCGCTTCATATCACTTATGTAAATAACATTCCTCAAGAATAGCTCTTTTGAGCTTTAATTAATTTCGGATGATAAAAAAAAAAAAAAAAAAAAAAAAAAAAAAAAAAAAAAAAAACAAAATCACCCATTTATTTACACAACGTTGATATATATATATTTCCAAAAAAAAAAAGAATTCTCTAAAATAAAGTTTTCTCTAAAAATATATTAAAAACTATTGGAATGAAAACATATGTCTTCAGAAATTATAAAAAAAAGGTAAAGTTCATGCACATAATTAAAAGTATAGGATCTTTTTAAATCTAGGTAGGATCCAAGATTATACAATTTGCTTTGGTTTGAGGCTTTGAGCTTTGTTACCATCTTTATCGGCATTTATAGTGTCCTACAAATGTAGCATCATTACAATATTTATTTTCGTATCTCAATTCTCAACATTAAACTATAAAACTTAACGTAACTTAACAATTCATGCAAATAAATTTACAGAAGAAGAGTTTAATTGAGTCATTAATTGAATCACAACTACTTCCATGAAACCTTAAATGCCTAACCCAACTACACACTGCACATCTCTATAAAACACAGCCTTTAGTTCTTTCTTCACCACTCCACACTACACTCTAGTCTCACACCAAAATAAAAATAAAAAACATTGCCAATCAATATCTTCTTGTGATCATCACAAAAACACATTGATCCAAGGCCACTTAAAATCTCTTTCACCATGAAGATAAAGATAATGAGCAAAACACATGTGAAACCAACAAAACTAGTACTAGGGAAGAAACAATTCCAGCTCACCACATTTGATCTTCCTTACCTTGCTTTCTACTACAACCAGAAGTTTCTGCTCTACAAGTTCCAGAACCTTCTAGATCTTGAGGAACCCACATTCCAAAACGACGTCGTGGAGAAGCTCAAAGATGGTTTGGGTTTGGTTCTTGAAGACTTCTATCAGCTCGCCGGTAAGCTTGCCAAGGACGACGAAGGAGTCTTCCGTGTTGAGTACGACGCCGACGACGCAGAGATCAACGGCGTAGAGTTCTCGGTTGCTCATGCTGCTGACGTTACCGTCGATGATCTAACGGCTGAGGACGGGACGGCTAAGTTCAAGGAGTTGGTTCCTTACAATGGGATCTTGAACTTGGAAGGACTTAACAGACCTCTACTTGCTGTCCAGGTATAACTTTTTGTCTTCTTTTAATGTTTATATATTTTATATATGACACTACTTCCATAGTTCCATGCATGTCAGTATCTTTGTCGTCCAACTTGTTTATCTTCACGTAAAATAATAAAGAATTAGATATTCAATCGAAGTGACGAAAGAAAACATAACTAGATAACTAGTACTACTGATTTTCGGCATCTGAATTATCCACACAAATATCTGATTATGTAATCATATCTATGTGGTTATGTTTACTGAATCTTGATGCATGTTATGTAATAAATATCTATTGAACTACTCGTCAATAAATATTACCATTTGGAGGCAAACATCACGTAACATCCAAAACTCTATTAGCTATAAAGAAAAACAAAATTAATTACAAAAATAATAAAATAACGCATAAATCAGTATATAAAGTACAAGCATATCTTTCCAGCAAGAAAAGGAAGGCATTGCACGTACTTCAGAAAATGTTGACTTTAATTTTCATCAAAACAAAATTTAAGTATTAGTATGAAAATATTGACATCTATTAGCTCTAATAAGCCTCTAACCACTGTATTGTACTTACGTATTAACTATTAACTAATAAAAACACTCTACACGACTTAAATGGTAACAGAAATTCAGCTTAGCATGCATATATCAAAAACACTCTTGAATTTTATATTAGCTTTTAGAAGTTTGACAAGCATATTTTATGCTTATGAATACACACTAACACACACACATATTATATATATATATATATATATATATATATAATATGTGTATGTGCATTAGTTTATACAGTAATTGGAGTCCATGATTTGAGAAATTCGGTTTTCAAATGCTTTTACTGCTGATTTTGTTGATTGTAACTTTTTTGTAAAAGAAAAAAAAACTGATACAACGATAAATACTACATTCAATGACTGACCAATAACATGTTATGGATACAAACGCCATGTATAAAATAAGTAAATTGATTAAATTAGTACTAAGTTAAGTAGTTAACATTAGTACACATTGGAGAATTTATTTGTCATTATAGATCAAATCCTTAATAACTATGAATGTCAGCTTTATCTCCAACTAAATGTCTAAATCATATGAGTTTCAATGTTTCATATATTCATTTTCCTTTATCATCGACCCACGTTGACTATAACTATAGAAATATTGTACAAGAAAATAACAACGTCGTGTAATTTTTAGATTGTGGGGATAAACACTTTCACCTAACTAGTTGTTCAAAAATAAAATACCTTAAGCACATGAATCTATGTATATATACATACCTCGTATATTTGTATTCATACGTATAAAAACGTGTGTATAATATACATACGTAACTTCATTCATTATACAATACTTTCATTTTCGTTGGATGCTCAATTAAATTCTCAACGGCATTAATGTGCATTGAATGTAATGGCTTTAAAAAACAGGTGTAGTCGTTGGAGGAGTCATTGTTTATGTTTGTCTCGAAACTATCGTCCAATCAAACACTCCTAACAATTAACAAAATTCGATTTTATATAATAAATCAAAAATCAAAATTTTAATTAAACTTTAAAAGAATTTAAAATAAATAAAAAATCAAAATTTCATAAGTCTTAATAAACATAAATATAAAAGAAATAAAAGTAAAAAATCAACGTCTTCTTCACAAAATATTAACGAACATTTTTCGTTTCGCAACAGGTGACCAAGCTAAGAGATGGGCTTGCAATGGGCCTTGCTTTCAATCACGCAGTTTTAGACGGGACTTCCACGTGGCATTTCATGAGCTCATGGGCCGAGATCTGCCGTGGAGCCCAATCTATCTCGACCCAACCATTCCTTGACCGATCGAAGGCGCGTGACACGCGCGTGAAGCTCGACCTCACTACTCCTAAGGACCCCAACGAGACCTCCAACGGCGAAGACGCCGCCAATCCAACGGCGGAACCGCCGCAGCTTGTTGAGAGGATCTTCAGGTTCTCGGACTCTGCTGTCCACACGATCAAGTCAAGAGCCAATTCAGTAATCCCATCCGACGGTTCAAAACCATTCTCCACTTTCCAATCACTAACATCACACATCTGGCGCCACGTCACCTTAGCGCGTGGACTCAAACCGGAGGACATAACGATCTTCACCGTCTTCGCCGATTGCCGCCGTCGCGTTGACCCTCCAATGCCGGAGGAATATTTCGGAAACTTAATTCAGGCGATCTTCACAGGAACCGCGGCGGGGCTACTAGCGGCGCACGGACCGGAATTCGGAGCTTCGGTGATCCAGAAAGCGATCGCAGCACACGATGCGCGTGCGATAGACGCGCGTAACGACGAGTGGGAGAAATCACCGAAGATATTTCAGTTCAAAGACGCCGGAGTGAATTGTGTTGCGGTGGGAAGCTCGCCGAGGTTTCAGGTTTACGAGGTGGAATTCGGTTGGGGTAAACCGGAAATTGTGAGGAGCGGGTCGAATAACCGGTTTAATGGGATGATGTATTTGTACCAAGGTAAAGCTGGAGGGATTAGTATTGATGTGGAGATAACTCTTGAAGCTTCTGTGATGGAGAAGCTTGAGAAGAGCAAAGAGTTTTTACTTAGTGAGGAGGAAGAAGAAGATGATGGAAAGAAGCTCACTAATGGCCATGTTAATGGCAATGGAAACGGGTTTGTTTGAGTGTTTGTTTAGTTTAAGGTTAATTAGTTAATTAATCAAACTATAGATTTTGGTTAATTAGCTAATTAATTTTATTGAGGAGAAAAAAAACCTTATGGGTTTTTAAGTATGGTAATAATTGCTCTTGTGGTGGTTATAATAATCAGCAGAATGCTGGCGTGTGTGGTAAGGATTTGTATGATTATGTAGTGTGTTTGGTTTGGAATTTGTAGTATTTGGACCATGGTTTTTTTTGTGGTTTTGTTGTTTAAATTTTCATGTACTGTTTGGCAATAAAAATGAAAAATTAGTTAAAAATGTAATTGTTATCAAATATCTTTAAGTGAAAGGTGTAACATAACAACTTCTTTTAATTTGCTAGTATTATTTTTTTTTTTTTTTTAGTATTAAATTTTGGGAGTGCCTCAGGGATTATTTGATTTAATTTGCTTATCTCTAAAGGTGGAAATGAAAGATTAGCCTTCAATGGTGATTGCTAAAGCTAAACCACTCGTGTAAGATTTAGTTATATCTGATTATGTTTCTTCTCAAATAAAACTAAAATCAGACCAAATTGGTGTTAGTACTTAGTACACAACTTTAGGCTATCCTTCAATGGTGATTGCTAAAGCTAAACCACTCGTGTAAGATTTAGTTATATCTGATTATGTTTCTTCTCAAATAAAACTGAAATCAGAACCAAATTGGTGTTAGTACCTAGTACACAACTTTAGGTTATGAATGAGAGACGCGTTTAGTAGACAGAAGAGTGTGGTTACTAAAAGTGTCATTATTCAACCAAATTCTAACAGGTAGTAAAACTTTTAATTAAAAAAACAGAAAATATAAAAAAATTAAAAATAAGCAAGTATGGATGTCTCTCCATTTTGGTGTGGTTAGTGTGGTTAAGGTCTAGTATTTTCTTTTTAATTTTGTTTTGATTTAAAAAAATCTGAATTTTTTTGTATAAATAAGTTTTATCCAATAACACATTTTTGAAAAGAAAAAAAAAATTCTGGAAACTATAATTATTCAAAATGATTAATTAAAGTTTAATAACTATGATACCCGTACCACATATCGTTTTTTCACAATCTATACATTATTCCGCACCGCTTTTCTTGCAGTAAATAAAGTGTGTGTGCTAACTTAAAAATTGATGATGTTTCTTTTGTTTTTTTTAAATGATTTTCCTAAACCCTAAATCAAAACTCTCTTTTTCTGCCGCCGTTCCTTATCTTCACCATCTCCGTTAAAACAGAGGCATTTTCAGATTGATCCTTCCACTCTCCCTCCTCTCTCCATAACTCTCTTCTCATGTATTCATTGATACTCCAAGGTGGAAGAAGGTCACGCGAGTTACATCAATGGCAGAATCGAGTAATGAATCTTCTTCTCCAAAACGGCTCTACTTTCACTGAATCGTTCTCTTCTGTTGTTGCTACCGCTAAAGATCTAAGTTTTGAAGATGAAAGAAAGAGGAAGACTTTCACAGTCTCTTACCTTATTGATTCATTAGGGTTAACTACAAAACTCGCTGAATCAATCTCAATGAAAGCTAATTTCGATGAAAAAGGTAATCCAGATTCAGTCTTGAAACTTCTAAGAAGCTATGGATTCAAAGATTGTCAAATCTCAAGTATCATTGCTACTTACCCACGATTTCTTGTTGAGAGTCCTGAGAAGTCTCTTCGTGCTAAGCTTCATTTCTTGAAGCTAAATGGAGCTTCAAGCTCTGAGCTTACTGAGATTGTTTCGAAAGTTCCTAAAATCTTGGGGAAGAGAGGAGGGAAATGGATTATTCATTACTATGATTATGTCAAAGAGATCTTGCAAGATCAAGATACGAGTTCTTCTTCCAAGAGAAAGCAGACGAATCGAAATCGAAATGTATCGGTTTTGAGAGAATTAGGAGTGCCTCAGAGACTGTTGTTGAACTTGTTGATATCTAGAGCTAAACCAGTTTGTGGGAAAGAAAGATTTGAAGAATCGGTTAAGAAGATTGTTGAGATGGGTTTTGATCCAAAAAGTCCAAAGTTTGTCAGTGCTTTGTATGTTTTCTATGATCTTAGTGATAAGACTATAGAGGAGAAAGTGAATGCTTATAAGAGGTTAGGACTTTCTTTGGATGAAGTTTGGGTAGTTTTCAAAAAATGGCCTTTCTCTTTGAAATACTCGGAGAAGAAGATAATTCAGACGTTTGAGACTTTGAAACGGGTTGGTCTAAGGGAAGAAGAGGTATGCTTAATGGTTAAGAGGTACCCTGAATGTGTAGGGACTTCAGAGGAGAAGATAGTGAAGTCAGTTGAAACTTTTCTTGAGTTAGGATTCACAAAAGACGAGTTTGTGATGATCATCAAGCGGCATCCTCAGTGTATTGGATTAGCTGCGGATTCGGTGAAGAAGAAGACCGAGTTTCTTGTGAAGACAATGGGTTGGCCTTTAAAGGTTGTAGCTTCAACCCCCATTGTACTTGGATTCAGCTTGGAGAAGTTTGTTTTACCGCGGTGTAATGTAATCAAAGCTCTTTTGTCTAAAGGGCTGATCGATGAAATCCCTGCGATCTCGTCTGTATTGACGAGTCCTAAGCTGAAGTTTTTGAAGCTCTTTGTGGAGAAGCACCAAGATGTGTTGCCTGAGTTGAACTCTATCTTCACTGGAGATAACGTTCTAGTAAATTAGAAAGCATTGTGAAGAAAGAGTACCAACCTCAAAGAATGTATAATGTGACCTTTTTGTTATTTTAGGGAATAAAAACAACAAATGAGAACACTTAAGATATTGTGAATGTCAGGCTGTCACTGTCTACTAAAATTTGGTGATTTGGGCAATTAAGGATGTGTTTAGTATTTGTCTCTAATTAGTCTTCTAATTTGTTTTCTTAACCATTTTTGTGTGGTCACAAAATCTATCAAAACATGAGATTTCAAGTAAAACACTTGTCATATTCGACACATCACAACAACTTATCTCTTCAAATTTTTTTTTTCTCATTTATTGTATAAAGAATAATAATAATAATTGTAAGGCCCAGAAATAGATAAGAAGACAGAGAAGGTTAACCACTCCATATCTACACTCTTTTCTTACCTCACCAAACCAAAAAGATCTCTCAATTTCTTATTCAACTTTCAAAGCTTCTAAACAACTCTTGAAACTCTAGAAACTTTTTCAATGTCGGAAGAAACACGAGAACATGATCTCACCGACTCTAAACCTTCTCCACCGCAAACACCACCAAAACGCGGTCTCATCAGCCGCAAAAGACAATTGGTGTTTCTCTCCTTTATGATTTTACTAGCCGCAAAAGGACTCGTCGGAATCGGAGAAATAGCGTTTGTAATCTTGTGTTATATCTACTTGTATGAGTTTCTCTCAAGATTTGCCTTCCCTCGCAAGCAAACAGAGCAGAAGAAGAGACTCTCAAACCCTAAAAACAAACTCTTTCAAGCTTACTTCCTCGCCACTGCAATTATAGGTTTTACTAAACTTTTCTCATCTGTTTTTTTTTTGTAAATGTTTTCTTTTAACTTATAAAAATAATCAAAATCTTCCTCAGGCCTACTTTTCCCTATTTGTTACATCGGAGATGGAATATACCGGGGAGACATTCACGGTGCTGGAGCGGCCGCACCACATCTATTCCTCCTCTCAGGTCAAGCTTTCACAGAACCTATTGGTTTCTCCGACAAGTTTTCTACACCAATAGGTATTCTTGGACCAGTCTTCTACAACGCTCGTCGCATTTTCGCTCTTTTGGATTGGGTTAAAGCAGAATTCTCCGATACTCAACGTCCCGGTGGTCCGGTGAGATTATACGGAGGAAGAGTGATTGCATCGGTTAACACGGTGATGTGGTTTTATAATCTGTTTGGTCTCTTGTTGCCTGTGTTTCTTCCTCGGTCTTGTGAGATTTACTTCTCCGGTGATAACAAAGATGATTGAATGATATGTGTATTTGTCTCATTTAGAATAAAAATATTGAGTTGTTCGTTTAGTGCTTTGTGTCTTATGTCTAGATCGGGTAAAAAGTTTTGTGTCTAATGGATTATTAACGTTATAACTTTTTTTTTTTATTTTACAAAACAAGATATCTCGTCGAAAGAAAAACAAATAATCGTCTAATGCTACAAGATTATGAAAAACAAATTTTGCTTTTGTTGAATAAAGTTGAATATCTATTAGAGTAAAATGGTTTGTGAAAATGCGTTTTAACCCAGTGGGTGAGAGTGAGGCATACATTGAAAGTTTATTCCCCACTAAGCATTCGAATGAAAAAGTTGTTCACATCCATTTCACAAAATGTCATGAATTGAGATTTCTAAAGATACTGACGTATGAAAAAGAAATTTGATACTACTTCACATTGCCTTTGAAATAACCCAAATCTTTAGACAGTACGACACAAATTCAATTGAAAGTATTGAAACCACAAATTAAGATCTCGTAATAACACGAATTACACATTCAACAACTTAGCTTCCTATATAGACCTTCGAAATCTTAGAAGCAATGTCGTGTTGCCTCGAAACCTTCATAAATATCTTCAGATCTATTTGTTGTGACCGTAGTGAGAATATCCTTGGACTACTCGAAAATCTCCCCGATTTCTTTTTTCAGCAATCCCTTAACCTGTCAATGCAAAAGTCCAATCATTACACAAACTCTCTGAGAGATTTAAGAAAGATACAATTAAACAGAGTTTGTGTAATTATGAAATGATATTTTGTTAGTTTCTTGTTTTAAGGGAGATAAGCTAACCTGTTTTGCTGAGAGTCCGATACTTTTCAAATCATCAACCTGCAATAGAAAATACAAGAAGCTTACATACAAACCAAAAGAACATTGAACTTCACATTGAAAAACTAAATTTGAAGACATGTTCAATATTACTTCACATTGCTATACGAAAAGCTTACATATAAACCAAAAGAACATTGAACTTCACATTGAAAAACTATATAACTTAAGGCTTGCTATTTAAAGTCATATTTGCTAATGAATATATCGTGACAGAGATGCAACTTCTCGTTTGTAAAACTTTATGGCACTTACCGTTTTAAATGGAGATTCTTCACGGAGCTCAACTATGTACGCTGCTCTCTTGTCGCCGATACCCTGTCATTCATCAATGGAGGCCATAAACAAGTTAAGTACTAAACTATAAACAAGCATTTAAATTATAAAAAAAAAAAAATTTGATCAAGCTAGTCATCTCACCTTTAACTTCTTTAGATCTTCCCTGTAAACACAACGAGAGAAGAGAAAAGCCAAATTTAGTTTCACTTTCTTATCACACCAATATAGACAGGATTTTCTAAAATGTTAATACTAATGACCCAAAAACCATGTAACTTCAACTGAGTTACTCCCGGAAACATTATATGAAGGATTGGAAAGACAGTTGATTTATGTATATTTTGTGTTCACGAGAAAGAAAACAACTTACTTTCCAGCTGTGTTTATGAACTTGAGGTATTCTCCAACAGCAGAGTTCTGCAACATTTCCGGAAAACAAGAAAAGTACTATGTCAATCTTCGACATTTTGAACCACAGTTAAGGTACTACTCACTGTCTCAGAAGTTTATGGTACTTGTAATGAAAAGTCAATTTTAATCAAACTTGTTAACTTTTTTACCTTCAATTTAGAGCTGTGTGCGCTATATGCCTTCCAAGGACTGCAGCCAATGTTCGAAGGCATAGTTCTCTCCGGTGTTCTTAGTTCTCCACTGACAGCAGCTTCAGCAGTAATATCGCTGTGCTCTGATGCTTCTTCCGCCTGTAATATAGTTAAGGGACTTTGATATTTCTCAGGTACTGATAGTTGGTTTGAGATTTTGCATATCGACTTCAAATTGTTTGATAGTTCTTGAAGTCGCATGCTAAGCGGTGGTGATGCAGTTTCATTGGCTAGCAAACTGTTGTTCTCTTTGTCCAGGTTTTCACCTACCATAAAGAGAAAGACCATAAATTGAGCAAAAGGTTTCATTATATTACTTTCTTAGATTAATGTGACAAGACTCACAACCTACCTTTATTAATAACCAGAGCCAGATCGTCAATGACTGAATTGTTTTCATCTCTCTTTACTATTTGTGCTGCCATACAAGAACCAAAAAAAAAACAAATAAGATCAAAGTTAACCTTTCCTTTAAACCAGACCCTTTTTTACCAACTTTCCAATCTCACCTTTCTCTGTAAAAGCATCATCACAATGAGTGGCTCCTGAAAAAATTTCCTTATGTTTCCAGGGTGTCTCCTGAATGTTAATGGAAGAACTGTCAGTACTATTGATATCCAGATGTTGAAACAAAACATAAAGCTATACAAATTACCTTTTCTGTAATGTCAACAGCTTCTGAGCTTAAAGATGCACTAGTTGAATAGCCCTATAAATGACAAGAAGCAATATTAGATATGCTGAGCAAGCTGAAACAAAACAAAGGAAACAGATTCTTTAAAATGTATTGGCATCTGCTTGAGATACAGAGAAGTTGCAGATGGAAAATTTACCGGTTCCATGGCTACTGCATAACTTGAGAAAGCCAGAGAATATTCCTGAAAAGAAAAACCACTGAATGTAAGTAATGTCTTGATGATTTTCATTAACGTTGATATAAAATATTACCTCTTCTACCAAAGAAGATTGAGAATCTGTAACAGTAAATGACGAACAGATTTCCTACATTATAGAACATTAGACTTTGTAAGTAATGCCTTAGTAATAAATAACCATGCAGCTTCATTTAGTTCATGCTCGCAAGGATTTACTTCTTTAGGTGAAGAGGCCTGAATGCTCGAGACAACCTTTGAAGTGGAGATTACCTGCATCAAAATAAACACAAATGCCATTCAAGGTGAGAAAAGGTATTGAAGAACATTACTCAAATATTCAGAAATTAGAATGAAGATGCTTTACATTTTTCAGAGCCATTCTTGCTTTGCCTTCCATCTACAAAATCCAAAACAAGTCTAACTAAACTATTTCTGAATTCATGAGGATAAGAACGAAAGATGAATTACCTTCTTAGAGCTATTTTTACATTTCACCGAATCGTTTGCTTCACCAAACAGTTTCCTTCAAACATTGAGAAAAAAATCATCATTATTTGATGTTATAAAACTGAACAACAGAGAAGATACAGGTATAGCATGGATATTGAGGGTTAGAGTTGATAGCAAGCTGGTTCTGAATGATTTACCTTGCTTTAATTGCAGAAGCAGCAGTGTTGATTTTAGTCTTTCTCTCTGTCACACTTCCCCTTAGCATTGTCTGTTTTCTAGAAGTAGCAGACACATTCAAAGGTGTCTGTCTCCTTTGAGCGGCAGATGATAATGAAATAGATCTTTCAGGACCGTTGATCTTCTTCTTAGTAGGATTATTCATGGCTCGGTTACTGCCTAGACAGATCCGTGATGCTAAGTTTAGCATGTAAAAGGAGTCTTGGCTAAATTTCCGGGGCTGAAACGAAAAACAAAAGGGTTATAGCATCGCCTGCAGTTACATTCAGTGAATCATAAACTTAAAACAAACTCAACAGCAAGAAATGTATACCAAACATGTGATCAGCAGCGTTCTGTTGCATCCTTTAAAACAATCTTTCAGCATTCGAGTGAGTTTGCTCTCCCGATATGGCACATGGGATTCATTTGTGTTGAGAGCATACATGACATTCTGTAAAGCATATATCGACTTATTAATTCTGGCAATCTCTAGAGGAGCTAGAGCACTTTTTTGTTTCCTGGAATCCTCATATCCTGTCAGAGAAAGAGAACACCCATCACATGCTGACATATAATATCATTACACAGACAAGACAATTAAAATGTGATATTAGAATACTCAACCTGCCATATCAAGAAAGTTCATCCTCCCAAGGGAGCCTGGATTGGCGTTGCCAGTGGTAACGTGTATCATCACACCTTTATGACTCCTAACTGGAGGGTCACTGGTCAGCTTCTGGGATTTCTTGAGACCATAATATAAGTTCTGGAATTCTGAGAGCGACTTCACAGGTACCTGAAAGCAGAAACATTGAAATATTAACGATGCTGCAAAATACGCATGATGTCCCACGACTTAATGCTCAAGAACGCTAAATAACTTGCCTGAGAAAGTCCCTTTAGTTGAATTTTCCCTTGTGCACCTTCCAGTACAGCAACCACTCGCTTCTCTTGGCCTAACAGGTCATACACGGTTTCTTGAGAAACCTCGTAAACTGATACAGAAACTGAGTCTCCTCTTTCCTCAGCCATGGATAGCATCTCAGACATTGTAAGAACAGTTAAACCAAGCTCCCTCTCATTTCCCTACAAACCATGTGATACATCATTTTTCATCTATAGTAATAATCTAATAATCAATACCTTGAAAGGATTGCTATAAATACCTGTATTAGATGTGTTTTTCCGCCATTTCTAGCTCCTTGGGCTATGACATTCGCATCTTTACCCTCAAAGACAGTAGAGATAAGAGGCTTTATCTCCTTTGTGAGAATTGAACCAGTGGTTTCATTTTCTTCATAGCAATAGTCCAATTTATATGAATCTTTCGAACTGCCACAACACACTAGTTAATATGGCTTGAAACGTTGCTAATCCACAACAGACTGAGAAAGATTTAACTCAAAAGTACATTCTTTGTGAAACATTTTATTGTAAAATTCATGTTCCCATCAGTAACTATCGCGTCTAATAATGTCAAATCTCCATAAGAAAACTCAAATTTTAGATCAAATTAAACCATTTGCATGGATTCCCAACAACAAAACAAGACACCTAGACAAAGTAATCGAAGAAAAGAGTTAAATTGTAGTCGAAATCTCCAGATGCAAACCCTTTTCGCGAATTTTAATTAACTAAACAGAAGCCAACAATAGAATCAGAGAGGAATGAAGAGAAATTACCCAGCGAATTGAGCTCCAAACGAAATCGAAACAGTCTCTGAATCTTCACCCATCGGCTTGTGAACCGATATTGATCTCGTTGATACCAGATCCGTCGATGGCTTGACCCTAGCCACCACCCGGACCACTTTCCGGCCATGGCTCTTCATTTTAGTCTCCATAACTTAACCCTAGATCTTCTCACCGATCGAATCGAATAGAACCACAGGGAATCTCTCTAGAAAAGGGAAAAAAAAACGTTTGAATTTGAAGATTTTTGTTTCCTTTCTCTTAAGGTTTGGGAGATAAAGAGAGAGAAATGAAAGTGAGTGAGAGCCGTTAAGTTAAAAATTTCAAATTCTCCAAGTCTGGCTCCTTCGGAACGTGTCCCTACCTAGGCGTATCTAAGAAGCTTACATTTAAAACAGTGTCGTTTTGGAGGGAGGATAAAGTTTCTCGGGCCTAATTGAAATTGGCCCATCTCTATTTTGAAGCCCAATAGTAAGAAACGCTCTTCTTATGCAGTTAGAGATTTTGATATCAATGTAAAGTGTGTAACATTAAAATCTTTTTTTTTTTGTGTAATTTATGAATGTTAATATCATATAAAATGAAAAATAGAGATCACTTTTCTTAAGAGATCACTTCTCTAGATGAGAGAACTTATCTACAATTTATAGTAATTTTGGTAAAAATAAATAAAAACAAGATTACAATATCATTTGAGTTAAAATCAAAACATACTCATCAAATCCATAGAAGCAAAAGGTTTCGAAATCGCTTCAGATGTGGTCTTATGAATTTTACGGTCAATGTTCTTGAAGATGATGGAAAAAGGTATTGACTTTTGAGTTGTGGTGGATGTATTCCTCTGTTTCAGCTATTAATCGTGAGTCTCCCTTTCTTCCTTTTTTTTTTTTTTTTTTTTTTGTTTTGGACAAAGAGTCTCCCTTTCTTTCTATTAACTATGTTCTCTCGTCTCTTTTCGTAGTTTATGGATCCGGTGACAAAGTAACAAGAAAAGATAGAGATATAAAATAAAAATAAACTAGTTATAAGGTAAGCCAAAATAGTATTTTTATTTTATATCTTTAACTAACTAGTTTTTTTTTATTATTGAGTATAGTATTCGTAATCACTCATTAGTTTTTTTTTTTTTTTTGGACAAATCACTCCTAGTTTATTTCTCTTACCCTTACCTTATAACTAAGACATATATAGCTCATGAATAAAATCAGTGAATTTTTTTTTTTTCGCCAATCAGTGACTTCCATATTGTAATAGTTAATTAGCTTGTAGTAGAATTGTCTTTCTTCCAAGTTTTGAGTTAACCTAAGAATGTATATATCTTTGTTGCTTCGTGTGAATTGAAAATTTGTTTCTTTTTATCATGGTTGATAATTTGATATCGCCTTGAAGTGATTAAACGCATTGTTTTCTCCATGGGGGTTTGTAGTTTTTTTGGTTGATTAATTTTGAGACCAAAATTAAAAAAAAAAAACCTCCAATTTATTCTTATATAGAAAACAATGCAAACAAAATAGACTGACGAGATAAAATTCAACCAAACCAAAAAAAAATTATGTAGCATGTAAACACACAATTAGCATGATAAACGAAAAATGTCGTTTATCCATACTTGTGATGGATCAAACTTGGTAATTGGGATCTCCCTTTTGGACGGTGTTGGTTCCCGGATATGACTTGAGATCAGTTCCATGAGCCACATGAGCTCCCACCACTTGACCTATAATAAAAATTATCATTATAAACTTAAATTCCAAATCGTTACCATCACAAATTATTAATTTCTTATTTACATATTACTAACTAGAAACATTATTGAGATTGGCTGCGTTTATAGCCTTTTGCCTCCGGATACAGGCGAGACAGATCACAATGGGGGCACCAAAAATAAAGAAAAGAATGAAGAACCCGAGAATGGTAGCACCAACAGAGTAGTTCGTGTTGCCTGAACCACCTGTGTACCCTTGGGGTTCACACTCCAAACCAATCCTTCCCATTCGATCTGCTGATTCGTCGGCTCTTTCCATCTGTTTTTGGTACATATCCTCTGAAGTGGGCGTCGATGATCCACATGATCGTCCTGAAAATTTTCTTGTTATATTAAAATTTTATATTTCTTGGCATTTATATTTTGTATATCAACTGTTGAGTATGAAAGAAAATGGGTTTGATGTAATAAGATCGTTACCATTGATTGATCCAACCAAAACCGACAAAGAAAAGATGAACAAAAGGAGGACACGAGACATGGCTATTATTCGTGCAAGCTGATAACTGATACTTGTCTTTATGTTTTCTTTATATATATAAGATTTTTTTTTTTTTTTTGTAATGTCTTGATGTTAAAATATTAGTGTATGTTTGCAAGTTAAGGTTTTTTATAGAATTATTCTACCAAGTCTTTGCTCGCAACAATGTATTTAAAAAGTTTTTATACATATGGATCGTGGCCTAATGGGTGCATACTAAAATGGGCATTCCAGGAAAGAAAGATTCTCTTTTACCGATTCTTATTTGGGAAATAAACATATTTTTGTTCATTTGATTATAAAAATTAGTTAACAAACTCACCTTAATTTTATATTAGTTATATGTTGATTCCAAACTATTTTGGGTATTCATCTATAATCCCACTAGCACACTAATGTGTGGCTTCACACTAATTACTTTTCTTGATTTCTAATTTAGAACATCGCACGTCGGTCATGGAGAAGGTTTACTTTTTTCGCAACCATAAGTCAAGTCAACCAATGACAGTTACATTTTCCGGTGTTCTCATTAAGCCTAATTAAAATTACAACTAGTACTTGCCTAAGTTGGCTTTGTTGTAGTAATTCCAACCTTAATGTGCTCTTGTGTATTCTCCCTTTCTTGTAGGTGTGACTCGTTTTAGGAAGCACCATGTATTCTGTGGCAGGTTTCAAGAGTTTCTTGGCCTAGATTTCAATGGCCAAAAAAAAAAAAAAAAAAAAATGGCTTTGTTACATTTTGCTACTACCATTCCCTTTTTTTCTTTTTTTTTTGCTACTATATTCTTTTGGGTGTATTGCTACTTATTTTTTTTTGGGCAAACGAAAGAATATCCATCCTAAGGTAGTAGAAAACTTTATCGGGTCAAATTCGCTTCGTCTCCATTTAATTGAGACAAGGCCCATTTATACAAAAAGCCCAATATCCTTTGTCAACAATTAGGGCTTCGTTTATTTTTTTTTTTTGATCAACAGAGAGCTTCGTTATATATCATTTATCTTGAGATCAACCTCTTGGAGAGAAGCCCTAGAATTTTTTCGCTCAGCCGCAGTGAGTCACCTTCTCTCTCTATCGATCTCTCTGAGCTTTCCTCGTCTCTCTTCGTATAGTCAGTGTTAGGTGTCTAACAAATTTGCGTCATCGTATAATCTCAGGATTTAACTTTTTCCATTGGATCGTTCAATTGAAGCTTTGGTGTGTTGATTAAGTTTAATCTAGAGTTTTTTTTTTGGTTCATTTCTTAGGAAATTGTAAAGCATTTGATTCTGCAAATTGTTTTTGGTTGATCATTGCTTTATTAATTTAGATTAGTCTAATCTGTATCACTTGTAATGTGTTTATTAAAACCCATTTGCTCGTTTGATGTAGTCTGTGTAATGTTAAATTCTCCTAATTGTTAAACATGATTAGGATTGGAATCTTTGTGTAGTTTAAGACTTGTTCTCATGTTGTATTTTTTGTGTTTTGTTTCTTAGGAAAATGAAGCACAACAACGTTATCCCGAGCTCACACTTTCGCAAGCATTGGCAGAATTATGTCAAGACTTGGTTTAACCAACCTGCCAGGAAAACGAGGAGACGTGTTGGTTAGTTAACTCTCTCTTAATCTTTCTACTTAATCATTTGCTTACTTACGTTTTTAGTTATGTAATAAAGTCTCTCCCTTTGTGTGATGTGATTTCTCAGCTAGACAGAAGAAGGCGGTGAAGATCTTCCCTCGTCCCACCTCTGGTCCTCTCCGACCTGTTGTTCATGGTCAGACTCTTAAGTACAACATGAAAGTTAGAGCTGGAAAAGGATTCACTCTTGAAGAGCTTAAGGTTTGGATTCTGTAATTTTTCAATCTTGAAACTGTTCTCTGTTTTATAGATATAATAATGATGAAAGCTTACAGTTGCTTGCTGTTTTTGGGTTTGATTAGGCTGCTGGTATCCCAAAGAAGTTGGCTCCAACAATCGGAATTTCGGTTGATCACCGTCGCAAGAATCGTTCTTTGGAGGGTCTTCAATCCAATGTTCAAAGGTTAAAGACTTACAAGGCTAAGTTGGTTGTGTTCCCTCGCCGTTCCCGTAAAGTCAAGGTATCATCCGTTTGAGATCGCAGATAGAGAAGTACCTTTGAGTTACCCTCTTGATTCTTGAGTTCTTGTATCTTTTGTTTTTAGGCTGGTGATTCTACTCCAGAGGAGCTTGCTAATGCTACCCAAGTCCAAGGTGATTACATGCCTATTGCTAGTGAGAAGGCAGCCATGGAGCTTGTGAAGCTGACTGCAGATATGAAGGCGTTCAAGGCCTATGATAAGATTCGTTTGGAGCGCACAAACGCACGTCATGCTGGTGCCAGAGCTAAGAGGGCCGCCGAGGCTGAGAAAGAAGAGAAGAAGTAAAAATCGTTGCTTTAGAGCTTAATCATTCTTGAATTCTTCTTCTTCCGGATTTTTGTGCAAGACTCTGTTTTCTTTTTTTTTTTTGTTGCGGTTTATCAATGCTTAGATCTCGAAATTTTTCTGGTACTTGGGTTTTCTGAGTTTATGGAAGAAATTATAACGAGTTTCTATATACTTGAATCTTATATTACAACTACGGTTCCAAGTATAAACTTCGTAGTCATTATATTGTTTGATAAGCCTAATTAAATTCAAAAGTTTGTAACATTAGAAAAATCAGACTTAAATTTTCTCAGATTGTTTATTTGTAGAAATAGTGAATAGTACCAATGAGTACACTGTAAACTATAACATATTGCACTGGAAACTGTAACATTGCACTAGCTAAGTACTATAACATTGCACTAGCTAAGTACTATAGCAGTTGGTTTCGTTTTTTCCCCGGTATTCCATGTTTTTCACAAAAAATAAAAAGAAGTTTGATGCATAAAGTTCAATAAAAATAAACTAGAATAAAACATATGAATTGCGAGACCTGTGATATGTAGCTATGTACCTTTTAACAATTTGCATGTGCTAGATTCTCTTGAATGTCTAGTCGTCAAGAAGTTACTATATAATTAGAGTCTAATAGTTGCAATTTTTTTTTTCTCTTAACTAATCTTATGTAGATTAAATATTATTAAAACTTTTTTTAGTTATCTCCTATTATTGTTGTCATAAAATTCACATGTGAATATTGTAGGAGCTTGTTATGCAATGAGCTTGTTCGGTAATCACACTTGCTTTCAGAACTCCACAAAGACTGATTGTCCTATCTGTTGTGAGGTTTGTCTAAATGGCAATATTAAATCTAGGTGGCTTTATATTGATTCTTTTTACTTTTTTTAATGAATTTCTCTACTTGGATTCAGTAAAAGCCGCTTAGGTGCTGAAATGTGGGCATACTATTCATGTGGATTGCTTCGAAAAATGATCGCCAGAAAACATTAATTATATCTGTGTAACTTCTCCATCTACCATACATTAGTGGGTGGGAAAAGATTGATGCCAGAGAAACAAATGGAGATTGAGAAAAACAAACCCAGAGATAAATTAGTGACATGGGAGGATTTTTCAGCAGTATCGTCAACTAGGACTGATGGCCTCTCTTGGGCCATATTTTTTTTCAATTAGTAAAAATCAGTCTCGGATGTTGGTATGTAGATGTTGCTTAATTGCTTCTAGTACCTCTTTCATCTTCTCTATATAACTCAATGGTGCTTACTCCGATTTTAATAAATCATTTTCTCTTTATCATGCAATTTCTTTTTCTTTTTGTCAAGCATGACTTTATTGACTGAAAAACAAAACAACAACTAGGATCATCAAAAACAAACTTAATCATTGGTAAATTAAAGATATGGCGAGGCACAGACCTTCTTCTCGGTCTCTGTTTTCATTCTGCACCCACAATAAATACTTTGTGTGAGAAAGTATTTGATAAACAAAACCGAAGTGAAAGCCAAAACCGTTTTTAGTGTTCACCTGAAACTGAAAGTTAGAGGCATGGGTGATTGGCGTCAGCTGGTGGCAGTGTTGTACCTGATGAGGAGTGGTGAGTGGCATCAGTGTTTTACTTAGTGCATCAGTGCTTCACTCACCTAAGACGTAGAGTGGTGGGTGGTAAGAGTTGGAGGAGGAGACCGGTATGTCCTTGCAGCAAGAAGAGGAGGAGACCAATATATCCTTGCAGCAAGAGCAGGAGGATCGGAGGAGGAGACATGTATGATACTTTGAAAAATACTCCTTTTTATTTTTATTTTTAGTAAAAACTACAATCTTTTATATGTAAAATAACAATTGTGTATTAATTTAAATTTAAAGATATATTTTCAGTAAATCAAAACTAAATTCAAAATTTAGAGAAACAAAATAAACTAAATTCGAAATAATATTAATAATAGTTATATATATATATATATATATATTTTAAGATGATTTATTAATCTTGTATATTAAAATTTAACAAGAAAATATCTAAAAATATTATAAAGTCTATCGCTTAATATTTTTCATGTTATATAAACTAAAATAATCTCTAACACTCCCAACACATTTTTCAACTCAACATATCACCAAACTTTACTTCAATTCAATGATTCTTTTTGAATTTTTTTTTGCAAAGTAAAATATTTATGTGTTTTCAATAATAATCAATCATCAAAATGTGCACCATAATAATAACACATGACTTAACAAAAATCATAAATTAACATCGGTAGAATGGTGGTATTCACTATTGTCTTTTAAAAAAAATTAGGATAATAAATATTTGTAATTGTTAGTTATATAAAAAAAAGCTTTGTAAAAATAATTTAGTTAGTACCAATAAATTGATTTGTATTTAAAATATAGATATTTTGATTAATTGTTATTAAGTTTATGTATGATATTTTAATAATTTTACGTATTTAAAAAAAAATTAAAAGAAAAATAAAGAATGGGTATCTTTTAAAAGTGTAAACAAAAAAAGGTATTTTTCTAAATTTACTCAATAAAAATAAACTAGAATAAAACATATGGTATTGCGAACCAAAGTTGCACTATAGAGTTGGTGGGCGTGAAAACCTATTTCATTGCGAGACATCTGGTATGTAGCTATGTACCATTTAACAACTGGCATGTTCTAGATTCTCTTGAATGTCTAGTCGTCAATAAGTCAGTATATAACTAGAGTCTAATAGTTGAGTCTTAATTTTATGAAATGTTAAAAACATTATTCAAGTCCTTTACTTCATTGAATGCATCAATATGATATCGTTTTGAATAAATAAAAATAAAATTAAGAAAAATAAAAATAAAAAATACTTGATTATTGAAATTCTAAATTATGAATTCACTATTCTCAATGTATTTAGTTATTGGGACTAAACACACTGTGAATAGGTAATGTTTTTGACATTTCATATTTTATAACTAATGTTTTGTTATAAAATTATGAAAAATATTTTAAAAATAAGTAAATAATGTGCTAGCGCCTAGTCCCCGATTAATCGATCTAGGCGCTAGACTCCTATTAAACGCCTAGATACCGCCTAACCATTTTTTGAACATTGGATGCGCATATGAGGTACCAAGGCAATTATAACATATCTCACTGAAGTGTAAGTATTAGTAACCACATAACAAAGATTACAAAATGATACAATTATGAATTCTGATCAACACTGACCAATACTGTAAATGTAATGGCCATCCCATTATTCTCTTTTATTTTTATCATTTAGAAACAAGATACAAAAAGTTAAAAGACTGTTACTTTAGGTTTTGAACCTCTGAGAGATCTTCCCAACTCCATCTCTACACTCGTCAACCATTTTCTTCACCTTATCGCTCAGCTGAACTGTCCCTTTCTCAACCTCTGTCGCGGCTACTTTCGCCTTAACAATGGCCGCATCTCTCATTTCCCCGGCTCGCTTCCCTAAATTCACTGCATATTCCTTCAAAATTGTAATCCATAAACGTATTTTTTCCATCACAAGGAAGATCACTTCCCGGGATTTTCCAATCACGGTTCCAGCCATCTCCTTAAGCTTATCCATCAGGGTTTTAGCTCTCTCCTCGGTTTCTTCAACTGAGGATCTCTCCACATCGTTTAGTAATATGCTTTGTTCTGTCTCTCCGCTGATCGTCTCTTGAAAGTCTTTGTCAACAACAACTCTCAGTCCATTTGTTTCCCACCGCTTCCTAGCATCTTCTAAGGCTTTTCCTTGTTCTCTAGCTCTCTTAGCTTCCTCCTCGGCCCACGATCTGTACAAACAACATATGATAGGTCGTAATACGGTTATGGACAGATTGAAAGGCTTACATTCACTAATTAGAAATCAGAATGCAGATAGATTCTTTGACATTATAAACCTAATGTAGCTCGGACTGTAGAAAAAGTACCTGGCCATGGACAAGGCTTTTCGTTCAACTTCCAATTCATACTGCAACTTTGAAATCCGCTGGCTCTCTTCTTCAGCCTCTTTTCGAAGGTTGAGAGCCCTCTCTTTCTCAAAGGATATCTCTGCCTTGTTACTCATCAAATCCTCCAGCTTCTCTTCTGCATCACGTCTTAACCGTGAGAGCACCTCCATTTCTGACTCAACCGCAGCTCGTTCTTTCACCAATGCCAGATTCTCTTCCTCTCTCTTCTCCCTCAGCTGCTCCAACTCCACTTTCGCCAGTTCCGCCATTTTCTCGACTGCTTCAATCTTTTCTCGTTCCATGGAGAGCTCCTTCTCAAAGCTGGCATTGACATCCTTTTCGACCTCTGCAACGAGGGCGTTATGCGCAGACACAGCTTTTTCAGCCATGGATTCGGCTTCGATACGTGCCAATTCCTCACTGACAATGTCAGATGCCTCACCACTTGAAAGAGCAATGGCAGCTTGCCCTTTAGTGACCGGTTTATGAGGCTGAAACAATCTTGTACAACCTAAAAGTCGCGTGTGCATTATACATAAGGTAATGATTGTGCAAGAAGACATATCTAGATGTAAAATCTGCGCATACCAAATGCAAGGGCAGCAATTCCTTGTTCCCCAGTCGATAAATCTGCGATGATGGCTGGCCATGCATCTGGGTTTATCTTATCGATGTCAATGAAACCCGAGAGTTTATACAGCATCTGCATGATGATGGGAATTAATGATTATCTGCAATATTATGAGAAGTGAACAAAACCAAGCTTGATATGCAACCTTTTTATCAGCTTCTGGAAGCTGTCGTTTCTCCAAGGCCATTTTCCAGCTTATAAGATCCTGGCGTGAAAGAAGGCTACGTAGGACATGAAACAAGCTTAATTTGTAGAAAATAATTAAAGTAATAAACGCAAAGGCATTGTCAAAGTACAAAATTCATGATATTCTAAAAATAGAAAGAATAATGATTTTATGCCGTTTCGTTTCATGAGACTATCGAAAATCGCACTGATGTCTTAAAAGAGAAATTAAGGCAATCGTACCAGTATAAGATTATTTATATGTTTCTGTCGATGCGGCATACAAATGCAGAATTTCTTTTGGACAAGTTCGATGAGTTTCAGAAACATAAATACCTTTCAGGGGAAAATAAGAATGTGCCCTTAACATCGTCAAGCAAATCACGGTTAGAAAGCTTGCTCGCGATAAGTCCTGCTTCTGCCAACCCTGAAAAGTGTAAACAGAATTTAGCTTCATATGTTATCTTCTTCTAGGGTAGAATCAAAATTCAGAGTTCACTTTAACCTTGAATGGATGAAAAATCAGGGTCTTCGGGAGTAATATCATCGAAAGCAAGCTCCGTAACATTCTCTATATACATAGCAGGATACACTTTTGAGGTTGTGTTTCTGCAAAGAGTTAAAAAACACACACATCAATGTATGAATTGCACTTTCTAATATCAACGAAAGACATTTTAACTCCACCAGAGACACTAACAAATTCATGAAGGTATACCTTGATAAAGCGCTGCTGGCAGAAACCAACCACCTGGCATATTCTCTGCGAGTACATAGATCACTAGGTTGGATGTCAGTTTCAATGACCTGAAAGATGGAACAAACTGAACATTAAGCTGCAAGATATACAAGTGCCAGAACAAATCACAAGTGCGATGGTATACATAGTGAGGGTCTATACAACAAAAAAAAAAAATATTACCTTCAGAACTTGTAGAGCTGCAAATGCTTGACACTGAACCTGATCCACAGCTGCGGGGACAAGAATCTTTCCAGGATTAACTATAACAGACATAAAAGGTGCAGGAATTCCTGCAGAAGAAAATGCACTTCCACCACTCGGTATTTCCAAAAGCGTTCCGTTGTCGTCAAGCTTATCTTGACTATATATGTTTAGTTCATCTTTTGACCCATCTATTGATTCTGGCTCAGGAGAATTTGAAGATTCAGTTTCTTTGGTTGTATCTATGTCCGATATTGATGACATACTTCCTGCGGCCAAGTACTCCGGCGTTCCGTTAACCTCAGAAAGATCTTCACCAGTCGAGAATGCTGTTTCCGTGTCATTTAGTGGCACAATTTGAGGACTCGAGGTCGAATCTGATTGTGAAGAAACCTCAGGAAGCTCCTCAGTTACAGTCCCGGAGGCTGCAAAAGCATCGATGTCAGATAAAGAAGACAGGGAATCTTCCTTCTGACTGTTAACACGATTTTCTAAATCAGACACATTGGTTGGTTCAGTGTTCGGGAGACTCCCTGGATCTTCAGAATTTGTATTTTCCACGCCCACAAGATTACTACTTTCTGCATCTAGAAGAATAGGCTCAGTGGATGAGTCTAACAGAGACTTAGATTCAGAAATTATTTTCTCACTTTCTGCTGTCTCAGGATCAGTTTCCACACTGATTATCAAATCTGCTTCAGGCGTATTCTGGGGGATACTTTCAGTGGCATCCGCTTCATCAAGCATGACACCATCAACTGACAACGTTTTGGTACCAAGTAATTTATCTTCACCAGACCCTTCATCACTTTTCTGAGCTACATCATTGCTTTCTATACTCTTATCCTCGTCCTTAAGATTGTTTTCCTCACTGTTAGCTACCTTAATCTCATCACTAGAAGTTTCGTCAGATAACTGAACCATGCTTTCCTGCTGAGAAGTCAACGAATGCATTTCCTGTTTTTTTGTTCCTGCGCTCAAAAGATGATTCCCCTAATCAGTACAAACAATTCTGAAAGAAGCACTAGAACGAGCTTGAATAGCTTTTAAGAGAAGGAGTATTACGCTTGCTAAAAGATGCTGCTGCATAGCTTAGACCAAGAAACAAAATGATTCCAGCGACTCCAGCACCAACTACACCTGAAAGCAAACTAGTTCCAGATTGTTATTAGTCCACCAGAAAACCGGTAAACTAAACAGCTTCAGAACAGAGAAATCAAAATGGTAAAGAGTCTTAAACCAAGCTCCATCGTAACAGAGAATGTGCACTGGTTAAACAACCTCTCAACAACAAGTGACATTTTCATCAACTCAATCTAAAGATTATGAGTACATCTCCATAAGAACAATACACTCATGGCTCCTACAATTATACTTGTAGTCTTAGCTTCACTGTACAAGCATTTTCAATGTGTAATCAAACATTTCACCAGCTGAATTTAACGAATTCTTACGTAACCTCGAAAACTCCGAATCTCACTTCCAAAAAAAAAAAAAAACGATTGTTAATCTGTATATACCTTCAATCAAACTCTTCTTCTTAGCTCTAGAAGACTTCTTATCATCGTTATCGGAATCATCCCACCCAGCCAAATTATCAGCCGACGACTTTGACGAATCCGATCCAGTCCACGCATCAACTCCAGGCTTCTGCGAAACACAGACAATTCCATAACCGGAATTCCTAGCTAATCGCGATGGTCGTAAGTAAACGGCGCGTGAATTCCGGCGAACGCCGGAGCTTAAAACGAGACGGAGCTGGAGGGAGGAAGGTGTCCACGTGGCGGTCGCAGAAGCCATGGTTTGTTTGTAGGGAGGATAAGAAGATGTGGAGAGAATCGGTAGAAGAAGAAGAAGGATTAGGGTTTAGAATTTGGAATTAGAGTAATTAGTATCAAAATATTGTGTGTTGTTGGTTGGACAGTGATGACTGATGAGCCTCACACAAACACACCACATGCACCTAACCACCTAATAACTTTGAAATTGTTTTCTTTTATCTTTCTTCCATGTTTAACACAAATGGTTTTACAAGTAAACAAAAGCTAAAGCCACGTCCAGGTGTTGAAACTTAGATCTCTTGATTAGAAAGGGTTTTCGCTTTAATTTCAAACACATAAAACGAACACGAAGAGTTATCGTTTTGCTTTTATCCCGTTTTACTGTTTTAGTTTACCGTTTTACCGAAATAGGAGTGGTCTATATCCCAATGACACCTTAAGCTTTTGGTAATAACCATAGTTATATTATTTCTCAGTTTTCTTCTACTAAGATGACAAAAGACAAAAAAGATTACAAACATCTATTGCCTTTTTTAACACATTAATCTATAAGATTGGGGTTAAAAGCAAGGCAATAACTATACGAGATTACATGTTGAGTGGTTGAAATGTGTTGAGAAAAAATGAGAAGAAGCTTCGTTTTTTTCTATATCATATGCTCAGAGGAGGTAGAACTGAGAATAGAGATAATCCCTGATTTTATAATAGTCTTCACACAACGGTCCTTCTATCAGAATTTGCTGTGGACCTGATGCTCCTCCCTGAACAACCCCCAACAAATATAAGGTGGTGTTATTCAATGATGGATTTTAATAGAATTGAAATCCAACACTAATCCAGTGTTATTAACCTAATGATTCTAAATCTAACTCTAATAGATTTTAAAGTTTGGTGTTATTCAACTAAGATTTAAAATGCTTCATTAAAATCCAGTGTTATTCAAAACTAAAAGACTTGTAAAATCTTTGTATATCAAATCATTTGAAATGAAACATCTTTGGATTTCATGAGTAAATTATTAGAATCATAATCCAAGATATACTGCAGAGATCAGAAATCATATCTAAACCTTTAAGAATTGACTTTAACTCCATGAATGAATAACACCCCCTAAGTCATTCTTTTATTTGCTTAACGCTTTTGTAAAAAGATTTGTAAGAAATGCAGTAGTTTTGCTTTGAATTACCTTTTGACCAGTCGGGCCAACCTTTCGTAGAGTGACATATTCACCACAACGTAAAGCTCCTCCACCTGCAAATTCTACCTGAACACCCTTGCTTGACAGAAACTGCTTGAAGTCTGCGATTTTCAGATCACCCACTAGAACAGGTTTGTGTGGAGAAGCAGCGCCTGACATCGGTAGTAGAGACCTCATGTCGCTCTCTGTCTTCCCTACTTCAGAATCCACCCAAGCTACTTCTGAATCTCCCAGCTGATATTATTTCATCATTCATTATTCAGACATTGGATCCGACTCTGGAAAAAAAAAAAAAAAAAACGGAAATAAAAGGTACCTTCTTGAAGATCACATTGCTCATCAGCTTTTCAGAAAGTTGGACCTGATGTATTAATACAAAGTTAATCAATCATAACTCAAAACCCATCCGTTGAAAGGATCTTCCTAATAAGTTTGAGATTTCTACCTTGTATGCACATAAATCAGAAGTCACGTCCACGGTTTCCTCTATTTGAGGAGCGTACACGTGTGGACAGATGTTGTTCAAGCAGTGTTGCTTCAAATGCTCTGTAGCCTCAGCTATTGCGTGCACCAAAACCTTCAGATGAGATATAGTATTAGATCACCACAAGTTTACAGTTCAGTGCTTAACACTATATATAGATATAAGACGAGAGAGAAAAGAAATTGCAACGTACAAGTTTAAGAGGAGAAACATGCGCAATCATAGACTTGATTGAGCGGCCATCTGACCGACCTTCATAGTCCATTTTAACAAGTGAACAACTAACAGTCACCTGTGCAAAAGCATAAGAACAAACTAAATCATTTATCAGGGAAATTAGACAGTAGTTAGGTGTAGACAGAAGATTAAAAGAGCCATCTTGTTTTGTATATCAGGCAAGGCCTACATTCTGAGAATAGCCTTCTGAAACTTCTACATGGCATAAGATCTAGTGGGTAAGAGTAGGGACACACAAGTTGCTCTATAACGAAGAAAAATTAAACAGATGAATCCAAACAACAAACTATCTATAAGTTGAATTATCGCACTAAAGATCCGATTAGCAAGGTTTCCTGTGATAATTAATTTGAACGTCAATTAATTAATTTCTTGTATGCATATCATCAGATGAAGATAAATTTGACGGCACAACGCGGTGTCAATGAGAATTCCTATCTCTCTATTTCTAAGTGAGAAGACTACTCCTTGTGCCTATCATTGATAAGCAGTCTATAACAATAATCAGAGTTTCTAGAAAGGGAGAACAAATGAGAGGATTAGCTGAGACCAAAATCTCTACCGATGTCTTGCTCTTTAGATGGTTAGGGAGCTCTTATGAAGTTTCTATTAGAGTCTACTTACAATGAGCTCATTGGAAATGACTTTCGAAGGTCTTGTATCAAGCATGAGACTAGCAGTTGCCTCATCAAGCCTCCCGTCCACATCACCTCCGTTCTGAAATGGAATTTTATATCACAAATTTGATAAGCAACACAAGACTCTGCATAGAATGACCCTAAATCTTTACTAGTAAGCAATCAGTTGTAAAAGAGAAAATAAAGATGCAACTCTAGAACTAGAGCACTCATTTGAAGAATTGCACTTATACCAAATCAGGAGCCTAAGCAATTTTTGGCAAAAGATTTCGTATCTGTATCCGAAATCCTCAGTTTGAAAATATAACAAGAGCTAAATAAAGACCAAGATCAGAATTATAAGTAACGTACATGCATTGCTCCTCGGTCCATGTCTTCATCCTTGATCACGTAGTCATCTGGATTTATAATCTCCCCGAAGTCGTCCCATTCAGATGTGTTATCATAAAATGGGAACATTGGAGCTACGCTGCTGGATGGGGGAACAAATCCATCAATCAATATATCTTTATATGCAGGCCCGTGAGAACCAACAACTGCAAGTGTGGTCAGAAATGTGAAAGGTCAGTTGCAGACCACTATGTAGTGGAAAGAACAGCAATCAACAACTGTAACAGGAGGTCTGATTGAAAACGACACTTATTTTGGGACTGTGAAAAAACTAAACAAATTTAGCCAGAAATATATTGTGAGACTTCTAAATGTTCTACCTCACTCCAAGATAACCACATAAATGCCTCCTAAAACCAACTACCAGTACATTACAGAGAGTACCATATGCATAGCCATTTTCTGTACTAGACACTTTGATTTAAGTTGAAGTTTACATGAAAATACGAAGTTACAGGCCACATAATATTCAAGGCTACTAAAATGTTTTATAATATAAGACAAAAAATACCATCGTGAGTAGTCTTCGTATCTATGACCATAGGTTCACTTGAATTATCATCGGATCCATGGGAAGCTTTTGTTTCCTCCTCTTTGACGAGGCTAGCTCGCAAAGCTTCTTCCCTTTTCAGTCTGTTTTGCTCTTCTTCATATGCAATCAACTCTTCCCCAGCCAAAGGGACCCTCTTAGACATGGTGACTTTAACAAATTTGGGAGGTGGGGCTGACTGAAGCATGCGAGCTAAAGTGCCAAACTGCAAATAGAGGCATATGACAAGAAAAAATCAAACAAAAAGCAGTTTAGTTTTATATCATTGATTACAAACCGAAACATCTTGCAAATCTTAGATCACGTAAACTGTGAATGGCCACATGGAAAGTATAATCGCCATCGCGACTAAGGAACATGACCAATGACTACGGTAACAAGTTGAATGAAGGACTTCAATAATTTAACTTGGATTTTACAGTGTCATTGGTAGTACAAACTTAATAATTCAGTAGTGCTCTGTTTTCTGGATGGATTGACATGGATAAGAAAGCATTGTCATACAGAACTGAGAAGGGCGTAAAATAACTAACTAAAGCTTCCATTTGTTTCTAAACTGTTTATTTGAATAAATTTATTTTTGTCTAGCTTATATATCAATTAAAAAGAAAGCAATGCTAATAAATTTTAGTTCCTCAACGTATAAGGGTTCTAAAAACATACCTGCCCTGTTTCAGTAAAGAGGACTAAATTTCTGGGATCATTTGCCCACTCCACGAATATCTCACGAGCAAAACCTGCTTCGAGACTGGCCATGGAAGCAAGAACAACCTATATAATGAGGTTCAGTCACTCCAACATACAATATGAAAATATAGTTCTATTATCAGCTGAAAAGAAAAGAACTAAAATATAAAATCCACCAAGTTCTATGTACTAACAAACATTAATGAGTTACATATAATTTTATAAACCAACCTTTGGACCAGGTGGAGCATTATCCAGATCAGTCTTGTTTATCAAGAGAGTGACATGCCTGCATGTGTTTAGATTTCATTTGATGTTTTCTGTATTGTATACAAACGAAATAAGGCATTCTTATAAGAAAATCTACCTCAATAGAAAGGCATTATCACGTGAAGTCTCAAAGGACTTTGAAATGGAGTCACTCATCCACTCGAGGAAACTCTTAACATAGTCAATTGTGCTAGATGACACGTATGTGAGAAAGTAAATGGGAAAGCTGAAACCTCTTTGTGACCAATGCTGCAGGTTTGATCAATATCTAGTCTTTAAGTAAGTAGCTGAACATTAACTAAGAACATAATACATTCAAAGCGATTCTATTACCTGTTCAAGTATCAAGAGAAGTTCCAGGACTCGACCCGCAGTATCCACGGGTAATAGAACATTTCCCCCAACTTCAAGATGTTTTGAAATGGTATCTGATTAATAAATGGGCACATGCACACGTGTTTCTGGCAGTTAGAAGCGGGCTGGTTTTAAATATCATATAAGATACACAACACATATTGAGCTACAAGCCAACCTAGAAATTCTTTGTCCCTTTGCTGTCTTGCGGTTTGATTGGTATAAAGAGCATGATATGCATCGGTTATCAGAACAGCAGGCCGAACAAAAGACTGTAAAACAGTTCCATTTAAATGCCTGAATTAAGATGTACAATTCAGTATCACGATTCCGCTTCTTTATTTACTTTTACGCACAATACTCGAACTCCAAATAAGGTGAAAGCTGAACATGTGTACCTTTCTTTCCGATGATTGTAGTCAACAGCATATATAACATCCTCCCCATCCTTTGTTATCCTCCAGATGCTACCTCCCAGCATATGTCCAGCAACATGAGGAGCAATTACAATACCCTCTCCCTTTCCTAACAGGGCAAAGATAAAACGTTTGAGGCATCCTAACAATCTTTGAAGTCATAACTTATGCGTTCAACAACCAAATACTCAATTTGTGTCACTGAACTCTTTCCAGACATGAGATACATAGATAATGCAGATGAAACTTGCTTCAGATAAGTGTTTGCTATAAAAGACCGAGAATTACTAAAACCACATACCAGAAAGATGGTAATTTTGAGAGTAAGTCAATCTGATCACATTCTGGAAAGCAGAATCAATGTCATCCAGTGTAAACAAATCAAAGTCGGATACTTGCTGCAACAATAAAAATCACAGAGTTACAATGAAGAAAATTGTGCAAAACTAACCAATCCTGAAGTTAACGAATCGAAAAAATCTCACCTTTCTGGATAAAAACTGATCATACATTGTAAGAAGACCTAATCTATGAACAGGCTCAGTAGCATAAACAGGAGCAGAGAGTCCAAGCTGCTTCATAGCATAAGGAAGAGCACCAAGATGAAGCGTATCTGGATGAGAAAGCAAAACTGCATCTATACTAGAAGCAACCCTGAAAACCCAGAAGAATCGAAAACCAAACAAATTAGATTGGTGATTCTGGAAATGGAGATAATAAGGATAGAGAAACCTGGAGAGAGGTTCGAGGAGCGATGTGTCAAAGAGATCGTTCCAACCACAGTCGATGAGGAAGTTGAAACCATCAATGGAGACTAAGTAGGAGAGAGGATTCTCATTGTAAACTCCGCAGAGAGGAGTAACTTGCACCGAAGTACCCATTTTTTCCGTTCGCCGATATAAACCCTAATTTTCTCCGATGAACCAAAGAAGAAGAAGCCACCGTGAAAGAGGGTTTTTAATATGTAGTAATTACCTCCCCGGTCCATATAATTCCTTTAATTATTAAAATAACCTTTTTATTCAAATTATTCATTTTCTTTTCAAAATTGTTCATTTTCTATAATTTTCATAATCTGCCTATAATCTATACTGGTATTTTTCTCTCTTTATCCTTGATTTTTTCACCAACACAAAGAGAGAAAAAGATTAAGATGACAAACATCTATTGCTTGACATTAATATTGATTAAAAATCCAAACATTCATTGTTTCAACATCAAAACAATGCCAAAAAGAAAGCAAAAAAAAAAAAAAAAGATGAGATGAATCTCTTATTTGAAATAAGAGGCATGAATTAATGTTATTCACTTTCAATTGATTTTGAATTAAAAGTCTTTGAATTTTGATAAAGTACCAAAGTTCAGGTAACTCGATATGGGTGTGTTGCGTAATACTTAATAATTCAATAGTTCGAGATGAACTAATATAAACCATTATCTCGAAAGATTGTGTTAGGAATATGATGGACAATAAGAAATAAGTAGCTGGTATGTTGATTGTGACGAATAGTAAGTTCTTCTTGATTTTATTGATTCACGTTTGAAAGCCAGCCAATATATTGACTCAAAATTGTGATAGCTTCACTTCAAAGGCAAACAACGGAAAAAAAAACATATGCATTTGGTGAACGAGGACCCGTTAGGACCAAACCAAAATCATAATGGCTATTGGCTAAGGATAACAACCATAACTAACTATCAAACTTTTCTTTCTTGATATGAATACCAAAGTTGTAGTTAGGTTGATTAATATAACATAATTGATTAGTTAACAAGTGTAAAAAAATGAAATTATATCCTTCTTTTTATAAGATGATGACCAAATGTCGTAGACAATTGAATAATTGATTGTTATACGAAGATTCGGTGAACCTAAACCAAAAGACACCTAAGAATGTAGATTTTCGATTCTAATCCATCGGCTGGTGACCCACCCATCAAGAGCCATCTCCATACTTAGAAATATATCTAAAAATAATATAATTTTTAATAAACAAAAATGAATTAATTTTTTATCATTTTAATATTTTTGGCCTTATCTACGTCCTATGCTCTGTCTATTCTGCACCTAACTAAACTCAACTCTCGTGTGAAACTGATAAGAAGAACTAACTGTCTTTGTGAGTATGTGACTGTCACTGAAATTGGTTTTTAATACAAATACAGAACTTGGATTTTAATACATATATACAGATTGAGAATTCTTACAAAACCAGAAACAATTAGGGGGTGTTATTGGTTTGTGATTTAAATAGAGTTTTAATGACTTTAATTGTTGTGTAGAATCTGTTGTTATTCAATCAAGATTTTGTTAAACTCTATTAAAGTTTGGTGTTATTAGTTTGTGATTTGTAAAAAGTCATTTAAAATCTTAATGAATATTGTGTTATTGGATTAAGAGTTTTATAAAGTCATTAAAAGTTTTGTGTTATTCAACTAAAACAAAACAATCTATGACAATCTATGATTGTTAATGAATTCAATTATTGTGTTATTGGTTTATGATTTTAAACACTTTTCTTTACAAAATAAAGTCATGAAAAGTATGCTGAAATATTGAGATTGTTTGGGAGACTCTACAAGATTATAGAAAAACTAATCAACAAGACTATAGAAAACTCTCTAACAATTCTTCTAAATCATTCACTTATTCACTTTCTATGATTTTATTAAAGTCATCAAAACTCTATTTAAATCACAAACCAATAACACCCCCTTAATTTTCAATGGTTGACTACAGTAGGATACAGGGAAATATTGACTAAACGAAAATAGAAATTCTGAATGTAGAGGGAAATGAATCTTTTAAAGCTAAAGTTCTTAAGGAAGAAAATATCATGTGGACTTTATCTTTCTAAGAAATAAATTAATGTAAACAATAACAAATCAACATAAAAAGCATTTTTTTTTGGTCAGATATGTCTCTCTTTACACACACACACACATGAAAAATAAGTGAGTCTCTCCATATTATATATTCATATATTCATTATATATATATATATATATTTTGTTAAAGATGATAAGAGATTTTTAACAAGTAACAATCAATCTTTTTCATACAAAGGAAAACAAATTGTAAGATGGCAAAAGCTTCTTTGTGCCTATCAATATCATAAATCTCTCTCTATATCTCTTACCTCTTTGCCAACTTGGCCTCTCCTTTCCCTTTCTTCTCCAAATGAATTACTTTCTATAAAATCTTTATTATCTATAAATACATAAACGTTTCCAATTTCCCTCTTAAATCCCCAAATCAATTATTTTTTCTTTGATACAAGATAACAAATAAAAGGCATAGAACTCAACGACACCGTTTTCATCGCTCTGTCTTCTTCATTCACCATTGAAGCGTCAAAAACTGTAACAATGAAGACGACGACGCAGCTTCTCGATCTAACGGCGGCTATGGTTCTTCTCATCTACGTGACTTTCTCTCCGCCGCTCGTTTCCGGCGACCCAGGGCGGAGCGTTAGCATGACTCTGGTTCGAGACGCCGCTGCTCTCGGTGCTTGTATGTCTTCCTCCTTTTTTTTTTTTGGGTTAATAGAATTATATTATTTTCTTGAGATTTTTTTTTTCTGATAAAACATTTTCTTGATATAGTAGATTGAAAATTCAGTTAGATTGATGTTTCTCTATAGGTTTATTAATTTTTGTCGCTGTTTCACTATTTTAACCTCATGTCACGCAACATCATCTAACATAAACCACTCTTTATTGGCTATCATTTTCTTACGTTGAAAATATGATTTTACATATGTCACATTTTTAATAAAGATTTTGGATTTATATATAACATTTTTATGTTTTTTATAAGGTTGAGTATAACATTTTTCTTTTGTAGTTTGCTTGGACGGGAGCTTACCGGCGTATCATTTAGACAGAGGCTTTGGTGCTGGATCAAACAATTGGCTTTTGCAGTTTGAGGTAATTAATTATTATTACATTTACTCTAACTCTCTAATTAACTTTTTTGCTTGGTAAGTCTCTAATTCATTCGAAAATGATTAAAAACACAAAACGATTATTATTCTTTAAAATGGTTGTGATTACTAAAATAATCAGCCAACCATTTGCCAAGTGAATTATCTTTTTTTTTTTTGGTCACTGCGCATAGTTAAATTATTGCTGTTGTTATACCAACTCCATGACCATGAGTACGCAAAAGTAATTGAATCCAGCTAGCCTTATAGGAAGAATAAATATTCTCTGTGTATTAATCATCTATGAAATATTAATCAAAATAAATCTTGATAACGATTTGAAATCAATTAGTACTGTTCATACTATTATACACTTATGCATCATTAAGAAACTCTATCAAGTGATTAAAATTTAAAATGTGACAGCTGGTAGATGGTAGTACTTCTTTTTCTAGTAATGTACACACTTAAATACTCGAATACACAATAATCAAGACTTAATTCGAGAACCAAAAACTAGTACTAATTACGGCGCCGTTTTAGAAACTTTAGAGAACCATCGTGTCTCGAGCTAGGTGGATCGTGTCTCATGCCTTCACTTTATGACGCGCATTTATAAATTATAACATTCTCTCTATAGTTCTTTTCTACTACACAGAAACACATTTATTTTTATTCAGTCGACCACTCATTTATCTATAAAGTATCAAAGATTATTTGAATATTTACTACAAGTAATTAATAGTAAAAAAAATGGTTCTAGGGAGGAGGATGGTGCAATGATATAGCATCATGTGTTGATAGAGCAAAGACCCGTCGAGGCTCGACACGTTATATGAGCAAGACCGTCGTCTTCACCGGAGTCTTGAGCAATAACGCCTCTCAAAATCCAGGTCATTCTTAATCTTAATATATTTCATCTTTTCTTAAATACAAATCCATGCATTATGAGTAAAATTAAATAATAGCTAGTCGTTATCCAATAATAATTTATTAATCAAACATGGTTGCTTGTGATGTGGTCTCTCTTTCACGTGATGGTTCAAATGTTTATGTTAAAATTCAGCTATTTTTTCCAATAAAATAAATAAATCGTTAGAAATAATAATTTTGGCTCTATCTCTTTCCATTTATTAATTATTGTGGCTTTGCTTCTTTCTTTCTTTTTTTTTTGTCCTTGTCCCCTTCCTAACGAGCACACGCTATCGATCTACCTCGACCCATGTCAAATTTACACATTTATCCTACCTTCCTCGACTTAGAGTCTTTAGGTATTATTTTATTGAGGGTAAAACTGTCATTTACAGCTGGACATGTGAAGTCCAGTTTTGAGTCTGTCTTGAGTCAAATTTTGCTGTGACTTTATTAGAACATCATTCACAATAATACGTCATAGGATTTGGACTGACAATTATTCTAATTTTCTTTCAATATAAATTTCTGTTAACATATTTTGTAATCTTTTTGTCCGCGCAAATAACATATGTTGTAATCAGATTTTTACAACTGGAACAAAGTGAGGCTGAGGTATTGCGACGGGGCTTCATTTGCGGGAGATTCACAATTTGGCAACGGGGTAAATAAACTTACTCGTTTCCCTCTTAACCAATTTTTCTTCTTCTTGAACCGCTTTTAATAACCGGAAAAACGTACCGAACGATCTGGTTAATGATTTATCTTTTACTGATTTTTACTGATTTAATGAATGACAGACGTCATTGCTTTATTTCAGAGGACAACGAATATGGAATGCCATAATTCTTGACCTTCTCCCAAAAGGTTTAGCAAAAGCCCACAAGGTAAATTTTCTTCTTTTGTTTCGGTTTAGTTTCACAACCCAAATCAATGTTTTCCCTCCTAATAATCATCGGTTCAGTATAATATAAAAATTTTTAATCTTTAGATAGTAGATTCTAGTTTAATTTTCTTGACTAATTTGTTGTTTTTAAACCGGTCGATTCCATGAATTTAACCGGCATGCAGGCTCTTCTAACCGGTTGTTCAGCTGGTGGTTTGTCTACATTTTTGCATTGTGACAATTTCACGAGCTATTTGCCCCAAAACGCAAGCGTTAAGTGCATGAGCGACGCTGGATTCTTTCTTGACGCGTAAGTTATCTCTTGAATCAAATGTTTTGATCTTTGGTTTCGGTTCACCAACATATACGTACGGTTTATATTGGTTTAACAGAATCGATATAGCAGCAAACCGGACAATGAGATCTTTTTACACACAGCTTGTGTCCCTACAGGTATCATTACTTGAGATATCCAACAATTAGAATTATCAATTGTTACCAACAAATTTATGATTTTCTTACATTCGGAAAATAATTTTTTCAGGGTATACAAAAAAACCTCGATCCAAGTTGCACTCACGCATTTTTTCCCGAACCATCTCTGGTACAATCTCAAATCTTTCAATACATTTTTAACTATTTCTTCACAAATTAAATTAATAATTTCTAAAGTTATTTGTAAATTCTTTTGCAGTGTTTTTTCCCGCAATACGTATTGCGATTTATCAAAACGCCATTTTTCATCTTAAATTCAGCCTACGATGTATTCCAGGTTTGCTTTCGTTAATTACACCGGTTCAATTTTATTTAAACCGGCGGTTTGGAACGTCTAGTCTAAGCTTTGTTTACAATATCAGTTCCATCATGGATTGGTTCCACCTTCTGCTGATCGAACCGGTCGTTGGAACCGTTGTAAGCTTAATGTGACAGCATGTAATCCACACCAGCTCGATGCACTACAAGGTTCAAATCCAAATTGATTCAGTTCAAATGAGAAAACCGGGTAAAAATCATATACTGAACCGAGTTTCCAGTTTTGTTTTCGCAGGGTTTAGGAAAGATATGTTGGGAGCTTTAATGAATTTCTTCAGAAATTCTACAAGAGGAGGAATGTTTATAAATTCATGCTTTGATCATTGTCAAAGTGCTTTAGAGGAGACTTGGCTCTCTCCCACATCACCAAGAATCAACAATAAGGTATAAACCGGAACTTAATTCTCAGTCATTTTCAATTATCCGGTTTTAAATGGTTTTAAACCGGATCCGGTTTTTGGATTTCAGTCAATTGCTGAGACGGTCGGAGATTGGTATTTTGGGAGAGGAAAAGAAACGAAAGAAATTGGTTGTCCATATCCATGTGATAAAACGTGTCATAATCTCATTCCAGCTTCTACTTCAGATTTTTTGGTAAATCTAGATATTTAACATCTTTTCAATTACATTTTAGTATAGTTAATTATAGTTAATTACATCTTTTTACGCATAACTCATAATGTAAAGATTCGATTAATTGCAAATTGAGTTGTGTAGTTATATGTTTTTCTTTTTCTTTAATTTGTTATTCAAGGCTTCTAATGCTTCAGGTTCAGGCCATAACTATCGCGGTACACAATTGACTTTTCTTTTTCTTCTCTTTATTTATTTTTTTGTAATTAGTAAACTTAGCATCGTTTTTTTTGAAGATGATTTTGTTATGTAGCATCACGCTAGAACAAATAAACCAACTCTCATTTTTCTGGTTATGTTTCTATAATCAGGTACCTTGAGTCGAAGCCAAGTTGATCTAAATGATCTTATGTAATGGTTAGTTAAGATTAGCTAAAATTGCAGTGGTAAAAAAATGTCCAAATGTGACAAATAATAAAATAACTATAACAATTCACATGATGATCATAGTATTACAATGTTTTTGTTTTGTCAATCCATATTTATTGTTATCAAAACAGTACGATGGAGGTAATTCACTAGAGGTAGATACAATCCATTCAGATTTCACATAAATTCATTCAACCGAAAGATAAGATAATATGTTACGAACAAACGATCTGTGAACTGACGGAAACTGTAGTAACACTGATTTAGGAAAACGACTATAAGACTTGAGGGGATCTACAATTTGTTTCCCAAGTACATAACTTAAACTACAAAAATACCAAATATTAGAGAGTTTTAAGGATTCACCACAAGAAATATTTAAGTACATCAACAGGGGAATACACGTATATCTGGCGAGAAAAATTCAAAACAAGCCTTGGATCATCTATTTCTGGCAGCAAAACCTACTTTACTAATTCATTCTCAAAAACAAATGTTGCAAGGTCAAGTATAAACAATAAAACAAACGCAGAAGAAGAGAAAGTGTTATAAGACTTGGATGTTCAAGTGCAATTCAACGTTCATAAAGAGGTTAGTGCATCTGCTTCTCGCAGATTTCCAAGCGAGTTTGGCCAGAGCTGGTGAATAATATTTCTTTGTAAAACAATATTTTTAATTACCAAAAAGTAATTTATAAATAATTACGTTGCATTACTAAATATTGAATTTACAAGTTAGTTATAGTTATTGATTTTCATTTACATATACATTTTTGAGGTGATTTTGGTTTTTAATTCTAATGGGTCGGGTTTTTGAGCCGGTTTAAGTGTATTCGGATCCTGGATAACTTTAATAAGGAAATTTTCTTTAAAACGACATTAATTCTTAAATTAACCATATATTTTGTTTCCAAAAATCTAGCCTAAGTAAAAGATATTAACCATACATTATCTAACCTGTTATGAATAATTTTGTTGTTATATGGATGCCCATTATATACCCCATTAGTAGTAGGCCTGGGCACGAAGCGGATATCCAGAAAATTTGAGATATTTGTTATCCGATTCGTCTCAACCGAATACTTGATTTTGTGATTTGTTTTGATCCGAAAATTTTCGGATATTCAGAAAATCGAATATCCGGATTTTTTTTGTGATATTTGCGGATATCCGCTTCGATACTTTTGCACCTATTAAAATTCTAAAAAGCTAAGCGCTCTAGTGTAAAACTATGAAAAATAAGATAAAATTTGGGAAAAAGAAATAGTCATAGGATTCCAACTTCTTATTTTTAAGGGATATTAATTTTTTTATTATAATAAATTCTCCTTCACTAATAAAAACTATGAAATTGTGTCACAAACACA
Organism: Arabidopsis lyrata subsp. lyrata; assembly: GCF_000004255.2. NCBI lineage: Eukaryota > Viridiplantae > Streptophyta > Magnoliopsida > Brassicales > Brassicaceae > Arabidopsis > Arabidopsis lyrata. Next base: position 10,236,187 of record NW_003302550.1, on the reverse strand, counting down.
TGTATACAAAGGAAAAAAAACTGAGTTTACAAATACAAGCTAAAAATATATTATGATATGCATATATTTCATAAAAATTTTACCAAATATATATCAAACAATACGGATCAAAGCGGATATCCGACTTAAAAAAATCAATATTTGTTATTTACTTCGGTTTTCTCGAATATTATATTTTTCTATTTGCTTTGCTCCAAAATTTTACGGATATTCGGATTTTTCGAATCGAATCAGAACGAATACCGAGTCGAAGCGAATCTCACGAATATTTTGTCTAGGCTTAATTAGTAGATTCTTGAATACCTAATCTCTAAGTTAAACCCTAATATTATATCCTATATACTAGATTTTAACCCGCGGTACACCGCGGGATGATTTAATTTTAAAGAGTATAAAAATATTTTGTAAATTGTATCTCCTTATAACATATTTATTTATATTATAGTTTACAATTGTTATTAAGTAACGGTATACCACGAGTCCACGAGATAATTATTAATAAACTGAGGATTTAACCCGAATTAAAGCGGTATATAAATATTGATTCAAATTCGTCCGCCATATAAATCATTTCCGAAATATAACCCGTTCCGTAATTTCTTAACACGTCCTGTGATTTGTATTAAAAAAAATAAGGATTAAATCTGTATTGAAGCGGCGGATTAATGATATTTTAATCTTTTTATTATTGTTGATTCAAAAACCCGTCCCGCCAAACCCATCCCGCCAAAAAACTCATTTATTTTATTAATGTTCTTATTTATGATATGATTCTGAATCATTGTCTAAATATTTTAATCGATGTAGAACGTTGAACACACATTTTCGTCAATTGGATAATATATGTCCGTTTTTAAAATTTCGAATCACAGTATATGCAGAAAAAAAATTGATTTTTTTTTTTACTTTATGTATTATATGATGATTCAAAACAGTTAAAAATAAATCAAACATAGATGATAGGAGAATCATAATTATAAATCTTAATCAAATCTTTTGAAAATCTAAATTATTAAATATAGAATATCCGGTGTATGAGTTGGGTTAAATATAACCCGACCCAACAAATTTTTTGTGAAGAAATTTTTAAAATGGGTCGGATATCCGATATATCCGAAAGCTTTTTTACCTACCCGTCACAAAAAGTGCTGCGATTATACTAGTATAGATATATGTTGTATCTCTATCTTATAGAATACATCAATAACAGAGAACAATCTCAAAACCCTATTGTTCACAACATATCCTAATTTGTTTCTAAAAATCTTGATACAAATCTTCCAAAACTTTCGAAAATTAAATGTGATCACAATTAGTTACTAAATCTTGATATGTTCCTAACATCTAGATCAGATCTTCCCTTAAATCTCGTAAATTATAATTTTTGAATTAAATAAACCAACAACACGAATATTCCCAACATATTTGAGTATCATAAATTCATAATATTGCTTAAACAATATTCTAACCCTAAATCGACATTCACTATACTTATATAAAGTCATCCATTCGTTGAACAATACATCCATTATTTTTCTTCTTTCTTTTTTTATTTACTTTTTCTAATTTAGTTCATCGGTTAACATCAGTGAATCATCATCATTTCTCTATTTGATTCGCAAAACATAACAAAAATTCACTTTTTCTCAGGGCCAGGGATCTCAAGAAGAACCTCACTTCCAGCAGAGAAATACGTCGCAATCGTGAACATGAGAAATCCATAAACCAAAATTAGAAACACGTTTCCAAGAGCGGTCTTAGTACACGGCATAAACCCATAGGTTTTTTCACAAGCTTCCTCATTTTCCTTAACCGGAGCCGAAACAACCATTTTGATAATGGATGTAGGGAGACGAATCGGGCGTAAGCAGATGAAGTGAAGAAGAGAAAGAAGAGGAGACAGATGAGAGATATGAATCTCATATTGATTTCAAAAGAAGAAAAAACGATGATGATACATTGATATAGAAAAAGGTCAAATTCTTTTCAATTGGTTAACTTTGATGAAGAGTTTGCTAATTGTAGAGTGCCAAGACTAACTTAAAAGTTGACGAAGTTTTCTTCTCTATTGCTAAAGACATTAAGCAAAGACTTGCAAATACTGATGCACGAGCGGAGGTTTGTTTGAGGTAGGCCTGGGCAAAATACCCGGAACCGAATACCCGAACCGAAAAACCCGAACAATACCCGAACCGAATCCGAACCCGATTTTTAAAAATACCCGAATGGGTTCTAACCTCCTACCCGAAAAAAACCCGAACTGAACCCGAACCGAATCCAATATCCGAATGTACCCGAATGTACCCGAATACAAATATACACCTATAAATATTAGTTATATTTATATTTATAATACCCGAAATACCTAAAATTACAATCATAAATCCGAATATATTAGGTATTTTAGATATTTTTGGTTATATTTGGGTAAAGAGTAACCATTGTATTTTCGATAAATCGAGTATTTCGGTTAGATTTGGGTATATATGAGTTAAAAACCCGAACCCGACCCGAACCCGAAAATATTTCGGGTATTTTTGGTTATTTTCGGGTATTTTGCTTTTTTATTAAAATACCCGAACCGACCCGAACCCGAACCGAACCCGAACCAAATTTTTAGAATAACCGAATGGGTCTTGACCCCCTACCCGAATAGACCCGATACCCGAAAAAAAAGAACCGAACCCGAACGGGTACCCGAATGCCCAGGCCTAGTTTGAGGTAAAGAGTTAATTTCCACTGTCATCATTGAACCGGCTCAGTAGCATAAACAGGAGCAGAGAGTCCAAGCTGCTTCATAGCATAAGGAAGAGCACCAAGATGAAGCGTATCTGGATGAGAAAGCAAAACTGCATCTATACTAGAAGCAACCCTGAAAACCTTTTACCAAAAAAAAAAAAAAAAAAAAAAAAACCCTGAAAACCACATACATCAAAACCACACATTGTAATTCGAAATCATAACGAAAACTAGATTGCTGATTCCGGAAACGAAGATAGTAAGGAGAGAAACCTGGAGAGAGGTTCGAGGAGCGATGTATCAAAGAGATCGTTCCAACCACAGTCGATGAGGAAGTTGAAACCATCAATGGAGACTAAGTAGGAAAGAGGATTCTCGTTGTAAACTCCGGATAGAGGAGTAACTTGCACCGAAGTACCCATTTTTTCCGTTCGGCGATATAAACCCTAAAATTTCTCCGATGAACCAAAGAAGAAGAAGCCACCGTGAAAGACGGTTTTTAGTCTGAAGTAATTACATCCCTGGTCCATATAATTCCTTTTAATTTTTAAATAACCCCTTTCTTTTCAAATTGTTCATTTTCTATAATCTTTGAATAGAGATTCCAAAAGAGTAGTACTGGCCCTTTGGTTAACTCGAGGGCTTGGTGATTGACATATCCAGCTTCCAAAAGTCCAGGGATATCAAAAATGTTGATAGTGAATCCTTCCATAGTTCTTGAAACCATCACTGGTCTCAATCCTTCAGCCTAGAATACAGACCCATCAACATCTTGAAATGACTATACTAATCAAAATAAAAAATGAAAATCAATTAAAAGCTTAGAGAAACTAAATTACGTACCTGGAAAGGACTGACATGGACGACTTGTTCGCCGATAAGAGAATTGACAGTGGATGATTTTCCGACACAGCCTTCACCCAGAACAAGAGCAGTCATTGAGTAATTGAGTTCATATCCTGCAATTACAAAAACCCATTATCTCCTAGTCACAGCGGAGAATCCCAGACTTAATTTCAAAGAAACATGATTTAAAAAAATCAACAACAGCCGAAGAAAGAATTCAATCAGCTTTTCCTGGGTAGACACTGGAAATTGCTGAAGCCCTAAACCCATTCACGAACGAGAGACCCTTCACCAAAATTTATGAGTTTTCTTTTGGTATATATCGCTAAACCCCTAGTGATGACTATAATAAAACTTCGAAAGCGATAACGTTTTGGAGAATTGGAGGAGCGTACCGTTGTGAGAGCTTTGAGGTTTTTGGTATTTACTCCTCTATTTCACTTTACTCCTCTATTTCTTCAATGTTTCTTTTTAGTGCCTCTAAATTTTGAAACGAAACCAACTCAACCCCAAACCAAATCCAGCTACCAATTTGCATTACAGTTCATATATTCATGAATCTCGAGTAATGGAAGAGTACATTAGGTGGAACATTGGATTAGCATAGAGTGCAGGCTCAAGCGATTCTCTGATCCTTTCTTCGCTTGTATGTCAAGGAAAACAAATGGGCCTTATCGGTTTCTCGAGTCTTTGCTCAGAACACGCAGCGGTTTTCTCAGGACCTCGGCTTCCCTCTGAAAGCTATTACCAGACAAAATCCTCTCAGTCTCTGTTGTTTGAGAGGCTCTATCAACAGTCCTGGGCTTAAAACCAGGAGACTTCAGGTGGTAGTGGACATATTCTTCTTGCTTTAGAGGCAGATTTTGTTCTGTGAATGGCAGAAGAAGATTTAGGGACTAATTTGAGAAGACCCTTTGGCAAAGTCGGATGATGATGTCCAGCAAAAACTAAGCTGGAACCTTGGTACCGGAATATTCCTCTATTGGTTATCTTTATCTTTAAGAGTGTTTTTGGAGCTGCCACTGCGAGGGAAGGTTTAACTTTTCCTTCTATTTCTTTCCACAGGTTTCACTACATTGGGAGTTTTGAATCTACATGTAGCACTATCCATTTCCTCAGATGGAACTCTATTAAGGTCTAGCAGCTTTAGATTCCCGGTTTGTGTTTGTTCTGACCAAAGGAGGAGTCTTGAGTTATTGCCCAATTTCTTTCCATACAGAACCCGCAACCTCTGCATCTCGGTGAATGTCTTGATCAGCTTTTCATGATAGAACTTTAAAGAGTAGTAATACTTTTTCCTCTTAACAAACATAACACCTTCTTTGAAACAAGCTACCTTTGGAGTAAACAATCCTCCTCTCAAATGTCTTGTAAAACCTATCCTCTGGATTCCCAAAATATAAATTGGCGCCTCCAAAAAGTTCCTGGATCGTCAAACTAAAAGTCTGTTGATCCATATCTGGCAGAAAACATGAGAGGAAGAATCTTTCTGCTTCTGTCAGAATTGAGTTCCATGTCTCAACAGACAATATTCTCGTTAAATCTGGTAGATCATAGACCTCATATGATATGCTACAGAGCTGGCGATCGTAAGAAGATAAATTTGATAGGCCCAACGCGATGTCAATGAGAATTCCTATCTCTCTATTTCAAAGTGAGAAGACTACTCCTTGTGCCTATCATTGATAAGCAGCCTATAACAATAATCAGAGTTTCTAGAAAGGGAGAACAAATGAGAGGATTAGCTGAGACCAAATATCTACCGATATCTTGTTCTTTAGATGGTTAGTGAGCTCTTATGAAGTTTGTATTAGAGTCTACTTACAATGAGCTCATTGGAAATGACTTTCGAAGGTCTTGTATCAAGCATGAGACTAGCAGTTGCCTCATCAAGCCTTCCGTCCACATCACCTCCGTTCTGAAATGGAATTTTATATCACAAATTTAATAAGCAACACAAGACTCTACATAGAATGACCCTAAACCTTTACTAGTAAGCAATCAGTTGTAAAAGAGAAAATAAAGATGCAACTGTAGAACCAGTGCACACATCATGGAAATTATGAGGTCTAGTTTGCAAATATAACAAGAGCTAAATAAAGACCAAGACCAGAATTACAAGTAACGTACATGCATTGCTCCTCGGTCCATGTCTTCATCCTTGATCACGTAATCATCTGGATTGATAACCTCCCCAAAGTCGTCCCATTCAGATGTGTTGTCATAAAATGGGAACATTGGAGCTACGCTGCTAGATGGGGGAACAAATCCATCAATCAATATATCTTTATATGCAGGCCCGTGAGAACCAACAACTGCAAGTGTGGTCAGAAATGTGAAAGATCAGTTGCAGACCACTATGTAGTGGAAAGAACAGCAATCAACAACTGTAACAGGAGGTCTAATTGAAAAAGACACATATTTTGGGAATGTGAAAAAACTAAACAAATTTAGCCAGAAATATATTGTGAGACTTCTAAATGTAGCTTCTACGGTTCTACCTCACTCCAAGATAACCACATAAATGCCTCCTAAAACTAACTACTAGTACATTACAGAGAGTACCATATGCATAGCCATTTTCTGTACTAGACACTTCGATTTAAGTTGAAGTTTACATGAAAAATAAGAAGTTACAGGCCACATAATCTTCAAGGCTACTAAAATGTTTTATAATATAAGACAAAAAATACCATCGTGAGTAGTCTTGGTATCTATGACCATAGGTTCACTTGAATTATCATCGGATCCATGGGAAGCTTTTGTTTCCACCTCTTTGACGAGGCTAGCTCGCAAAGCTTCTTCCCTTTTCAGTCTGTTTTGCTCTTCTTCATACGCAATCAACTCTTCCCCAGCCAAAGGAACCCTCTTTGACATGGTGACTTTAACAAATTTGGGAGGTGGGGCTGACTGAAGCATGCGAGCTAAAGTGCCAAACTTCAAATAGAGGCACATGACAAGAAAAAATCAATCAAACAGCAGTTTACTTTTATATGATTGATTACAAACCGAAACATCTTGCAAATCTTAGATCACGTAAACTGTGAATGGCCACATGGAAAGTATAATCGCCATCGCGACTAAGGAACATGACCAATGACTAGGGTAACAAGTTGGATGAAGGACTTCAATAATTTCACTTGGATTTTACGGTGTCATTGGTAGTACAAACTTAATAATTCAGTAGTGCTCTGTTTTCTGGATGGATTGACATGGACAAGAAAGCATTGTCATACAGAACTGAGAAGGTCGTAAAATAATTAACTAAAGCCATTTGTTTCCAAACTGTTTATTTGAATAAATTTACTTTTGTCTAGCTTATATTTCAATTATCAAGAACGCAATGCTAATACATTTTAGTTCCTCAACGTATAAGGGTTATAAAAACATACCTGCCCTGTTTCAGTAAAGAGGACTAAATTTCTGGGATCATTTGCCCACTCCACGAATATCTCCCGAGCAAAACCTGCTTCGAGACTGGCCATGGAAGCAAGAACAACCTATATAATGAGGTTCAGTACTTCAGTCACTCCAACATACAATATGAAAAATATAGTTCTACTATCAGCTCAAAAGAAAGGAAATAAAATATAAAATCCACCAAGTTCTATGTACTAACAAACATTAATGAGTTACATATAATTTTATAAACCAAACTTTGGACCAGGTGGAGCATTATCCAGATCAGTCTTGTTTATCAAGAGAGTGACATGCCTGCATGTGTTTAGATTTCATTTGATGTTTTCTGTATTGTATACAAACGAAATAAGGCATTCTTATAAGAAAATCTACCTCAATAGAAAGGCATTATCACGTGAAGTCTCAAAGGACTTTGAAATGGAGTCACTCATCCACTCGAGGAAACTCTTAACATAGTCAATTGTGCTAGATGACACGTATGTGAGAAAGTAAATGGGAAAGCTGAAACCTCTTTGTGACCAATGCTGCAGGTTTGATCAATATCCAGTCTTTAAGTAAGTAGCTGAACATTAACTAAGAACATAATACATTCAAAGCGATTCTATTACCTGTTCAAGTATCAAGAGAAGTTCCAGGACTCGACCCGCAGTATCCACGGGTAATAGAACATTTCCCCCAACTTCAAGATGTTTTGAAATGGTATCTGATTAATAAATGGGCACATGCACACGTGTTTCTGGCAGTTAGAACCGGGCTGTTTTTAAATACCATAGAAGAGATACAACACATATTGAGCTACAAGCCAACCTAGAAATTCTTTGTCCCTTTGCTGTCTTGCGGTTTGATTGGTATAAAGAGCATGATATGCATCGGTTATCAGAACAGCAGGCCGAACAAAAGACTGTAAAACAGTTCCATTTAAATGCCTGAATTAAGATGTACAATTCAGTATCACGATCCGCTTCTTTATTTACTGTTATGAACAATACTCGAACTCCAAATAAGGTGAAAGCTGAACATGTGTACCTTTCTTTCCGATGATTGTAGTCAACAGCATATATAACATCCTCCCCATCCTTTGTTATCCTCCAGATGCTACCTCCCAGCATATGTCCAGCAACATGAGGAGCAATTACAATACCTCTCCCTTTCCTAATAGCAACGATAAAACCTTGAGACATCCCAATATTTGTAGTCATAACTTAGGTGTCCAACAATACTCGATATGTTTCAGTGAACTCAGTCCCAATATGGGATACATAGATATTGTTTGCTATAAAAGACCGAGGACTACGAAAACCACATACCAGAAAGATGGTAATTTTGAGAGTAAGTCAATCTGATCACATTCTGGAAAGCAGAATCAATGTCATCCAGTGTAAACAAATCAAAGTCGGATACTTGCTGCAACAATAAAAATCACAGTGTTACAATGAAGAAAATTGTGCAAAACTAACAAATCCTGAAGTTAACGAATCGGAAAATCTCACCTTTCTGGATAAAAACTGATCATACATTGTAAGGAGACCTAATCTATGAACAGGCTCAGTAGCATAAACAGGAGCAGAGAGTCCAAGCTGCTTCATAGCATAAGGAAAAGCACCAAGATGAAGCGTATCTGGATGAGAAAGCAAAACTGCATCTATACTAGAAGCAACCCTAAAAACCACAAGAATCGAAACTTGATATAGTAAAAGGAGGGCTAAGCAGAGTGGACACGTGGACGGTGGTGATTAAAAGAAAGAAGCAACGGCTGAGATGAATTTATCAGAGATTGCTGGGTTTAAAGGAAGCTGAAGATCAGAAAAGGATTTTATCATGAAAATTGTTGAAGTTTGTTAGATTTCTCTCTAATTCTGGGTTTGTAAACATTGATTCATCCTCTGTGAAGATCCCTAAGAGGTTCTTACAAGATGAATCTGGAGATTCCTTGTTTTAGGAACATTGGATCTTCTCCGTTTGAATATTGAATTGAAATTGAAATTGTGTTTGTTGGATTTGGTGAGAATTGGAGTTTAACTGTATCAAAGGTATCAGAGCGAAGACGATTCTCGGCATCCATGGCAGACACAAGATCTAAAAGCTTGTTTGCAAAAGCTATGGTTCGTAAAGTTGACGAAACTTTTGGATCGGGAATAGACAAATTGAAAGAGACAATCGCGAACCAAAATGAAAAGATCGACACACGAATTACTGCTTTGCTCTTGTTGTTGCGATCTAGGAGCACAGAGGAGGAGAATCCGCAAGTAGATGCTCTTCCAGCCTCGCCGCATCTTCCAGACTCACCGGATTTCAATCGTCAAGATCCGAAACCAAGCTATGTTATCAACGTTACTCCAGAGATTCCTAAAGCTTCATCGTCGTCAACTCGCAGATACAAGCTTCATCGGAGAATCTCGTTGGAAGACATTAACGAGAGAAGGTTGAAGGGGTTATGTGTGTTTTGCGAACAGCCAGAAACTCCAGATCATCATATCAAACACAAGAATACAGGGATTCTCATGATTGATGGTGATGAAGACCAACCCCCTATTGGTGAATCAATTGAGCATTGTACGGTGAGTTTGTTGTCTACAGCTCAAGAGGAGAAGCCAAATTTGGAGAATCATGAAAATTTGGTATATGAAACGATCTTGGAAGGAGAATCACTTCCACAATTTCAGGTACCAATTTCAGATTCTGAGAGTTTGAGGAATATTGAACTTAGGAAAGAAAATTCAAAGTTGGAAACTCTAGAGTATGTAGTGATGAATGAGAATGAGAATCTAGAGCAAGAATGGGTTCAAAAGAACGTTAATAAAAGCTTTGAGGTTGAAGGTGATGTTGAGAGGAGTCAAAATTTGATAAGTAACACCAAGATTTGCTCTGCACACCAGCTGTTCGATAAAATGTCTCACTATAAAGAAAGACTAGGAATTAAGAAGAAAAGGAAAGGGTTTAAATCATGGATGTTTAAGTATAAGAGTGGCTTCAGGAAACTGCACGCACTAACTTTCTCCAAGAGTATGAGAATGATTGAGACATTTAGTGATTTGTTGTTGTTGAATGGGAAGGATAGTCCAGCACGGACTGCAATGGAATTCAAATTAGAAGCAGGTGAAATAGCATCATCGAATCAAGAGAGACTTGAGTTGTGTACAGAGAGCAACGACTACTTGGAATCATCGAATCTAGAGCTGGTTCTGATAAAAGAAGAACCAGAATTTGTGAAAGTAAATGGAGTGACGTTATGGACACAGAGTTGCAATTTGAAATCTGATTTGATTCACGCCAAGATGATTGTGAAAAAGATGAATTCGCTATGTAACGATGAATCAGTCTATGCTCTTGAGGATTTCTCATCTGCAGTTTTGGAAGAAACTCAATCCCAAATATATTGTGGAATTGATTGTGATGCCTTTCACTCTGGTAGCGTTTTCAGGTTCTGGAAATTCACATGTTCTGATATGATTCCACTGGGAGAAACAGTGTTGACAACGGGACGAAAGAAAACGTTTTACAAGTCGAGGAGATTCAAGTTCAAACATAGAGTAGCACCAAGAGATTTCAAATCTGGTTTTGAAGTCAGAGGAAAGCAAACTGCAATGTGGCAACGGAAAGCAAATAAAGAGTATCTGTGTTTGTTCTGGACCAACAATGTGGCAGCATGTGATCATATTTTGTTAGTTGGAATGGAGAAGCAGCAACAAGAACTGAATTGTGACAGAGATTTTGTCGTAGAAAGGGATCAATGGTGTAGAGCTCCTTATGCGAATTTGGAGATAACATTGTTAAATCAAGATAGACACGAGTTGTGTTCAGAGAACAAAGGCTGCTTAGATTGTTTTCAAGCGTTTGTTCTAAACAGTATCACAGATAGTTCATCTAGTGTTGAAGAATGGATGAAAGCAAAACCGTATTCTGTGAAAGTAAATGAAATGGAGATGGAGGTGCAGATTGTTGATAAAGAAGTGTCACCGTCGATTACAGTTCTGGAAATAGGAATGGAAGAGATGATTGGATCACATGCGAAGAGAGCTTTTGTTTTCAAACAAACAGCAATCTCATACTCTCAGTGTATTGACCACAAAGTCCTTTTTGCCTCGGGTGACTTGGTTCTTTGCCTCGGGTGATTTTGCCAAATCGGCTCGGGACGAAGGGAGAATTCAGCTCGGGTAAGGATACTCTGGGTCTCGTTTCCGAGCTAAAGCAGGATGACCCGAACCGGTTTAATCATGTCCTAACCCGAGCCGATTCGGTGATTGATCCCGAGCCGATTTGATCGTCGTTTACCGAGCCAGTTCGGCGAGTGATCCCGAACTGGCCTAGTCATAGTTCCCCGAGCCGTTCTGGTGGTAGATCACGAGGTGTCGTGTTTTGGCTAGATCTTAACGCGGGTGGAATCCGACCCCAACAAGCATCGTGGGGCATCATACCAAGGAAAGTGAATTATCTGTGCTGGAGGCTTGTAGGCCGTTTACGAGGATGATTCCTCAGATGATGAATGAAATAATTCCTCCTGAAATCTATTCACCTAGGTTCGAGCAGTTTTCATTCAGAAGGAGGAATAAATCGAGGGTCCCTCAGAACGTCCAAGTTGGAGACTGTGGCGTGTACGCGTTGAAATTTATCGAATGTCTAGCGCTTGGTGTAAGTTTCGTTGGCATCTGTGATGAAAATATTCAGGCTATACGGGTTAAGATGGCAACAGAGATCTATGATGAGGCACCTGACCTGCTCGCTGCTTTTGATGTCCAATGATACATTATGATGATATGTAAAATATTAGTGTTTCGAACATGTGATTGTCTTTTGTACTAACTATTTATGCTTTTGAGTTCTCGTGATGATTATGTATGGGGTTGATAATGTTTTAGGTTTGTGTGATGCGTCTGGATTGATGTTTATTAATTCGTTGTTTGGGTGAGATAATCTAACAACACGGCTGAGTTATGGTTTATTAGGAGTTTATTATTGTCGAGTTATACAAATGTTGTATAACTCCCCACCTCGGATAACTCCCCACCTCGAATAACTACCCACTCAAGTTATCATTATACCTAGATACCCATATACCTATTTTCCCTATATATATCTCTTCTAAATATAATTCTTGTAAAACAATTCTCTCTCGTCTTTTCTCTTCTTGATTATTAGCAACTAATCTATATAATCTCTCTTGTCTTTCCTCTTGTCGATCATGGATGCATCAGGGTCTAGCAGCAAGAGGACGCGTTTTGAAGACGGTTCTCGCAGCAGGAGGCATGCAGTGGAGATGCAAGAGCAGAAAGAACGTTTCGAAGGCATCATCTCTCTCATCAAACACAACATGAAAGAGACGGAGGAAGCCCACGCTTTGGATCTCACGTTACGTGAGGAGAATGCGAAACTGGATCTCCTAAGGAAGATGATGAGTTTGAAGGACGGATTTAACGTGGAGGAGGAGTTCCATATCGTGAAGGAGCAGGCAAGGAAGGCTTACGAGGAGAAGGTGGCATTCAACGTGACGGGGATCAACTGGGACAAACTGGGCTTTAAGCCGACCGAGTTGTCGGGGTCGGAATCAGACTAAGAATGGAGATATCCATTCTATTTGTTTTTTTTTTTTTTTTTTTTTGAATCTATGTTATTGATATGTTAATGAATCTATGTTACTGAATTTATATCAAGTTATTCTAGCGATATGGCTGACTTAACACAGATGAATTCGTGGTTTAGCCGAGTTATTCCAGCGACACGGCGGACTTATGAGTAATTTTTGATGTCACGGCTGAGTTTTTATACATTTAACGGCTGAGTTATTTACTTTTAGCCGAGTTATTCCAGCAACACGGTGGACTTATGAGTAATTTTTGATGTCACGGCTGAGTTTATATACATTTAACGCCTGAGTAAATTACTTTTGTACGGCTGAGTTATCTACGTTTACTCGGCTGAGTTATTATTGGTCAATTGGCAAAATTCAAACAACACTAACAAAAAGCATTACTAACAAGCCAAATAAAATTCAAACATCACTAACAAATTAACAATACAAAAGACAATGGCTGATACGACACATACAAGCAATCCTGTCAATCCCCTGATGACGATGCGTTGACGATAAACTATTGTTTCCATTTCATCAATCCTTTTCTGTAATCCAAGCTCAATCGAAATCTTCTCATCTTCTGTATTAATTGATGATATCTCCAAGTTTTGCCTCTCCAAATCACCACGAAGCTCCAAAATTGTCGCATTAAGTTCTTCAATCTTCTCAGTCTTCTCTTTAATTACAGATTGTAGGGTTTCACTCTCTTCTTATTGGTCCATTTAGAAATGTAACTTAAATTTTTTTTATTTTTAACTAAATCATAAATAAAACACATTTAACTCACACTTTAATATAAAAACAGAGATCATTAAAATTATATATTAATTATATTTTTCCTCTCAATTTTATTCAACACACAATAAATTGGAATTGTAACTCCCATAATTTATTTATTTAAATTGTAACTTATCTAACTTTTCATCCTATAAATACTCATTTCTCATTCTCTCATCCTCTCATCCTCTCACCCTTCCCCTATAGCTCAAATCTTAAATATTTTTTTGTTTTGTGTTCTTACATTAGTTTTTTTTTTTTTTTTGAAAGATGCATCTTCATTGTCTATTTTAGATAATCATCATATAAGTAATCATTTTCTCAACTTTTTCTACTATATTTATGTGTCTATTTTTATGTTGTTATATGGATTAAAAATCAAGAATTCTATTCTAAATATATTTTAGAATGTATTATATATATCTAACATTGTATTCATTTTTGTATATTTCTAAAGCTATACTAAAATATAATTATTTATTCTTTAATTTTCATATTTTTAAGTTTAAATTCACATATGTATACTAAAAGTTTTGATGGTTATAACAAAATTTTCAGGTTTATTGGTGATGGAGAGTTAAATATAACAATTCCAATCATACCACAACAAGATAATGAAGTTGAAAAAATCCATTTCCATTATCTACTTTAGATGTTTTATTATTTTCTAATATATTCATGTAACTTTTTTTTTTGTTTGTAATACATTTATTAATATATATTTCTTACCTTTTTCTTATCTCGAATAAATATTGTAGTTTATTTTTAATATATGTATTATTATATTTACTTTTTGTGATCCAATAGATAATTATATAAAAATCGTTATACTTTTATTTTATTTAAAATTTGAGGTTTAAGTATTTTTCAAAGTAAAAAGAATTTCGTTTAAAAACATTTGGTTCTTAAGATTAAAAACCTAACACTCATACTTAAATAGAGTGAAATATACAAAAAAAAATAATTAAAATGAAAAAAAAAAATCATTTTATTAAATCATATAAAGATAAAACAATTAGTATAAAATCTAGCCCTATAATTTAAATTGAAGAGTGAAAATTTTTTAAAACAAATATAGAAGTTATCCTTGGATCTTTAATGATTTTAATTAGAATGAAGTTCATATAATTTTTATAAGAAAAAATAAATTTAGTTTGCCACTTGCAAAATAATATGAATTTGAACTATTATGTGGGAATTTATATCAACAAACAAACAAATTATCTGTGAGTTTATATCAACAATTTATTTTGTAAAAGTAATAGATAACATATGTTTATTGATGTTTACATACATAAATAATAGTAAAATAAAAAACAACACTAAAATATGAGCAAATGCAAGATATCAAATCTTAAGAGTCTTTAAAAAAAATTACAATCATATTTATATTGAAACAAATATCATCCACATCATTAGCATATAATAATTTAAGATTTTTCTATAATATATTATAATTATATTTTATGTATTTTCTCATATTTTGTAACCTTCATACTAATAATTATCATTATGTTGTTAATGCTCACACTAAATTACAACAATACTTTAAATACAATTAATACAAAATGAATTCTACACAATGAATTCTTTGAAATGTAACATAACTTTTATGATATACATACAATTAACTTACTCATAAATGACATTTAAACATAATTGTTAAAATTGAATAGTTGTAAAACGTAAATATGTTATCTTTTAGAAATAGTAATATACACATATCACTAACCATCATATTCCAAATTTTATAATATTGATAAATTTTATAACAATTTCTTTTCTTTCTTTTTTTTCTCATAACAATTTCTTTTATAATCCGACTAATGGTGTTTCAATATTACATTTTTGTCAATTTTGTAAGAGGCTGTGAAGAGGAGATGACTTTTAATCAAATATTGTATTGATTAAAAGAAGTAATATACTCTTAATCATTTTTTAAAAAAAAACATAAATATCATTGTATATAGATGAATACAATTCAAATTTTATAGAAAAAATCAAATTTGAATTTACTGTCATTCATTTATTTTTCTTTAAATTTTAAATTCAAGTAAAAAAAACTAAAGAAAAGAAATAGCAAACATATAACGTAGTATGCAACAAGCCGCGAGTATCGCGGCTAAATAACCTAGTTTTAATAAAAGTAAACTCCTGCATAGCGGGGGTTATAACCTAGTAAAATAATAAATGATCCATGATATAGATTAGTCATTCAATCTATTTCATTTAAAAAGCTCGGAAATTCCAATTGAGTGGAGAAAAGTAGTTGGGATGACGTGGAAACCCTAGACATAGATTCTAACTCTTTCATCATCTTCTCTCTATCTTTAAGCTTGCATGTTGATTCCATAGAAACTTGAACTCTCTCTAAACAATTGGAGTTGGCAAAGATATATTTTATGGCTTCTTTCTCTTTGTGTCGTCCTATATATCCTTTCCATTCAAAGATCTTGAGATGGGCTGCGAAACATCCGGGAACAAAACTTGGTTCGTTCCATGAAAGTGAGAAATCCTCTTCAAATCGAATGAATGTCTGTGAAGCAACAACAAGAGGATTTAAAGTAAACACTTACTTTCAATTAGTCCATAAAAACTAACATGAAAGAAACTACAAACCTGGTCGATGAAAAGAACTTCAAGAATAGGAGAATTTTGTAGCAATCCCATTAGTGATTCCAACCAGTCTAACTCAGCTAAAAGTGTTACAGTACACTCAATAAGCTGGGAGAAGTTAATAGCGTTACACCATGCAGCCTACATTAATGAAGGCAAGAACACATAGATAAGCGCTACTAAAATAATCATAATTAACAATAAGAAAAAGAATGATGTTGAAATAGTGCTACACACCGTTGCAACACTCAAATCTAGTTCGAGATTCGTGACTGAGGAAATAGATCTCATAAACTTGTCATCAGGGTAACTAAAAAAGTCGATAGCTGCTTTATCAAAACAAGTCTTGTTCTCAATCGAGCAAGAATCTCCCGAATAATCTCTGTAGAAGATTTGCTTTAAAGCTAGGGAATCTATAACCAAAGATCCTTCTATTCCTTCGTTGTGCACTCCAAAATAATCAATATTATCATATACCAAGCGTTCCAAAGATGGGACTGTTATATTGAAATTTCTCACATTGTCGTGGTGATGTCGTTTTACCCACAAAATTTTGAGAATAGGACAATTCGATAAAAGCCTAACAAGAGAATCTTCATCTTTATACACCACAGAGTAAAGGACAATACTTTTAAGTGATGGGAGGCAAACCCGAGAAGGAACATCCATAAGAATCTTGCCGGACAAATATAGTCTAACAAGCGTATCACATGTGTAAAGGCTCTTAGACAAACTGGCAGGTCCCGCAGACCACGCGATTTTCAACCCTAGCTCGCGCACCCTACGATCAACAGCATTTGCAATCCACTTTTCCACATCAACATGACCTCTTGAAGGACCGAGTTCTATCATTAATTCTTCTAATACAGGTGCCTTGTGGAGTTGTAATGATTTGTCAATAAACCGCCATAAACACCGTTGTTGCTGCTCACTTTTGTCAAATAAACGGCCAAGTAAACGACCAAATAAACCGCCAATAAATACTTTGTGAGTATCACCATTGATCTTTCGGTACCCATACCCAAGTCTTGGTACCATCGTCCAAATATACCGCCATCGTTTTGACAAAATCATAGTGGCCACTACATCTTTCGTGTGGAGAAACAACAATATATGCACCAACAAATCGTCCGGCAATGCACTGATCTTGTCTTCACCTCCAATTCTCTGACCACGACGACGTTTGGCTCTTTTCTTCACAAATTGTGTCGAGATAGCATACGCAACATGCATTGAGCTGATAATTAACAAAAGCCGTCCTAACATCTTTTTCCACCTGAAACTATCGTTTCTTCTTTCTCTCGTCAATATTATACACGCATGAGGGAGGGGATTGGGCCCCGGGGGTTGTTAGGGAGTAATTATCTCTTAACATATTTTTATATATGGAGTAATTATCTCTTAACTTTTTTCTATATTTTTGAAGATTCTTTATTATCTACTTTCTCTCGTTTCAATTAATTTTTTTACATCAAAAAAAAAAAACCAATATATATATATATATCCGATTTTTATGCTTCAACACAACAGTTCCGAAACTCAAATTGTTAGCGAACGTTCAATCGGCAGACTGTCAGAAACTGTAGTAACCCCCGTCAATGAGATTTGAGGGGACCTATGATTAAAATCCTAACATTAACAACATAACTTAAACTTCAAATATACCAAATACTGTACTAGAGAGTTTTAATACAATATGGTATAGCAAACAGATGGAATAACGTTTAGGGGGAAAAACCTAACAAACAATATCTCAAATCCAATCACATGAAAAGACATATAAACATATATTTTCCTAAGCCTTAAACCTAAAAGCACCATCACACATAGCCAAATGTCAATACACGAAAACCATAACCAGAAAAGAAAAAAATAAACCAAGCCATCAACATGAGAAATAAGAAGACACTAACTCACACAAACGAGCAAAAAAAAAAAAGATCTTAAGAAAAAGAGAGAAGCTGTTGTTATTGCTCCTCCTGCACTTCCACTTGGTCTTCTTCATACTCATACCCTTCTTCCTCATCAGCGGTTGCGTCTTGGTACTGTTGGTACTCTGATACCAAATCGTTCATGTTGCTCTCTGCCTCTGTGAACTCCATCTCGTCCATTCCTTCACCTGTGTACCAATGCAAGAAAGCTTTTCTTCTGAACATCGCTGTGAACTGTTCGCTCACACGCCTAAACATCTCCTGGATCGAAGTCGAGTTCCCGATGAAAGTCGAAGCCATTTTCAGACCCGTTGGTGGAATGTCACACACGGTTGATTTCACGTTGTTCGGGATCCATTCCACAAAGTAAGATGAGTTCTTGTTCTGAACGTTGATCATCTGTTCGTCAACTTCTTTGGTGCTCATTTTGCCTCTAAACATGGCTGAGGCTGTCAAGTACCTGCCGTGACGCGGATCAGCTGCACACATCATGTTCTTGGCATCCCACATCTGTTGGGTGAGCTCAGGAACAGTTAAGGCTCTGTATTGCTGTGATCCACGAGATGTGAGCGGTGCAAACCCAACCATGAAGAAGTGGAGACGAGGGAATGGGATTAAGTTCACTGCAAGCTTACGCAGGTCAGAGTTAAGCTGACCCGGGAAACGGAGACAGCAAGTGACACCACTCATGGTTGCAGAGATGAGATGATTCAAGTCTCCAAAGCTAGGAGTGGTGAGCTTAAGAGTTCTGAAGCAAATATCATAAAGAGCTTCATTGTCAAGAACCATACACTCATCTGCATTCTCCACAAGCTGATGAACAGAGAGAGTTGCATTGTAAGGCTCAACAACAGTGTCTGACACTTTCGGAGATGGAAACACCGAAAACGTCAGCATCATCCTATCTGGATACTCTTCCCTAATCTTTGATATCAACAAAGTTCCCATTCCAGATCCAGTTCCTCCTCCCAATGAGTGACATACTTGGAATCCTGAACAATCATTCACATCAACACACACAAATCTAAATCACAATTCACATCAATCTTAACTATGACCAAATCCAGCTAATCATTCCACAATTTCTAACCTTGTAAGCAGTCACAATTCTCAGCTTCCTTACGAACAACATCGAGAACGGAATCGATAAGTTCAGCACCTTCAGTGTAATGTCCTTTAGCCCAATTGTTACCGGCACCGGATTGACCAAAGATGAAGTTATCAGGACGGAAGATCTGACCGTACGGACCGGATCTGACACTATCCATAGTACCAGGCTCCAGATCCATGAGGACGGCGCGTGGGACGAATCTTCCGCAACTTGCTTCGTTGTAGTAGACATTGACTCGTTCGAGTTGCAAATCGTTCTCTCCTTGGTATCTTCCCGTCGAATCGATCCCGTGCTCGGCGCAAACTACTTCCCAGAACTTAGCTCCGATCTGGTTTCCACATTGACCACCTTGAATGTGAAGAATCTCACGCATTTTCGATTACTAAGCTTTAGTAGGAAACTAAAAAAATTGAGAGAGAAAGAGAGAATTTGAACGGTTACGACTTGTGAAGAAATGAAGCAGACGAAGTGGTTGGTTTTATTTATACTGCATAGATAACGGAGACGGATTTTCATTTGGGTTCTTTAGCCGGTTCTAACTGTACTGGTCTACGTAAACCGTAACCATACTTAACCAGAAAAATCAACTATTGAATTTTCAAAATACGTTACTTTTTTCATTTTTAAATTCGATTTAATTTTTACTATATATGATTAAATTGTTTGAGTTTAGTGAAAATATTTGTTTTTTTTTTAGTGGATAAATTTTAGTTTTAACCAATTGAACCCAATCGATAAACTCAAACCGGTAACATTGGTATACTTCTTTATTGCCGCCATGAATGACGGAGGTAAGTAACGACATAAATTAATATTCTGAAAATATATTAAATTTAGGATAAATAACAAATGAAGAATTCTTTCCACTTTGTAAATAATTGTGGAATTTTTTTTGATCAAAGCAAGACATTCTGTATATTTTTTTGTCAGGATGTGGAGAAAAAGTTAATTCTACTGAAAAAGATCCTGGAAAATAGAACAAAACAGTGTATTTATTTTTATAAAGGTTATTTTATTAAAATGAAAAAATTATTGGTACACGAAGCAAATGAAGAACAACAATAATATGAGCAAAATTAAAGTAAGAGAGCAAAGGATATGGGATAATAATGTATTGAAGGAAAACTATTTTTCTTTTCCAAATATAAATATTTCAGAACTAATATAATGTTGATCCTTTTATAACTTCCTCAAACATAGTTTTAGAAAAACATTTATTGATTTTGGGCTGCATTAACTGCTATAAACATGTGCATTATCTTGATTTGAAATTATAAGGACAAAACAGTGAGGGTGTTGTACAGGTGGATCCAGAGTGTGTGTGGATCAGGTATTAATTCTCACGCACTACGTGATGCATGTGAAGACTCTGAACCTTGAAGATAAAAAGGCTGCGAGATCTGACCAAATTCCTTTTTTTTTTTCCTTTGTTCTCCCACTTTTTTTTATTCTTCTTGCACATGAAGGTTGAACCGTGACAGACACATGATACCAACGGAAAAGCACGTGACTGAATTACTGTGGTCTGATTAGCGAAAACTAAAACCGCCAAGAATACAAACACTATTTGTTTTTTGCGGTGATTATGATCAATCAATTCATATATGGTAAAGTTTACCAGGTAACACGTAATGCATCGTATGATATAGTACAAGGTAAGATAATAGAAAGATCCCAGGATAACTATAGCCTAGTTTGAGATTTGGATTAGATTCGAAATTGGTGAAGCAATCATTAAGAAATTGTTAAAAGCAAATGAAGTAGTAATAACAAAAGATGCGCACGAGCAAGTAGATTTTCATATATAGTCCAAGGATATTAATAATTTCATTGTTCAGTGTGCATTCGACTTTAAGATTTATCATAATTTAGTTGTTATTCTGACGGCAATCTAGTTTTGTGTGGATATATTTCATAGCTTAAGCTTTTTCTATATATTATTATAATTATACAGTACTGTAGTGCGATGGGTGGGTCTAATCTGAACAGTAACGTGCAAATCACTCTATGATCAACTAGAAATATAAAACAGGTGAAATTTTGGACCCTACCGTGACGTGAAAATTAGAGAGAAAGACAGCAAAAACAGCTTTTAAATGATTATGGCCTATATCAGAAGCAATGTATCAAGCTAAAAGAAATGTATATCAGTCTCAAAGTTAGAGCAACTTGTGGTGTCAGTGAGTAGTACCCATCAAGTTACACCATCACTCCATCAGTTTCATAACCAACCAACGTAATCTTAAGTCTTAACAACTCTTGAGCTTAATATTTTCCTAAGGTGATCGTTATCTGTTACCAAATTTAAACTAATTTCAAATTATCTTTGTATGCTGGTGATTTAGGTATTTAGCTCATTATTCTTTTGACATTTGACATATAATAGACTCTTGTTAAAACAAAAAGAAGACTTATCATGAAAATATCTAGAGAATGAGTTTTAAGTCGCAAATTCGAAGCATTAGATTATACAAACACAAGAATTAGATACCAAGTGAACTGGTTAAACCGATTTAATTACCCAAATATTTTATTATTAGTCTCTATATACATAGAAACGACATCAGCTCACAAAATGAACAATATATGAGATTTTTTCATTTTGAGTTTCGTGTGAAATAACCTAAACTTGAAACATAAATCTAGTAATCTACAACAACATTGGTTATACGTATATATATTTTATTTTCTCTACACAACCAAAACCGAAATGAAGATGAAAGAATTCAAGAGCCGGTTTGATTCTGCTTGCTCCAGTACTTCATCTCCCACTGTAGGATTCTCATATTAGTACTCTGTTTCCTCTTCACAACCCCATAAAGCAATGCCGGATCATACGGAGGCGGCATGGCACAGGGACCAGACTCTGCAGGGTGCTTTACAAATGATTCTGTCATGAACTTGCGCTCGTTCCCGCTTCTCGGACACGCCATTGTTTCCGAGCATATCTCCGCGGCATTCTGAGGAATCTCAGGTTTAAACCGGAGGAGTTTTGAGTATTCGGTTAAGAGATGGTACATGTAATCATACACATAGTCCATCTTAAGTTCGTGTTGGATGAAATCGCTAGCCGCCTTTCCAATATCCTGCGCCTGGTTAGACAACAGAGGATCATTTGTTTCAAGCGTCGTTATTTGCGTTTCATCATAGATTAACAATGTACCTATTGAAGACCAAGTCCTATAATGGTGTGGATTTTCATCATAGACTAATAATGTACCTTTTGAATGTGAGAGTTTCCCCAATCAACAGCGAACTTGATGGAGCGGCACTTATCGTGCTCCCTAACGGGCCAATAATGGTGAGCCGGAAGCAAGCCTCGGGTAAAGAAATCATAGTAATGAGGTTTCACCAACAGAGTCACAGAGTCACACGCCAAAATGTACTTCTCGCTCACTGACCATGCAGACCCTTCTATATATATCTTGTACCTGCTCATTAACATTGCATAATCCCATACCCTTTATTAGACTTTCATATTTTAACTTTGCATAACCCAAATCTAATTAGATGTCTAGAAAAAAATTACATTACCTGTGATGGCATTGGCTTGCCAAATCTGATTGCTTGTAGCCTTCATTTGATTCTTTGATCCAATCCTACAAGAATACACTAAAAAGTTAAAAAGCTGTTGCTTTCTTCAATGATTTTGGCCCTCAAAAACGTAAATTGTTCATTATTACCTGAACATATAAACGAGCGTTCCACTCGTGTTCCTCAGAGACATTACATTTCATAAGATCTTGTCGTGTCTCTGCGACCATTGGATTACCTTTCCAATAAGCATAAGGCTCTCTGTTTATCCATTTAGTCCTCTGATTCCCTTCTCTTAGTTCCTTCAACAAACTCTCCCATGGCTTTATATTCACCTCCGCCCTACAACAAATTAACACAAATCTTGGGTTTAACTGATCAATTCAAAACTATTGGGGTGTAATTGAGAAAACTTGAAAAATCACGGGTGCTTTGTTTATTACCATCCCCAGAAGGACCAATCAGGAAACACGATATCAAGCGTCTCCTCATTCCCGCAGTACCGAAACAGCGGCGGAGGCGACGGCGCATTAGCTCCGGTAAATTCTGAAGCTTTAACGACCGGCCAGTCAACGCAGTCAAACATAAGCTCGAGATCTGGAATCTTCCCAGGGTACTTCCTTAAAAGCTGTAAGAATCCCCAAATGGTGAACACGTCTCTCGTCTGAAACGCATCTTGAAACTTCTCGACGTAAATTTTCCCGTCGATGATCGCTAGCCGGAAATTCGCCGTCTTTTTGGCTCGCTCCAATGCTTCCCTTGTGATTCCCGTACTCGACCATGGACGGAGATCCTCGTGGATCCAACGGAAGTAATCAGGACACGTGGCGTTCGGAGGATGGTTTGTATCGTCATCTTCTCCGAAGCTCGCCGTCGTCGGGTATTTGTTACTCGGACATGACGCGGTGGTTTCGTTGGCGGAGCAGTGTAGTGTGAACTCCGGTTTAGGGCTTTGAGTAATTACCGTGGTTGGTCGAGGGTATTTTGGGGATATCGTCTGAGTTTGAGTTTGAGTCGTCGTCGTCACGGCTTCTTTCTCTATCAGAACCTAGACCGTGAAAACGATATGACTAGTGAGCAGATTTGTGCAATAAACCGACCCAAACCGTAATTCACTTAAACTAAACCGATTCAAACCGAAAGAAAATATATAACTTAAACCAAACATATATGAATCCAATCGAACCGAATTCTTTAATTTGGATTTTCTTTTCCTAAAACCCCTAAAACCCGAAATTCTTCTCATGGGAGACAGCTAATTGAACTGGAAAAGTCATGTACTGGGGTCCCACAAGAACACACGTGTCGTGTTCTACGTGATTCGCCGACAACACCAACCACCAAAAGACTCTTCCGATCAATAATAGAAAATTCTTCCCTCACGTGACAAAAGGCACAAAACTCAAACCCATAAAGACACAAAACACCGAAGAAGTAGATTCAGCTAAAACGACAAGTGTAGTGTGTCGTTTTTGAGGGACTTACGGTGGTGGTATCGAGGAGGAGGCGCGTGGAGATAAACGCGCCGGCTATGAGGAGGATGAGGAGGGAGATTAGGGCGTAGGATCTGTTGGAAGATATTCCGAAACCGGACTTGAAAAAGGGAGACCATATACTGTCGGTGAAAGTACGAGAATGCCCTCCCGCCGACCCGTTTTTGGACGGCGAGTTTCTCATCGGAATCTTCCTGATGGAGAAGCCAGAAAAAGTGATTCGAAAGAGTTTATGAGAGAGAACAAAAAAAGAAAGAAAAATAAAGAGGGAAGTGGGAGACAGAGAATCTTGTGAATTAAGGAATGTGAACAATTAAAAGAGTCTCAACTTTTTGTAGTGTCCCCAACACTTGAGGGTTTTAATTTCAAAAGATTCACAAAAGAAACAATAAACCTTCTAGGTTTGGGAAACGAGAAAAATTAGAAAGCAAAAAACTTCATGAAAGTTCATCAACATTGATTTATATTGTTAGTTTTAATAAAGGCTTTCGAATAACATGCGGGAGAAATAAAAGAGTACATGCCTAGTCAAGGCCTTAGTGTTTGTTGGGTCTAGCCCAAAGTATGGAACTAGCCCATATTAAACTTCTATATAAGGATTTTTTTTTTTTTTTTTGTAAGCATATATAAGGATTTTATGATATTGGAGTTTTAAATCTTATTTTGGTACAACTTCAATTTTTAAGCAAGTATATATTTGTTTTTTAGATATTAAAAGAGCAAAACCTTACTTTGAAATGGATCAAAATAGGCATATAACACAAAGTAAATTACTAAATTTCATTATGGATAAGCTTGCATTCAATACGGGAAAGCAAAGACGTGTTGGGTTAAACTTTATTTTTGATTAATAGTAAATCAAAGAAAAGACATGCTGATTCATACTAACCAAGCCAAGATTTTAATTTATTTGTTGGGCAACACATCACATATAAAGGGAAAAGGAAATGCAAGTTGCTAGAGAGACTCATATAATCAAAGACTTGGAACCATTTTTTCATCTGCCAACTTGAATACATAGAGACCAATGCAAGAGCTGGGGCAGGTACTTTGAAGTCGACACACATTTTTATTATTGGATCCTCCTCCTCTAAGGTCTTTTGGCGCAAAGATACCGAATACTTGATTTCCTGCCAAGTTAAAAATAAGAAGTATAAATTTTAAAACTAGATCATAACCCGTGCTGGAACAGCACGGATGAATTTAATTTTTAAATATATATATATAAAGTTGGATTATTGTTTGTTTTATAGTACAATTTTAATAATTCTTTACAAAATACAATGACATATAAGAAATTTTATTTTATTTTATTTTGTTTGATGAGAAAATATTAGGGGTGGGGTACGGTATTTCGGTTTAGTATCGTTTTTTTTTTGTTTTGTAGAAAGTGAAACCAAATAGAAATCGTATGTAATTCGGTTTAGTTACAGTTCAATTTTTACGGTTTTTTACGTTTTTTTGGTTAAAAATAAAACGTATGTATTTGATATATGCTAGTAGTAAGTGAAAAAAAATTGCGTATATAATAAACATATTTTGGTATATAATAAGATTAAATTCAACATGTGCGTACCTATATTTTTATTTTAGAATCCCAATGAAAAAATTTTGTGCACAATCCATCATTCATTATTTTCATATATACTTATAGAATCAAAATTTTAAATATTTAGAGGTGTCAAACCTTATTTAACTCATCTCATCATATAATCTTACTATGGTTTCGGTTATAAAGATCATAACTTTTTTTTATCATATAATACATTACATTTAACCTGCTGCTTGCTATAAATATTTTAAATATTTATGCTTTGAAAAATGAAATTAGAGTATTTATAACTTTTATCTTTTGATTTATTAAATATTTATAATATTCTTTAAAATATTATATAAAACTATTTTTAAAATTTTCCAAATAAAATATTGTTTTATTTTTTATTGTAGAATATAAAATTAAGAATTTTTTAAAAATAATTGTATGAACTTAAATATAAATATTCAATTATAAGTATCATAACTCATTCCATCATATAATACGTTATATTTAACCCACCGTCTAATATAAATATTTTTTAAATATATTTGTTTAAAGAAAACCAAATTAGTGTATGTATAATTTTTAATTTTTTTTTATTTATTAAGTATTGATGATATTTGTTTTTAAATATCAAGTAAAACTATTTTTAAATATTCCAAATTAAAATATTTAAAATTTTTATCGTAGTATATAAAACTATATATTTTTAAAAAATATATGAAATTGAATATAATTACTAAAATTCTGACCCGTTATTCAGGCGGAATTTTTGTTGAATTTATTTTTGTTTAAAAGAAATATATTATCCAAGTCTAAATTTTTAACTCGTTAAAGTTTTTTTTCATAAATTGAATAATTTATATTCGTTTTTTAAAAATTCAAATCATGGCATATGCGGAAAAAAATCTATTTTTATTATTATATGAATGATATAATGATTTATTTGTTTCACAATAATAGAATCATATAAAGATGAGAGGTCAAATATAATGATTAATAACAAATTAATAAGGTAAGTTAGATATCAAATCTTATAGATTCATTTTGATTGGTCATTTAAAAATAATAATAATAATGTATTTTTCGTTTTTATAATTAAATTAAATTATATAAATTGACTTGTTTATCCTTAATGGGATGAATTAATTTACTCTTTGAAATTTTATCTCTAATGGCATTTTTAAGTAAATTCTTACAAATATAAAGGTTAGTTAAGGATATCTTATAAAATGTACTCTCCAAATAATAGTATAGGATATGACACTAGGGAAAAACGAAGTATAAATATTTTAAAATATAAATAGAAGATGTGATATACCGTAAAACCTCTATAAATTAATAATGTTGGGACCATAAAATTTTATTAATTTAGAGAGGTATTAATTTATCGATAAATTATTAATTTATAGAGAGACTTTACTAATTTTGTAATTTCCTAAAAAATTTCACAACCGTAATATCTTTATAAGCAATATCTTTTAAAAAATAATTTCAAGTAGAGAAGCAATTATTAAGTTTAAAAAACAACACAAACTTTTTTCGAATAATCTAATCATATTCATTAAATTTTTTACATATAATATTTTAAATATATATCATAGTAATTCATATAGGACATATATAAATTTATATCATATATATATTAAGTTAATTATATATATATTGATAAGTTTATACAATTATTAATTTATGATAGATGGGACCATATGTTTATATGAGATTTTTAAAAAAATTATTATCTTATTAATTTATCGATTTATGTCATATTTTACACTGGTCCCAACTCGGGACCGAAAGAATTTATTAATTTAGAGAGATTATTATTTTATAGAGTATTAATTTATAGAGGTTTTACTGTATGTACAAGAATAAAGCCAAGTCTTGAAAAATATAGAAATAAATATACCAATGTCAACCGGTTTTGTTGGTTCAACGATTATCCGTAATTGGTTTTAGGTTTTTTTTTCCGGTCAATTACGGTTATTCATGTTTAAACATGGTCCCGTTTGGGTTTGAAAACATTATTGGTCCTAAAATTAAGGAAATTTCACATTCATTCATGCTTTTGTTTTCTATATGCAAAGAGTTTAAATATAGTTACCTCATCAAAACCAACATAAAGAACGTCGGAAAGAGTTAACTCAAAGTTGGTGCCAGCTTCAATCTCAGATTCAGTGTTACATGTACTCACATCACAAAGATTGTAAGTTTTTAAAAGGCCAGTAAAATCCCCAGATCTAAAGGCTACGTACACAAGGGTTCCAGGGGAGATGTTTTTGCCTGTATACATGAAAGATTTTATCAAGAAAATATTAGAAACTAAAGAAAATAAATAGAGTTGAAACTTGGGAAGAATATAAAAATTATTACGTACTTGCGGAACCGAATAAATTTATATTGATGGTTGGGTTTCCGTGAGACCCAACAGACGGAGAGACCTCAATGCGAGTGACGGTACCGTAATCGTTTCCATTTTCTGCACAAGTCGCATATATTAATTGTGGAAGTTATAACTTACAAGTCCCCTGTTGGTAAAAAAAAACTTGGATCTATATATCTTTCTCACACAAGTAAATCCAATTTATATGTCAAACAGTTCAAATATATGTTTGTTAAAAAAAAAACAGAGACATTAGCAAGCCACAATCTATGAAATCGAGGTCTATATGAATGACTGAATTGATTTATAACCTTATAAGAATATGTCTTGTATATAATTAAACAAACAGAAAACTGAAAACTTAACAAATCAATACTTACTGGCGCAGTATTCGAAATCGATGGCGTTAAGCAAAGTTGGTAAGAAGAAGAGTGATGCGAGGATGAGAAGCATGGGCTGGACATGAGACATCGCCATGGATCTTCAAAGCTCCTTGAAATTTTTTTTTTATTCAAGTTTGTAGATTGTAGTACATGTTATGCTTCTTCTATGCAAGCCTTCTATTTTATAATCTATAAGATAAGTGGATGGGATCATAAGTGACATGATGCTCTGGGACCGGTCCGGACCTGCATAAGTTATATTCATATATATTAAACTCCCACGTTATTATGCACGAGAAGCTTAAAATATTAGTATAAATGTTAATAATTTATTACCTTACCTACCAAATTTTTTCATTCATAATCACGTGGATTCATCTCGGAGAGACCGATCCGTCTCGAAGAACTATATTATTTTAAACACATTAAATTTTATTTAAAACTTTTTGTTTTGACAGGACTACATGTTCTTTCTATAACGACAACACGAATTGACTATCTTAAAGCATGATTAAAGGCAAGTTCTTATAGAAATCTTAAGCTTTTCTTAACATTTAATGCAATATAATTTAATCAACTTTATGCTTTAATGTTAAGAAACGTTCCTTAGCTAAGAGCTCTGTTCTAAAGAAATCAGTTACCCGATTACTCTCCGTCTAATCCGATTACTTCTCGCCTAATCCGATTACTCCCCACCTAATTTTACATATCCCGATTATTTTTAGATTTCAAGTATAAAACATTTATGCTTTCTGTTATTTATGTTATAAATTGTATCTCATGTATGTTTTATTTTTTTTTAATTTGCAACTATTATTAAATTTTTTATAATTATAAATTTTATTTTTATGTTAATTTTTTTTCTAAGAACTACATGTTAAGAGCCTACCATTAATCACACAAAAATCTTAACTCAAAAATACTATCTCTTAACAATCACTTTTACACATATATTACTTAAATATTGCTAAGAGATATTTCTAAGATACTACCAATAATCATGCTCTTACCGTAGAAAACAATTTTGGGGCCTTGATGCGTCATATAGCAATATGTCCGTTGTAACAAACAATATAAGAGGAAGATCCCGTTGTAACACACAATTAAGTTGAATAAACGAGATTACTTTTCTTGATCTCATCTTCTTCGATTCAACTAATAGACTTGGATATCCTATCTATGTATTTCATATTCTTCTGTGGATTTTGACGTCACATTGTGTTTCTGTTTCATATGCTTCTATTCTAAATTCACAATTTGATGCTTAATAGAAAGTTAGCTCAAAAGTACATAGGCAGTTTTTATATGAATTAAAATCTGCAAATTTGAAAAGAACGTATAGTTAACATTTTAACGGCTTATCAAAGTCGGCCTATCTCAAGGAGATGTCTTGATTCTTGATGTTGTGTCTTAGCAAGAAAAAGTGGTAGCGTAAGTGCATAACCAGTTAGCTAATGTTAGCACACCTGAAATTAAATTTCTTTGTGGGCCGGTTCTTTATACCTTGCACTGTATTTAATGATTAGTTTCGCAAGCTAAGAAATGTGATATTTCATCACCAAAAATGGAAAAAAAAATGATTAAGTGATAAAACCATGCAGAATGATAGCATTCATTTAGCTTTAGTCACCAAGGTTGGGGAATTGCAAAATATAAATTGTGTTTATAGAAATATATGATTGGTAAAATCATACAAAATCGCATAATCATCCAACTGGTTAATTACCAATAAGAATCTATATGGTCATTACGTTTATATAATTGGAAAAAGCTAGCTAAGATAACTGTGAACGTACCGGGATCGATTACGTCGGTGTTAGGAGAATCGATAGGAACTGGACTCCTCCGTCATCCGTCATCGGTCTAAGCTTGCTGATCGCTTCTCTAAAGGCTTTGTGTTTGACGTTTTTCCATCCCCGACCGCTCCAAAATCGTATATCACCGCACTATGCTTCTGGCAATTCAATGCTGAATATTCCGATACTGGCTTGTGCCAACTGGGACGCACGATGCCTCCCTAACTGGAATACCTAAATGTATATGTGCATATATGACTCTTGATGGTCAACCAAATTGATCTTTAATACGGTGAAATCTATCAACTTACCAAAACAGAGCAAAGGATAAAAGTGTGTTCATTGAATCATATTTTTTTTTTCATATTATAGAAGTACTATCCCAAATTTTCAATAAGAGCAAAATCATGTTTCAAGGAAAAATTTAAAGTACCAGATTTTAGAAATAAGAATACCATTTTTATGTTTTATTTACTAAGATTACAACCAAATCATAAATTTTTTACATTACCACAATTTGTGTTTAGGAACCCTTCTTTATCATTTACAGAAACATTTTCTTAAGCTGTAGATTTTGTTTATCTACTCTTAACATTTATTTACCAACTAGAGTAGGAAGCTTCATCACACAGTCAATAATTGGCTAATCATCCGAATTTTGCTCCTACAAGTCCATAAATAGATCCTACAAGAGACAATAGACAGACAAGCAAGCAAACAAAGCTAAAACCTCTAAGAAGAAGCCATGGTCGCGTCCAACTTGGGATCTTCTTCTGCAATATACACATCTCCACAGGAAAATACACTGCCAAAGGCCAAAATCCAATTGCCCCCAATACTCCTAAGACTTCATTAAAGTAGGGAAACATCACTGCCACTCCCGTTGTGATCAACACATACATCGTTCTTAGACACATCCTCATTGGATTCAGTCTCAACGTTCCTCCTCGTAACAATGGCAGTTTGAATCCGTAGAAGCTGGCAATGAACTTGTTTTGTGGGTATTTCATGGTTAACCATCTCTCCACAGCCGCGAAGATCGGTTGACTGTATACCTAAAATGCCATTCTATATGTTAGAAATGTATGGAAGAATTTGACTCTCGATTGTTTGTTTGCTTTTGAACATGTTATATATCAACTCAAACCGATTTTGGTATTTTAAACAATTTTTTTTTTGTGAATTGTAAACGCAAACGTTAAAATCACATATATTAACCAAAAATGTTTTGTCTATAATACTAGAATAGTAGTTTGGTTTCTAAAATGTGAATACACATGTAAACGAAAACATAGACATCAACGAGCATGTTGGTTAGAACTTAGATGGGCAAGGGGTTTTTTAAGATACCTGATATCCACCAACTAGATGAAGAACAATGCAAGCGTTGGCGAAATCGACGAGCCAGAATGGCTCATAGAAGCCGGAACCGGTCAAGAGATTCCCCGGGGTTAAATCCCCAAAGGCTGCGTACCCAAAACATCCGCAACAGAAGAAGAAGAACGTTTGGATGAATACCGCAACCGTCGAGGCTTTCTTCATCGTTTCCTTCTCTGCTGGTGGTGATCTCAATGTGTCCTGTCCTTAATTTTCATTCAATCCACGTAAAAAAAGGTTTCTTGATCTCTTACGAGTTGAGAGTAATTAATGTGTTAATTAATATTACTTAGCGTCATTATGCATGAATGTAAATTATTTACCTGAATCTCAAGAAGTATGATTGAGAAAGGATATGAAAAGGCAATGTTCCCAAGAGCTTGGAACGCTAACCATACTTTTGCACCTCTGTTTTCTGCTGGACTTCCCCTTACACTTCCCTCAATTTTTCGTTTTTCTTCATTTCAAAAACAAAAATATTTATTGGTCTTTGATCTCAAAATCAATTGATAATAAGTGAACTTGACCCAATATCAAAAGCAACAAAGAATATAATTCTAATTATGTGAGATGATTTATCTATATATACCTATGATTTTGCCAAGGGCGAGGCCCATGCCAATGAATGAGTAAGTAAAAGACATAATCGCGGCAACAAGAGAGAGCCATAGCATGTTGTGGAAATTAGGTATTTGTGACATAAAGATCTGAGTCAAACCAAACAAAAGCATGAAGTAGTTGTTGTTGTCTCCAAAAGAACATGTTGCATTGTGTCCTTCTCTATGATAACAATTCGATTTCATAATTGCTCTGTAATGAAATGGAAAAAACTCTACATATCAATATATTGCAAATTCAAAATTCCTAAGAATAAAACAACGGTCTAAATATTTTTACACATATTATTTACCTAATGCATGTCGCTGTAACTATGGTATAAGCAATACCACAACCAAATAGGGAAATGTATACAACGACCCCACATACGATCTCATTCTTCTTCCCTGCAAATCAAATTACCCATCTAAATAAATTAAATTATTACTAAAACAAAAGTATTAGTAATTAGTCATTTTCCATTGGAATGAACTAAAATATGAGTTTTGAAGTTGACCTAAATACAATTTAACGGCTTGAGAGTAAGAATTAAGTCGGAGGGGACCGTTGTCAGGATCAGGGAAACGGTAGCAATCCGAAAGAAGAAAAGCAGAGAGAAGTGTAACTCCGGCGAAGGCTATAAGAGCGGCTGGACCAGCGATCCAGCCGAGCTTCGCCGTGGCCCAAGCCAACGACAACACTCCAGCTCCTATCACTCCTGTTATTATATGTGTCACCGCCGTCCATAACGTTCCTTTATTATTCAAGAAAACACAACTTAATTATTTACCACTAAATGATTAATTACTAATGATTATGATTATATGATTACTGAAGGATTTACCTGTTCTTGCAGAAACTGAATCATGAGGTTGAAGTTCGGTTGGTGTTATAACTCGAGACTCGTCATTTTCTTTAATGTCCATTTTTTTTTTGTGGAGGAAGATGAAGATTTTTGGTTTGTGTATGTTGGTATCTAGTTATGCGAGAACACGATGTGAATTCATTTTATCTTATCGAGGAAAGAAACCTTGTCTAAGTGAATTGGAAGACAGATGGTTGTCTACTACTACTATTGTAATTGACGTGTACTAATTTATATAATTCGTGTTCATGTGAATAACATAAGATATTTTAGCCGATGGTCACATCTACCATTAGACATGGATTGGAATGGTTGAAATTGAACAGTTGGGTGGTCCATTTTTTTGCTAAAATGCGTAAAGAATTAATGTGCTTATCTCACTACTTTTAATTTTGTCCATCAACATTAACTTAATATTTTTTTAACATTATGATGTACATTTTTTAAGGAGGAAAATTTTCTTTGATTGGTAATGTGAAATTGGTAATCCCATCTTAGAATAACTTACACATTAAGCATTTTCCGGCAATATAATCCCACGAAATATTAAATGCCTCTAGCCCATATATTTTTGTATATTCATATGCTCTAACCTAAAAAAATAAGAAGATCCGTCCATGTTTTTTTTCATAGAACATTTTCTTAGCTTCTAAATTTTTTTTTTTTGAACCATAAAATTCCAAAGCCAAACTCTATGTCTCTATTTAGAGCTTGGTTCTATTTTATTTTATTTTTTTGTTCAACGAGCTGGGTTCTACTATTTAGTGCTTTCTTTCCTTGAGATCTTAGTTTAAATTTTCTCTCATCGACATGATATGGTCTTCAGAGTTGTTCAATTCAAGTATATGCATTGTTGGCCATGTATAAGAAATGTGAACGTGGGCGATCGATAACAATCAAAGCATACTTCTCTTGTTTATTTTACAGAAAAATGCATCTATATTCATATGTATTAACTTTTAAAAAGTTGGGTAAAAGAAAAAGCTAAAAGTTTGAACTAATGTATGGTAGACCTGGCCTTGTCAAATCCTGTTGGAGTTGATCAATAACATTAATTATAAGTGTACATAGACCAGCATATATATGAACTAACACTATTTTTTTTTTTTTTGAACAAATGAACTAACACTAATTATTCAAAGGAAAAAAAAGGTTGGGGGCACTAGACCTCATAGTGTCATAGGTCTTGCTTTAACTTTGCCTTTAAGAAAGAGCGATAAATTTTTGCTCAAGAAGACGACAAGTATTTGATGATACAAAAGAAGAGTAACATTGTCGTCTGAAGAAAATGGCAAACATAATTCTGTTTTGCTTTTTTATATTTGTTTAATATGTTTGTATATAATTGATAGAATAATTTGTTCGTTAAATTTATTTTTTATTTAAATCAAATTATCATTCAAACCATGAACAAAATCAAAGACAAAAACAATTTTTTTGCCGTTAAAAAAAACAAACAAAAAGTATAGATTTAATTTCCTGTCAAATAAACAAAAGAAGTATTATTTGATCGTTATCGATCATCCACGTTCACATTTCTTATACATGGCCATAAATTCCTGTCAATGAGAGAAATTTTAAAGTGACAATTTTTTTTTTTTTTTTTTTTTTTTTTTTTTTTTTTTTTTTTTTTTTTTTTAAAGTGACAACTTTGAAGGCACATAAGTCTCTTATTCACTATTTACCTATAGAAAAGTTAGTTTCAAAAAATTCAACACTAACGTTTTTTTTCAAATTTCTAAATATAAATGTTGTGATGGGGACGGCAGTTGTGGTGGTGGTGGTATTGGCGGAGATATGACGGTGGTTAAGGTCAGAGCCGAACGTAGATGTATGAGTAGGAGAATACGTGCTCTAGCTTAAATTTTGAAGTTTGTTATGTAATTTGTAGTGGAGATGGAACAATTTGGTTCATGGCTTTATGCTATCATGGTGCCCACAATTGATTCATGGCTTTATGCCTTCATGGTACGGTGCCCCATGTTTTCTACTGATTTTTTTTAGTTAAATGATTATTACTTTTTATTTTACGGTTTCCAAGAAAATAAATGTTTCTATATTAGTCTATTTTCCATTTTTAATTATTGTTTAAAGGAACTTTATTAATATATTATAACCTATGTTGATTAACACTACAAATAAAAAAATTCAAGGTAAATATATTTTTTCCAGGTTAATTATGTTTCTAGGTTAATTATATTTTTCTTGTGCAAATACTTGATTTCATTCCTTCAAATTAAACCAAGGTACAAAGATAAGATGGATACAAAGATCCTAAAGTATAGTACAAAACAAAGAAAGGCATTTCAATGCCACAAAAATAATATATGATAGGTCGACGACAGTAGATCCATGAGAGTTTGAAGACAAAAACTAGGTAGGATCTTGATGCAAGCAATTTCATGGTTAGTCGAGGGTCATCCACGGAAGATGAGAGGATAGTCACAGTCAAAAGATATGGTGACGTTGAAGACGATTCCAAAGCCTTGGTTTCCGCCAGCACGAGAAGTTCTATATGAAATAACACAACGACAAGGATGGTCGGATGTTTAATTTACACGGCTTAGAAGCGGGAAGCCAATGACGGTAACTTGTGACAAAAAACTTTGTTTCCATTTCTAGAACAAATGGTTATACATAGGAAGAGTTTGGCAAACTCAAAGTTTAAATCAACAAAGCTAAACGCAATTGAAACAACAACAATAAGAAAAATAGAGACACCATGCAGGCATGCAGCGCCGGAATCACTGGGTGAACCTCCAGGAGATATCGATCGGAGCCGCCGAGGCTCCTCTCTTTTGGGAGAGAAATCGTCGCGAGTGAGATTCGCTCGCGCGACTATGTTATTTTAAATTTTGTTTTCAAGATTAATAACCGAATTTAATATAAGATCGGGTTTGGTCCGACTTCATCTTCAATTTTTAAGCAAGTATGTATTTGGTTTGCAGCAAAAATAGAGTTCTAGTTTGATATTTAACCTTTTTATGATTTGTTTTTTTTTATATTAAAAGATCCAAACCTTGCTTTGATATTAAAAGAGCCATATAACACAAAGTAAACTTCATAATTCATCAACTTGAATTCAATACGGAAAAGCAAAGACGTGTTGGTTTAGAGTTATCGATCCTGCGATCTCTAGAGCCAATTATTTGAAAGCTCCTCATATTTCTCTGTTCTACTCTGCTTTTATTATGCTTCTCTGCTACTAGTAAAACTTCCTCTTTTTTTTTTTTTTTTTTTTTTTTTTTTTTTTTTTTTTTTTTTTTTTTTTAACTTTATTGTTGATTGATATCAACCAGAAGATCAAAGAAAGACATGCTGGTTCATATTAACCAAGCCAAAATTTACATCAAAGAGTTTAATTTATTTGTTGCACAAAGCACAACACATAAAAAGGTAAAAGGAAATGCAAGTTGCGAGAGAGACTCATATAATCAAAGACTTGGAAACACTTTTTCATCTGCCAAATTGACTAAATAGTGACCAATGCAGGAGCTGAAGCAGGTACTTTGAAGTCCACACACATTTTTATTATTGGATCCTGATAGGTTCTTTCGCGCAAAGATACCGAATACGTGATTTCCTGCCAAGTTAAAAAGAAGAAGTGCATGAAAATGTGAATCAAGTCAGACCGGGTTTGATTATTTATATTTATTTTAAGTAGTAGTATCATACATCAAATGTTTCTATACTTATCAAGAATAAAGCCAAGTCTTGAAAATATATAAAAAATTATAAATAACCAATGCAACCGGTTTTTTTGGTTCATTGGTTATTGGGTTTAGGGTTTTTGCCAGTCAATTACGGTTATTTCAGTCCAATGTAGATGTCCCTCTGGTTCATGTTTAAACATGGTCCCGTTTGCGTTTGAAAACATTGGTCCTAAAAATAAGGATACTTCACATTCATTCATGCTTTTTTTATTTCCTATGAAAAGAGTAATAGAAATAGTTACCTTAACATAAAGAACTTCGGGAAGAGTTATCTCAAAGTTGGTGCCAGCTTCAATCACAGATTCAGTGTTACATGCAGTCACATCACAGAGGTTGTAAGTTCTTAAAAAGCCAATAAAATCCCCAGATCTATAAGTCACGTACACAAGGGTTCCCGGGAAAATGTTTTTGCCTGTACATATGAAAGATTTTATCAAGAAAATATTAGAAACTAAAGAAAAAAAATTGTTGAAAAAAAAAAGAGAGTTGAAACTTGGGAAGATCATAAAAATTATTACTTACTTGCAGAACAGAATAAATTTATAGTGATGTATGGGTTTTCGCTAAAGCCAATCGACGGAGAGACCTCAATACGAGTAACGTTACCGTAATCGTTTCCATTTTCTGCAACAGTCTCAGAGATTAATTGTGGAAGCTATAAACTTGGATCTATATATCTTTCTTACAAAAATATATCAAATTGATATGTCAAAGTGTCAAACAATTCAAATATTTTCGTTTACTAAAAAAAAAAAAAAACAGAGAGATGGGCAAGCCACAATTTATAAAATCGATGCCTATGATTGAAATATATAACTAAACACACGAAAAACATATAGAAACTGAAAACTTAACAAGTCGATACTTACTGGCGCAATATTCAAAATCGATGGCACCATGCAAAACCGGTAAGAAGAAGAGTGATGCGAGGAGGAGAAGCATGGGCTGGACATGAGACATCGCCATGGATCTTCAAAGCTCTTTGAAAAGAAAATTTTTCAAGTTTGTAGTACATGTTCTGCTTTTATGCAAGACTTAGATGGGATCATAAGTTGCATAAATTATATCCATATATTTTAATCTCCCACACTATAAGCGAGAATCTTAAAATATTAGTATGATCAATGTCAATTATTCATTACCTTACGTACCAAAAACTTTTATTCACAATACGTGGATCCATCTCGGAGAGACCGATTCGTCTCGAAGAAGTATATTATTATAAACACAAATTTTATTAAAAACTTTTTACTTCACAAAACCACATGTTCTTTCTATGTTTCCGGCAATTCAATGCTGAATATTCAGTACTGGCTTGTGCCAACTGGGACGGACGATACCTCCCTAACCGGAATACCTAAATATATCCGTGCATGACTCTTGATGGTCAACCAAATTGATCTTCAATACGGTGAAATCTATCAAGTTACCAAAACAGAGCATAGAAATTAAAAGTGTTTGCATTGAATCATAATTTTTTTTTCATATTATAGAAGTACTATCCCAAATTTTCAAGAGCAAATTCATGTTTCAAGGAAGGTTAATAAAGAAGAAGAAAAAACATTATTTGGTTAATATTTTTAGAAATCCTCAAAACTAAAAAAATACTTACATTTTTCTTTTCCCACTTCCCACATCCCGCCGTCTTCTTCAATTTTTTTTAAGGGTTTCTAACTCTCTACAAAAAGGTTCGATTTTTTTGTTTCAACAAGTTAGTTTTTTTTTTTCATTGTACTGTGTCTGTGAGTAATTTATCAAAGCATGGAGAGGCAGATTCCGAGTGAAAGTTTATCTCTGAGTGAAGGTTGTGAAATCGAAATCTCTTACAAAAACAATAGCAATGAAAGCGTTTGGTACAAAGCCATTATCGAAGCAAAACCGCCAAAGAATTCTACATTCAAAGAACTCTGTGTTCGGTTGCTTAAGGAAGACGTTTCGACTCCTCTTAACGAACTCAGAGACAAAGTCTTGATTCGACCCATTCCTCCAAAAAATGTGCAAGATTGCATCGATATTGAGATAGGCACTTTCGTCGACGCTGATTATAAAGATGCATGGTGGGCTGGTTTTGTAGTCAAAGTGATTGATGATGACAAGTTTTGGGTGTGTTTTGATTCACCACCTGATATCATTCAGTTTGATAGAAACCATTTGACGCCTCATCTTCAGTGGGTCGATGAGAAGATATTTTCATGGTGGATCAGAGGATCAACACGAAATTCAGAGGTAATTGCTTATCTTTCATGCCATTTCTATCGAAAGTTTTGTTTTTTCTAATGTTTTGGGGACTCTTGTTGTGAAAGACTTTAACTTTACTGGTAGTTCTTGAAGCGGTTGTCTGAGGAGCCTAGGTTTAGTCCTGGAACAATGGTGGAATTGTGCTCTAAGAGAGATGAAGGTGAAGTGGTTTGGGTTCCTGCAATGGTTTTTAAAGAGTTTAAAGAGAATGATGAGTATAGATATATTGTCAAGGATAGGCCTTTGATTGGCAGGAGTTATAGGACAAGACCCAACAAAACTGTTGATTTGCGTAGTCTTAGGCCTATACCGCCTCCTATTCGGGTTAAAGAGTATCAATTGGAGGATTACATAGAGGTGTATCATGATGGTATAGGATGGCGTCAAGGACGAGTTGTGGAAACTCGAGGAGGAGTGATGGAATCTCTCTCTCAGAGATGGTGTACATTGCTTATAGAGGCTACAAAGAAGCAATTAACATTCAAAAAATCGGATCTTAGGCCTTTGAGGGTGTGGGAAGATGGCCTTTGGAAGGTACTTAACGGTTTCTTTTCAGTACTTTCTGTGAACGCTAGATTATTGTCAATAATGACTAATCTGTGTGACTGGTTTGCATTGAAAATATGAAACTGCCATTTCAGCTTTAGAACTTCAGCAAAAAACTTGCTCTTTTGGCTGCATTTCTTACATGTGTAATGATGGTTTGCATTTGAAGTCTTTGTATTATTATTATCATCCTGTTGTGGTTTCTGATCTGTGTTAGATGTTGCAGACTAGGGAATCATCCTTAACTCAGGGATCAGGAGATAAGACAGGTGATTCTGTGATGAATGGTAAGTTGGTAACATTCTCCAAATCCATTTTTCTGTATCATGAAAATTGATCTCATAATGTCCACTGTTTTCCAGCAAATGAATCTGATCCACCTGTAACTCCACCTCCGGGCATAACTACAACACCGTTGAAACAAATAGAGGCTGAAACTCAGAGAAAGACATTCCCCAAGAAGACACTTTCAAGGAATCAGAATGGTTCAGGAAACGATTCAACACAAGAGAATGTAATGTTAATTCCTCACTTCAACATTATAATTCTCACTTTCTCTGTAGTTTGTTAGCTGGTGGCTTATTATTTCAATCCTCTTGACTGTTATTTATCTATTGAATGATAGTTCACCTTTGGGATTTTTAATTTCTATGCAGGAAAATAGCAATCGAAAGAGGAAAAGAGAAGAAAACCTTTGTTCTGTTTCTAGTGTTGAGGAAAACAAAGTCAAGGATACTACAACAGTTTTGCTCTTTGAGAAGAAGTTACCAATTTGGAAGATACTTGATTCAATGGAGGTATTTAAAGCAGTCCCACAAAGTCCTCATTTCAGCCCATTGGCGGAGATTAGAGAAGATTCCCGTGAAATGTTGGCGGTTGGTATGATGCTTACCTTTTCATGTTTACTTGAACAAGTCAAAGCTCTGCAACACGACGAGAACATAAGCTCATTTATAAGCCTTAGTAATTCCTTTACCGAGTTAGAGACACACGGGTTCAATGTACAAGTAGCTCAGTTGCGGATCAATAAGTTGTTGACTCTTAGAGGTATGCAATCAAAGAAACTGGATGAACTCAATGGTGCCAAGAAAGTGACTGCAGATAAAGAGAGCGTAAAGGCTGAAAACGAACGCAAGATTCTCGAGCTGCAGAGGCTGAATGAGGAGATGGACAAAGAGATAGCTCAGAGTATGTCATGTGAAGCAAAGATTGTCCAACAGCTTGATGATATGAAGCTTGAGTTTCATGCAACTGCATCGGCTCCATGGTAAAAAAGTTTAATGACCTCTAATATAATCTCTTTTTCGCACTTAGATTATGTAAATGAAAAGATTTCGTTGGCCCTGTTGGATAATGAATGGATATTTGTCTTTTTTTTTTTTCTACAAAGAATTCATAACGAATCATTCAATATGGCAAGGCAATACATGGTAATATATGCCATATACATCAAAGATTTAATGCACCGATTTAAATCCAGATGAGTTATTCCCATTTCCATATTTATTGAAAGTTTGGATTCATTTTTCTTTATCCTTGCTTATTCATTAAATATATATAAATGAATTATCCTCATTTCCATATTTATTCCAATTTTAGATTCATTTTTCTCTATTCTCTCCGATTCATTTTTTGTAGACATTCACCAGCTTTAAAAACGTTATCAAGGAATGAAAATTTCCAATATTCTCTAATTTAATCCATTATGATTTCCGCATCTCATTTAATTCCTCCACTCGGACCACTCCCTTATTAGAATATGGGCTTCCAACTCAAAACCAATTGGCAATGAGTGGAGTGGCCCATATCCCTTATATATTACTTAGGATCCCTTCCAACTTCCGATGTGGGACATTATGTCCTAATACGCCCATTCGAGATGATGGCTCTTTGGCCATTAATCTCGGAATGTTCGGGCTTAGATCGACGGCATCAATTTTGGGCCTTGTCGATGATTGGACCATCTTTGGGTCGGATCGGGTTGGACATGTGTGGATCGGGCTCTGATACATATTAAACACTCACTGTTGGAAGTATACGGGCGGAGCCAAGGGAAACAGAGGCATCCAAATACACGGAGCTTTGTGTAGTTCGGTGTTTCTCCAAATAATTTCTGGTACGGCGACTCCATGGAGAGGTTTGGTGTTGGTAGACGATTGATGAGATAGGTGGCGGTCGTGAACGCGTATGCCCAGTAGTGTTTGGGCATAGAGGCATGTGTGAGCATTGTGAGTCCTGTTTCTACAACGTGACGATGCTTTCGCTCTGAGATGCCATTATGCTCCGGTGTGTGTGGAGGAGAGGTAAGATGTGAAATTCCAGCAGATGAGAGTAAGGAGCGAAGCGCAATGAACTCGCCTCCATTGTCGGAGAACAATGTCTCGATCTTGGTGTTTAAGCGGTTTTCGACCAGTGCCTTGAATGCAACGAATGTTTCACGAACTTGGGACTTGAGTTTTAGTGGATATAACCACGTGTATCTGCTGTAGTGGTCGACGAGTACTAGATAGTACTTATAGTTATCGATGGAAGTCACAGGAGATGACCAGACGTCTGTGAATACGTATTCTAAGGGTCTGGTGGAGTGAATAGAAGATTGGGAAAAAGGTAGTTTGTGTGTTTTATTAATAGCACAATCGGAGCATAAAGAAGAAACTGAATTTGATTGAATGTAAGGTAAAGAATAACTGGAAATAACACTTTTGAGAATTGAAAATGATGGATGACCTAGGCGATAATGCCAATCAGTCAAAGTTGTTTTTGGTGAGGTTGAAGCAAAGAAAGAAGAAAGGGTTGAGGGTGAAGCCGGCCACTCATAAAGCTCGTCTTTAGTCTTGCCTTGGATTAACGGGACCCCCGAGCTGAGATCCTTCACCTGAAAGTGTGCAGGAAAGAATTCAACAGAAACTTTGTTAGCGTTACACAACCGGTAAACGGAGATTAGATTTTTTTGGATATTGGGAACACATAAAACACTGTTTAAAGTTAAGTTGCGGGAAGTAGAAGGTAAGGATAGTGAACCAGTGTGCGTTATTGAAAGACCGGAGCCATCACCAATAAGAACTGAATCGTCACCAGAGTATGGCTGATGCATTGCAAGGTTATTGAGATCGCTTGTCATGTGATGTGTGGCACCACTGTCCATGAGCCACGCATTTGCTGGATGTGGAGAGGTGAGGGCTAGATTTGCCCGCGTCTGCCAAGGACGAAACGGTGTAGGTAGCAGGCTGTTTTGCGGTCCATTGTGGTGTTGTTGCAGCTGGGAACACCGCTTAGCACTGTGTCCGAAGACGCCGCAAAGCTGACATTTTCCTTGATAACCTCTTGTTCCTCGATTGTCTTGCTTTTGTTGTTGATAATTGGATTGATTGTTGGAATTCCAGGGCTTGTTTTGACGATAACTGGACTTGCCTTGATATTGGTTTTGGCGTGATGTAGCAACATTTGCAGAGATGGGTGCCACGGACGATGCGGATAGAGACGTAGCAAGCAGCTTGGCTTCTTTGTTGATGAGTTTTTCATGGACTTCAGTGATGGATGGTGGGGTGTCACGGCCCTCTACTTGATCAACAACTGATTTGTATTCCTTTGGCAACCCTTGGAAAATAAATTCAATCTGCTCTTCATG
Organism: Arabidopsis lyrata subsp. lyrata; assembly: GCF_000004255.2. Lineage (NCBI taxonomy): Eukaryota > Viridiplantae > Streptophyta > Magnoliopsida > Brassicales > Brassicaceae > Arabidopsis > Arabidopsis lyrata. The sequence continues at coordinate 10,193,088 of NW_003302550.1, read as the reverse complement.
CTCCAGTGGCTTCCCAAGAAGAGCAAGTTGATCAAATCGTGTTGTTAAACCTTGCATATAGTCATCAATTGTTTTCTCACCTTTTGTTTGGTGCTTGAGTTGAAGACGCAGCTGCTGGATGTGACCCCAGCTTGGCTTGGCGTAGATGTCTGCAATTTTTGACCACATCTCTGCCGCAGATTTGGTTTTGGCCACTAGAGGTTGAACCGACGGAGATAGGGTGCCGAACAGACCGCTGTAGACGAGCTTGTCCTGTCTCCTCCAAAGTGTGTAGGCGGGATTTGGTGTGTCACGAGCATTGACAGTGAGTGTTTGATCTGGTGGGAGAGACGATCCATCAACGTACCCGGCGAGGTCATAGCCATCAAGAAGAGAGTGGACTTGGAGACTCCAAGTTATGTAGTTAATGGCGGTGAGTTTCGTAATGTTGCTCATATTGACATTGAGCAGTGACCCGTTTGTGTTAACAATTTCGTGGGCGTTGGCCATTAGGATGTGAAAAAGAGAATAAGATTTGAAGAGATAGAGGGAAAAGAGAACAGAGACTTGAGAGAGGAACAGAGATTTGTTTATGAGTGATCAAGAGAAAAAAAAAAGAAAAGAAGGGTATCGATTATGCTCTGATACCATGAAGAATATGGGCTTCCAACTCAAAACCAATTGGCAATGAGTGGAGTGGCCCATATCCCTTATATATTACTTAGGATCCCTTCCAACTTCCGATGTGGGACATTATGTCCTAATATCCCTCTCGCTCCCTTATAAAATAAGATAGTTTCTCTAATCTTTCATTCACTTATCATCGTAACAAAAAAAAGTTCTTATCTTCTAAAGGAACTAATCTTATTTCTATTTGTTTGAGATGGCCCAAATGACGATGACCGTCGAGAAGAGGATCGAAACTGACGTGGTGAGCCTCGGCGGTGTGAAAAGGGCTTACGTCACTTTCCTCGCCGGAAACAAAGACTACTGGATGGGTGTGGTTGGTCTAGCCAAAGGACTTCGTAAGGTAAAATCAGCTTATCCTCTCGTGGTGGCGACTCTCCCTGACGTGCCTGAGGAACACCGTCAAATCCTGGTGGCTCAAGGATGCATCATCCGTGACATCAAACCCGTTTATCCTCCGGAAAACGAAACCGGTTATTCCATGGCTTATTACGTTATCAACTACTCCAAGCTTCGTATTTGGGAGGTAAATATCTTACTAACTATAAATGAAATGTATATTTATAACAATTACCGTATGTTTTTTTGTCAATATGATTACCATTTACCTTGAGTGATACGTGGGTGTAAAAAGCATGATAACGCCTATTGTCACGCAGATCTATTAACTAACATTGCAAAAACATATATAAATTATATTTCAACAAAAAAAATATAAATAATATTATAATTAAGAAGTCTCTGTATATTAGTATATTACACACCATTTATTGTCACAAATATTTAACGATTTGTTAACATATAAATGCAGTTTGTGGAGTATGAGAAAATGATATATCTAGATGGAGACATACAAGTGTTTAGTAACATTGATCATCTTTTCGATACTCCTCGTGGCTACTTGTACGCCGTGAAAGATTGCTTTTGCGAGGTATCTTGGTCTAAAACTCCTCAATACAAGATCGGTTACTGCCAACAGTCGCCTAAAAAAGTGACTTGGCCTGTTGAAAGCCTCCGTGCGCCACCGCCGGTATATTTCAATGCTGGTATGTTGGTTTTTGAACCAAATCTTATCACTTATGAGGATCTCCTTCGTGTTGTTCAAATCACTACTCCAACTTATTTTGCCGAACAGGTCCGATTTTGTTTTATTTTTTCATTATTTGATTTGAGTTTTCTTTATTTACGATCGAATTTAATATTATTGTTTATTTTTGTTAGGACTTTTTGAATGTGTACTTCAGAGACATTTACAAGCCAATCCCTTCGACCTACAACCTCGTCATGGCTATGCTTAGGCCTGGGCATAATACCCGAACCCGAAGAACCGAACCGAACCCGACCCGAAAAATCCGATCCGAATCCGAACCCAAAGTTTTAAAATATCCGAACGGGTTCTAAACTTCACAACCCGAAAACCCGAACCCGAACCCGACCCGAACTCGAACCCGAACAAGTACCCGAACATACCCAAAATATAAGTACATAGTTATAATATATTAGTAATATTTATACTTGTAATAACCTAAGTGCCTAAATTATTCGGATGTTAAGATATTTTCGGATGTTTTAGCTACTTTGGGTTAGATATGGGTTAAAATACTTGGGTTTTATAGATTTTTTTGAGTATTTTTCAATACTTTGCATAGAATCGGATACAAAATTTCTAATATTTGGATACTTCGGGTAAATCCGAATCCGAACCCGAAATACCCGATCCAAACCCGACCCAAACCCGAAGTTTTAAAATACCCGAACGGGTTTTAGTTTTCTAAACCCGGAAAACCCGAATCCGAAAAACCCGATCCGAACCCGACCCGAATATCCGAACGTCCAGGCCCTATGCTTTGGCGTCACCCTGAACACATTGACCTTGACCAAATCAGTGTTGTTCACTATTGTGCTAATGTTCGTTTTTTTTTTCTTTTTTAATTTTTGTTTCTCTACATATATGTAGATACATATTCTTATGAGAAATTGTTAAAAATGCCCCTTTTTCAATACTCCTTTTCAAAAATGCCCCCTTTGAGAGTCTATTTTTAAGTTTGCCCTCTTTTAATTTTTAATGACCATTTTACCCTTATTTGAAACAAAATTAGGTCCACAAAATACAAAATATTTTTTGGCGGGAAAAGTGATCCCGTAATTTTCCCGCCAAAACACTTGTAAAAACCTTTAAAATACCTTGTAAAATTTTCCCGTAAAATTTTTTCCCGCCAAAAATTTTTTTTGCGGGAAAAATGATTCCGCAATTTTTTTGGCGAAATTTTTTTGGCGGGAAAATTTTTGCGGGAAAAATTTACAAGGTATTTTAAAGGTTTTACGGAGTATTTACAAGTGTTTTGTAAGGTTTTACAATGTATTTTAAAAGGTTTTACAATGTACTTATAAAGTTTTATAAGGTATTTATAACTTGTAAAACCTTTATAAAAACTTGTAAAACCTTATAACTTGTAAAATCTTATAAAATAGCTTGATAGATCTTATATATCC